>NC_047053.1:27453639-27789768 GCF_011762595.2 Tursiops truncatus | reverse complement strand
GCATGTGATAGGGCCCAGCAGGACTGTGCCGGGATCCAGCGGCTACCACCCCGGGAAATCCTGACACATGCCACTCTGGAGCCCCTCCACGCAGGTCAAATCTGATTCTTAGGGGTGGGGCTTGGATCTCGGCAGGGTTGATACCCTGCTTTCGTCGCGCCTTATTCTGAGACGCTGCCGAAATAGACCAGGGGCAGGGAAACCCTCCCGACCGTGGCCCAGAGATGCCTTGCCGGAGACGTCACAGTTCCTTTCTTTTGACGCTGTGAAGGGGACAAATAGATTTGCCTTCTTACTTTCCGAGGAGATATGGAAGGAAATTCTGAGGAAAGCACAGGCCCGGACTGTAAAACTTCTGGGAGGAGTGCGTTCAGAGCACGTGCACATCCAGTTCCCCAGCTGAGGGCTCCCGGAAGGTCCAGAGAACCCCAGGCCTGGGGTCTTCGGCTGACAGAGTGTGTATTTGCTCCCGACCTCTGCTGAGGTTCACTTGGAAACACGGTCCTCCCTGGCCGGCTCTACATGCGGAGAAATGAACTGAGACCTCATTAAAAAGCACCAGGGAAATTGAACAATTGCTATCCTTTCTTAACTGTTACTGCTTTTCTTTCATAGCACTGGTTATGGCTTCCACCATTCCCTGTGGGAGACAGAGACAAAGAGGCAGAGAATCTAAGGCAGAGAGAGAGAAAGAGAGACAAACAGAAAAACACTCAAAGAATACAGAAACAAGAAGACAGACACATATTCTTCCTGTCGCTGATTCAAGAAATATTTATTGAGAACCTACTGTGTGCCTGAGCCGCACACACACCCCCAATGAATGCACCAGCAGACCGCAGGCTGTTTACATCATCTCCCCAAACCCCATCTGGATCTTAGGTAGCAAATAAGGAGGGTGCTGTTTCCACTCAGGCCAGTAGGTGTCATCACGTCAGAGGGAAAGTCAGGGGAGCCGCAGGATGTGATGGCTACCTAAGAACAGAAATTCTATTTCATCTAGTTTTCTGAGAGCGGTTATGTGCAGGGCACCAGGCAGGGTACGTAGGATGAGAAATGCACAGTCCCTGTCCTCGTGGAATTCACTGTACCATCGAGACCCGGAGGGACAAGGCCCTAGGTCACAAAATGAGGGGGAGGCAGTAAGAGCTTCCAGAAAAGTTTAAAGGAAAGACTGTGTGGATATTAGCGCATCAGAGACTTCACATTACGCCCTCTCACATTACAGCAGGGAATAGGCTCAGAGAGGGGAGGGTGACTGACCTCTGGTCACACAGCAATTCCAGACTCCAGATCTCCTGACTCCTAGAGCAGTGCTCTTTCCACCAACATTGTGTATCAAAAACCGGTGCTGCCCGACCTTTGAGACTCAAAATTCCACCTTAGTTTAGCCATGAAGCTCCCTGCAAAATGCCCTCTGCCAGGCCCTCTAGATGGGCCGATCTGCCTGCTGGAGAAGGCAGCTTCCCTCCTCATGTGTCCTGTGGTGCGGGAGTTGGCTGTCTCACACAGGCTCACGAAGGCTCACCGCGAACATCTCTTCTCAGAGACATCAGCTTGGTAGCTTTTGAGCTAGTTTCAACCGGCTGTGATGGGAGTCTTTACGCCATGGAAATTAGCAACAGCCATAAATCGGGGCTTCTTCTTTTTTTTTTCCTCCCGGAGAGCTGCCTCCCACCTGTACACCACTGAATTAGTATCCCCACTTTACAGATAAGGAAACTGAGGCCCAGGGGGAGGAGGCAATGTATAAAGAGACACAGCCTGTAGGTGGTAGAGCTGAGACCCAGCCCAGGTGGTTTGATGCTGGAGTGTTCAGAGATGGTAGAGCCAATAGGACTGAGAGCCACTTGGATGTGGAGGGGCCCGGGTTTCTCATGTGGGCGCTGACGTGGGTGCTGTCCCAGGCTGGTCTCATCAACCTGATAGCAACACTGGAACAGGGACCATTTGGGAGAAATGATAACTAGTTCAGCTTCGGGTGGATTGAATTTGAGGTCCATTGCTGGAGAGATGCTTAGAATTGGAGGCCAGGAGAGAAGTCTGCGCGAGAGATTGAGATTTGCAGGATGCAGGATTGTTCTTGACCAAACCAATTTCCTTTCTTACAGTGAACAGGTCAGAAGTGGGAAGCTCCCCTTCTCTAGGCTTTTTCTTATCTTTGTCAGCATTCAGGCAGGACCTGGCAGGGCAGGGACGACCACGCTCGCTGGCTCACCCTCGTTCCGTGGTGCAGGTGTGTAGTGAGCGCTCAGCAGGGACTTGCTGAATAAATGAAGGAGCGACCCGATTTTATCCTGCACATACCGAATCAGCTCTGCTGTGGACCATATATCAAAACCTGCATACATTTCTTCAAAGATGATTGAGAAGTCTGGCGTCATTGTAGGAGTGTGGATTTGGAATCAGAAATTACTTTTCTAGAGATTATCATATTAAGTGAAGCAAATTATTTATTTATTTTTTGTGGTACGCGGGCCTCTCACTGTTGTGGCCTCTCCCGTTGCGGAGCACAGGCTCCGGACGCGCAGGCTCAGCGGCCATGGCTCACGGGCCCAGCCGCTCCACGGCGTGCGGGATCCTCCCAGACCGGGGCGCGAACCCGTGTCCCCTGCATCGGCAGGCGGACTGTCAACCACTGCACCACCAGGGAAGCCCAAGTGAAGTAAATTAGACAGGTATCATCTGCTATCCCTTATATGTGGAATCTAAAAAAACTGATACAAATGAACTTATTTACAAAAGAGTAATAGACTCCCAGACACAGAAAACAAACTTATGGTTACCAAAGGGGATGGTGTGGAAGGGGAAGATAAATTAGGAGTTTGGGATTAACATATGCACACTATTATATATAAAATAGCTAAACAACAAGGACCTACTGTACAGCACAAGGAACCATACGCAATATCTTATAATAACCTATAATGGAAAAGAATTTGAAAAAAAAAATATATGTATCATTGAATCACTTTGCTGTACACCTGAAACTAACATAACATTGTAAATTAACTATACTTTAATTCAAAAAGAAATTAGTTTTGTTGTTGTTGTTTAGCATTTTAGAGCTAGAAGTGAGATTACACATCATCTCTTACAATGTCCTTGCTTCACTGGTGAGGTACTGAAGCCCAGAGACCCTTCTGAGACCATCCAGGCCCCTTGCTGTGTGGGAGACCACCCGGCCTGGCCTTGCTCTGGCCAGTTTACTTTGGTGTGTCCCTCAGGACAAGGAATGATTGAACTCTGGTCTGGAAGGGCGATGAATTGATGGGAATCCACATCTCAGGGTGCACAGCTAAATAGTTCTTGAGTAGATGAGCAGATGAAGCTCAGGATAACCAAGCAAGGAGGCTACCATATGCAAATGAGTGGATTGTGGCTTTCCTCCTGATTGGCTGGAGAGGCCCTGATGTCACAATATGTGGGGTTTCTCCACTCCAAAGGATTGTGTCTCTGGCCCCAAAAAAATTCACTCACCTGGCTGGTCCCTAGCTCCCTCTCTTTGTCCAAACGGAGGCGACACTATGGAACCCCTCTATCAGGCTGGGTCCATTCTCATGAAGGTGAACACCTTACAGGGGAAGAAGATGGTGGAGAGTGGTCTCCAGTCTGGAGACTTCTCGCTCCCCCAGTCGTGGCCCTCCTGCGTCCTGCTGCCAGCTGACCTGGAGATCCTGCAGCAGAAGGTGGCCGGGGTGCAACGGGAGCTGGAGGACTTCAAGAAGGAGGCACTGAGGGCCATCCATTGCCTGGAAGACGCCTTCTGCAAGATGAACGGGACCCTGGCGCAGCAGGAGGGGCAGGCGTTCCACGTGAGGCAGCGGCTGAGGGAAGGGGAGGACCGGGGCATCATGCGGAACAAGGTCCTCACCTTCCTGCTGCCCCGCGAGAAGCAGCTCCGGGAGCACTGCAGGCGGCTGGAGCGCCTGCTGCTGGGCGGGAGCTGCGCGGCACTGGGCATCCCCGGGAAGATCCAGGCCAACTGAGGCCCCTCGGGTAGAAGCCACATTCCTCACCGAGCAGCCGAGTAGAAGATTCGTTTCGATAGAAGGACAAACCCTGAGTTTTGATAGATTTGCTCCCCTTCCCCATTTCCACTGCTTTCCTTCTACCTAAATAACACCTTGCCGAGAGGCGAAAAGACCCAGTACGTTCTTTCGGTGAAGCTCCGTTCACCCAGCATCACCCAAGAAGGAAGCGCTCCAACACTAAGTCTTTGAATGACACCTGTGACTTTCACCTTTAACCCTTTTCCTGTTTGTAATGGTACGATTGCTCAAATGTATAACATGTTTTTGGGTTTTTTTTTTGCGGTACGCGGGCCTCTCACTGTTGTGGCCTCTCCCGTTGCGGAGCACAGGCTCCAGACTCGCAGGCTCAGCGGCCACGGCTCACGGGCCCAGCCGCTCCGCGGCACGTGGGATCCTCCTGGACCGGGTCACGAACCCGCGTCCCCTGCATCGGCAGGCGGACTCTCAACCACTGCGCCACCAGGGAAGCCCCCATGACCCATTCTCAATGGCGACATCCATCTATCAACCATCTACCCTGAAGGGCTGCATCCCTACTCTAACTTTAGGTAGTTTCTACTTTGGAAGGTTTAGCTGAAGTGGTAACAATAATGTTAATACTAGTAATATTACTACCACTCTACTATATAAACTATACTACTAGTTTATAGTTATCAAGAACATGATATAGTCTAAGCAGCAGGCTTGGCCCTTTGGAGGTGGGTACTATTATAACCTTCACTTTAGGACTTTGAGAAAACCAAAGCTCAGAGAGGCTAAGTAACTTGCCCCAGGTCACACAGCTGATACATGATAGAGTTGGTATTTGAACCTAGGAATGTCTAATGTCAGCAGCTGTGCTCTTAACCACTATGTATTATTTCTGGAGGCTAAATACTTCTTGAATAGATAAAATATGAGAGTACTGAAATTGGTGAGGTGAGCTTTGGGAGAAAGGATTGTTTTGGCAGTGGGGTTGGAGGGGGGTAGAATTCCTATACCCTTAAACCTTGTGGGAGATGTGTGCGTGTGTGTGTGTGTATGTTTGCAAATGTATCTGAGAAGGAAAACTTGATTGGCCAACTATAATAAGAGTTAAACAATCAGCTGGCCTGTCCAGAAGAAAGTGGATCTAATGCTAATTCCTCTGGATCTGAATCTCCTGCAAGCTCAGTTTGTAATCAGCCTACTCAGAAATGACGGTGTTCATGGGAATTCTGAGAAGAGGGGGAGAAATGCTGCTCATGATTGGTGCCCACAAAGCCACACCTGGAGCGTCTGTGCTTAGGTCTGGCCCAACGTTTTAGAGGGTCCTAGACAGCCTACGGTGCGCCTCAGGCAATCCTGAAGAGGGGGCGTGATTGAAGGACCTGGGGACTTGGCCGAAGAGGCTTGAGGGGACACCTGATTATGTGTCTGGAAGGCCTGATGGTGTTTGGAGTTTGTGGGGCTAGTAAATGTCACCTCTCTTGTCCCTGGGAAGGAAGCCAGGAGGCAATTGACGGGTAGACACAGGAGCCAGGCAAACGGAGACAAAATATCACCTTTATCGCGGAGAAAGCCGCTCGAGAAGGTGGTTTAAACCCTGTGAGCCACGTGGGCTGGCCTAAGACCTCAGCCCTGAGCCTGATGCGGTCTCCAGGCACAGGTGCATGCAGAGGTGGACATCTTCCTGCTACTGTAAACCAGATAGCGTGACCTCTCTATGAAGAAATAGCTCAAGAAAGAGGAAGGGGAGAGCCGTGCAGGAGCTGACCTTCTTCCCAAATCCACCAACTCAGAACGTTACTTCCCTTTCCTGGGGAGAGGTGAGAGTGAGGGGAAGGACAGCCAGGAACACTGCTAGGGTGGAGGTCCCTCCATAATGAAAGAGGAATGGGAAATAATAGTCCCCCTCTTAACAGAAAAAGGGTTAGACTGAAGCCATATTGTTCTATAGGGTGGCACTAGCGACAAAGGCTGGATGCTAGCAGGAGGCCGATTTCAGCTCTATGTAAGGCACAAAAATAACATTGGATGCTCCTGTGTGTCTGTGCAGTAAAGGGTTGACTCAGCAGGTGTGGGATGTTCAAATCTTGCACATTTCAGGGAGAGATCTAACCCCCTGACCAACTCCTGGGAGATAACCTCTAAGCCCTTGTAATATGCTGCCTGATAAAAGTGTTTCTGTTTACCTGGGGCCTTGGGCCACGCCAGATAGTTTGTGCTAACAGTGAGATTTTAGGTGGGGACCCTTGGCCAAGCTGTATCAGTTTGACTTCTGTAGAGACTAGAAACTAAGTAACTAAGGTCAGCCGTGGAGGAGTGTTCCATGCTTAGAGATTAACACCCATAAAATACCTGGACACCGAGACAGGTGAGCTTCCCTGGTCAACACTAACACACCACTGCTGGGGAATCAATCACTGTGCACACAACTCCCTCCACTGGGAGAGGACAGCTGGAAGCTTGTGCCTGGTCTCCCCTGAACTCTCCCCTGTGCTCCTCTGATCTTTGCTAATTAAGTAAGTCAGAAAGAGAAAGACAAATACCGTATGCTAACACATATATACGGAATTTAAGAAAAAAAAATGTCATGAAGAACCTAGGGGCAAGACAGGAATAAAGACACAGACCTACTAGAGAGTGGACTTGAGGATACGGGGAGGGGGAAGGGTAAGCTGTGACAAAGTGAGAGAGAGGCATGGACATATACACACTAACAAACGTAAGGTAGATAGCTAGTGGGAAGCAGCCTCATGGCACAGGGAGATCAGCTCGGTGCTTTGTGACCGCCTGGAGGGGTGGGATAGGGAGGGTGGGAGGGAGGGAGACGCAAGAGGGAAGAGATATGGGAACACATATATATGTATAACTGATTCACTTTGTTATAAAGCAGAAACTAACACACCATTGTAAAGCAATTATACTCCAATAAAGATGTTTAAAAAAAATTAAAAGATTTAAAGGTAAATTTGTAAAAAAAAAAAAGATTAATCTGCATGCTTTTGCTGTAATGGACCATAGTCACGCGCATAACAGCTTTCCTTCGTCTGTGAGTAGTTCTAGTGAATCACTGAACTTGAGGGTGGTCTTGAGGACCCACGATGCAGTGTCAGATGCACTTGACATTTCATCCTTCTTACCCTCACAATAACCTTGTGAGCTAAGCGCTGTTATCCCCGTGACAGATGAGGAAACTGAGACATGGAGAGGTTAAGTAACTTGCCTAGGAGTACACAGCAAGACTCCAGCGTTCCCTCTCCTGACCACCACCCTACACCAAAGGAAGGGATTGCAGTCAAGGACTGGAAGGTCCCTTGGGGGTGGCCCCAAGGCACTCCAATTCCAAGGAGGTGAGCCATCCTGGAGTAATGAGGAGGAGGAAGTGCTAGAGAAAGAGACAGGGATCTGGTGGATTTCCTGTTTAGGAGAGCTCAGGTGCGCATAAGCCCAGGTTGAGTTAGACAGGTGTCCTACCTGGAGACCGCGTGAAAGCCTAGGTGTCCTTTCATGGTCTCCCTGCTGCAGGGCTTCGCGCTTGCTCCTCCTCTATCAAGAGCTTTCAGCTGCAAGCCACAGGGTACCCATACTGACTTCTTTGAGGAGTCTAGTTTTTTTACATAAAAAGACATCTGAAGTCAATGGTTGGTTCAGTAACTCAACAGTGACAGAGCTCTGGGTTGGCATCTTGTGATCCTCTTTCTTCCCTCCCTCACGCTGCCCTTCGTGGTCACACAAGGATGGCTGCAGGAATTCCAAAAATGTGTCATCACTCGATGACTACCAGGGCAGGAAAGAAGTGGCAGAACTTTCCTTGCGAGCCGCCTTTTCATCAGAGAGGAAACCCTTTCCCAGAATCCCCCCAGCAGATTTTCTTTGACATCTCTTTGACCGGTCTTGGGTCCCTTGCCCACCCTAAACCAATTATGAACAAAGAGGAAAGCGACTGCCTCAACTCAGCCCCTGGGCCTGGGCACCTCTGCTCCCCAAGATCTGAACCAAATCAAAGTCCACTGGTGACACTGGCTCTGGGGAGGTGACCAACCCCAGTTTCCACACCTCAGTCTTACCTCTTCAGCTTAATTGATAACGAGGGCCAGGAAGAAGACAGCTCTGGGGACAGCATGGCTGGGCATAGTCGGACAGCATGGCTGCCACATTGCTGCTGGAAGCATGGATTTAGGTCTGGGAACTGGGGAGACGGGCTGGATGGAGATGTGAGTGACACATCAGTGCTGTGGGTGTAAATCTGTCTCCTTCACTTACCCCACACTCACCTGCCCTGAACCCAGGCTTCCCCCTTGAAGTCAGAGGCTTTAGCTGATCCAGAGAGTGCCAGGGAGATTGGCAATCCCTCAGTCCCTAAAACAGGCAACCACTGTTCGAGATCCTTATGTCACCACCGAGGGTGACAAGCAAGTCCTGTTTTAACTGGGACTGTCTCTGTTTTAACTGGGACTGTCTCTGTTTGAAAACTGAAAGTCTCATATGCCAGGAACCCGCTCAGCCCTGGCCCAACTGGGATAGTTGGTCACCTTGCATTAGACATAAGCCACTATGGGATGATCAAGGCGATGCTGTGGATGGGGTGAGACACAGGAGGCCAGGGCAGGAAACAAAGATGGTGGTGACTGTCTCTGCCAGGTTGGTGCACCTTTGCTTCCTTTTTTAACCAGAGGCAGCAGCAGTCAAGCTTACCCTTGACTTCATTTCTCCTCCCGGCTCTCAGGTCCCTGCCCACCACCTCAAGTTAGCGAGGAGATTTGAGAGCGAGGCCTTTTCTGAGCAACCTTTGAGATCCTTGTGAGGACAGCTGGGATTCCCGATTAGGCTGCATTTCCCAGTCTTAGTCCCGGCGGGCAGAGGACTCCATGGTAACTTAAAGAGCCCAGGGTCTGTGAGTGTCACCAAGAAGAGGCATGTTTTGGAGTTTTGGAGAATGGAGCTCCTCACTCCAGCTCTTCTCCGACAATAAAGTTTCTTTGAAATTCTAAAACAAATAGACGACAAAATAACAGACGGTTTTCTCCCTGCCTATAGCTGTAGTTCTCAAAGGTCTTCTGTAAGCGGCAACGCTCTGCTTGCCCCTCCCGAGCAGTCCCGGCAGTCAGGGGGCTGCTGAGGTTTTAGCCTCGTGGCTCCATCTTAGGAAAACCCATGGCAGGCAAGGGGTCCTCCCCGGGACCCCAGGTCCTGTGTCGGCTGCAAGCTGAGACGCTTGGGCGAGCAGCAAGGTGGCAGAGGTGCGGAAAAGCCGAACACAGAGCGCCTGGCTCGGAGAGGTTACTGACCTCAGCTGCCACGCTTCAGTCTCATCTTTTCTGTTTACCTGACCCCAGAAGAGAGCTCTGGGGGGCAACGTGGCTGGGCAGAGGCGGGCGGTATGGGTGAGAAGCAGGAGTCTGAGTTTGGGAATTGGCTTCACGCTAAACGTAGAGCGTTGCCTCCTGGTCTGATCCGATCCTCTCAGTAATTCCTGGAGTGTGAAGAGCTGCAAGCTGTGAGCATCTTTCCTGACGTTCACCAGGTATCGATCTTTCCTTGTTTCCCCTGGAAAAATAGCTTGGGAGTGTTTCAACCTATTGAGTTGGCACGTAAACCAGTCTTGCCACTCCTACGGATAGACCCAAGAAAAGTGAAAATGTAAGGCCGTACAAAACTTGTCCATGAACGTTCATAGTACTATTCATTATAGCCCCAAAGCGGGACAACGTAAACGTCTATCATCAGCTGATGAGTGGTTAAATAAAATGTGGTCTATCCACGTAACAGAATGTTGTTTGGCAATTAAAAAAAAAGGAATGATGGGCTTCCCTGGTGGCGCAGTGGTTGGGAGTCCACCTGCCGTTGCAGGGGACGCGGGTTCGTGCCCCAGTCCGGGAAGATCCCACATGCCGTGGAGCGGCTGGGCCCGTGAGCCATGGCCGCTGAGCCTGCGCGTCCGGAGCCTGTGCTCCGCAACTGAAGAGGTCACAACAGTGAGAGGCCCGTGTACCACAAAAAAAAAAGAAAGAAAAAAAAAAAGAATGAAATACTAACCATGATGCAATATTACGCTTAGTGAAAGAAGCCAGTCACAAGAGGCCACATATTGTATGACATCATTTATATGAAATGTCCAGAAGAAACCAATCTATAGAGACCGAAAACAGATCAGTGGGAGCCTGAGGCTGTGGGGTTGGAGGAATCGAGTGACTCCTCATGGGTATGAAGTTTCCTTCTGAAGTGGCTAAAGTGCCCTAAAATTATTGTACACTTTAAATAGGTGAATTGTATGGGATGTGAATTATATATCAATAAAGCTGTTTGAAAAATAAAGTGCAAGTTCAAATACACAGTGGGAAGAAAAGAAGTGATGCTACCATTTATAGTTCAAATCCCCTTTAATATTGAGAGATATGAATTAAGACTGCAATTATTTTATCTTTCTTTTTATTTATTTATTTATTTTGTGGTGCATGGGATTAGTTGCTCCGCGGCAACTAATGGGATCTTTCCGGACCGGGGCTCGAACCCATGTCCCCCGCATTGGCAGGTGGATTCTCAACCACTGCGCCACCAGGGAAGCCCTGGAATTATTTTAAATTGTTTTGAGTTTATGGGCATTCTGGAGCCGCATGGGTTCCCACATTTATTTGGGTTATATATGTGAAAGGTGCCTGAATCAGAAACTGGCACATGACAGGTGTATCACAGATGATAATTGAATCAAAATGGCAAGTAAGGCACAGAAATGTTGTGATCGATGACCTTGATTGACCTGCACCATCTAAGAAGTCTCGGGAGTGTGGCAGCATATGTAAGACATTCTTTTGTGCCCAACTCTATGCTTGATCCCCTTCTCCAGGCACATAGGAGATGGAACAGCTAGAGAGAGGTCAAGTCGCAAGCCTCCCCCCCACCTGGAAGACATCTCTGATGGGCTAAAGGGCAGCATCAGGACCATGTTGCCCAAGGTGCTGTTGACAGCTGTCATGTGACTTGTGTGAGCTATCACGTGACAGGAGGTGGTAGAGAGGTCTTATGCTCTTCATACGTCTTGTCTCTGGCCTGCCTTCCACAGGGCTTTACTCTGGTGAGATTTCTTGGTTGATCTCTTGCTCATCTCACCTCTTTCCTTTTGAATCCCTTTGAACAGCAGGAGAGGGTAGTGGACAGGCATGCAGGCTCTGCAGACAAACCAGCCTGGTTTTAATACCGACTCTGCCCCTCAGTTCCGTATGGCATAGGGATGCTCCTTTGCTCCTTGAAGTGCTGTCCAATAGAACTTACTGTGATGATGGAAATGTTTTATAAGTCTGAGCTGTCAATATTGTTGTCACCAGCCATGACTGACTAGTAAGATTTAGGAACTGGATTTTAAATTTTATTTAATCTTAGTCAGCCACATGTGGCCAGTGGCTACAGCCTCAAAGCCTGTTTCCCCATATCTCCCAATGGGATGATGATGCTACCTACCTACTTAGTGGGATTGTTGGGTGAATTAATGGAGGAAACGTAAGTATGGCAGGATAACTGACTGGGATTTTAATTACAATTTGACTCCGCATCCCACAGATAGGTTATGTTCTCTGCTTCAGGGACTCTTGTTTGTGGGGTCCCAAACAGACGTTGCCAGAAACACAAAAGGGAACCTTGGAGGGCTTCCCTGGTGGCGCAGTGGTTGAGGGTCCACCTGCCGATGCAGGGGACACGGGTTCGTGCCCCGGTCCGGGAAGATTCCACATGCCGCGGAGCGGCTGGGCCCGTGAGCCATGGCCGCTGAGCCTGCATGTCCGGAGCCTGTGCTCCGCAACAGGAGAGGCCACAGCAGTGAGAGGCCCGCGTACCGCAAAAAAAAAAAAAAAAAAAAAAAAGGAACCTTGGCATTTGTGCTTGGAAGTGTAGAGCGTGGATAGAAATCACGCTGCGTCAACTCAGAGTGCAAGGTGATGGAAGCAGGTGCTTCTGAGTGCAGAAGGTGGAGGAGGCCAGCTCCAAGGGAGAGGCCAGACTGAGACCTGGATTCGCTGGTCCACCCCGGCTGTCGGGGAGCTCGGGGCCCCCGTCCTCAGGCTGCAGCTGGCTGAGTCTCTCTCTGTCTTCCTTGGGGTCACACTAATAACCACAAACGGGGGGGTCCTTTAGGAGACAGCTGGCGTATTGTCGTTCAGGAAAGCAGTCAAGCCAAAGCTCACTGGGGCTAAGGTTTAAAACCAGGGTCCAAGGGCTTCCCTGGTGGCGCAGTGGTTGAGAGTCCGCCTGCCGATGCAGGGGACACGGGTTCGTGCCCCGGTCCGGGAAGATCCCACGTGCCGCGGAGCGGCTGGGCCCGTGAGCCATGGCCGCTGAGCCTGCGCGTCCGGAGCCTGTGCTCCGCAACGGGAGAGGCCACAACAGTGAGAGGCCCGCGTACCGCAAAACAAACAAACAAACAAACAAAAAACCAGGGTCCAAGCGGAAATGCCACCTTCCTGGACCAGAACAAGTACTCAGAGGAGAGGTTGCAGAGTGTGAAGTTCAGAGCTTGGGAGCAATAGCCCCAGAAACAGAGCGTACTGGGAGTAAGCAGAAGTTTCTGTAGTTCACCCTGGAGAGCCCACAGGTTGGGGAGTCCTGCTGGCACAGAGTGGACACCTTGACCCTCAGATATCCATCCTTGTAGAAAATGTTCTCAAAGATGCTCTGATGACCTGGGGTGAGAGGGAGACCCAGAAGGCAGCGCTGTCCCTGAGACTCAGAAAAAGGAAAGCAGCTGGTTCTGGTGTCTTTGGCTTGTCTGTCACCATCCTGGATGGTTACCACTCCAGGAAGGGCTTGGCCCCATTTTTGGATTTGACAGTTCTGGTGGAATCAAACCTGTCTCTGTGAAATAAATGAGGTCTCTCCAGGGCAGATCAATATTTAATGTGGGGTTTAAAAATACCGACTCAGGAAATGAGTTTAAAAGTGGAGAATTTGCCTTAGGTAGCAGTTTCTGAAATACAGTGGTATCAGGGGACAGATTATTCAAACTCAAGCCATGGATAATATAAAAACAGTTGAACAAGCTGAGTTCTGCTTCCTGTGCATCAGTGACTCTGAATCCCCCGGTTTTTTGTGTGCAACTCACAGAGGATTAATGTCAAATTGGAAGAGACCATCTACTGTGAGAGCATCTACTCCAGGGACAGCCAACTCCCTGGACTGCTGCCTCCGCCCTTACCTGTGGCAGACATCACTAATCAACCCCAGGCCTCTTTCTTCTTCAGTTGGATGCAGACTCATATTTTTTTGCTCAACACCACACTCTAGGCAGCCACCATCTATCAGCCAGAGTGCACCTGATGTGAAATATTTTTCCCATCTTTACCTAGTCCAAATTCCTCATTTAGCAGAGGGGAAGCTCAGGGTTACACAGTGAGTTAGTGGCTGATTTAGGAGAAGAGCCCAAGAGAGACTGTTTTTCCCCACATGAATGCTTTAGGTGTTGGGGTTCCATCAGGGATCCTTTTACTGGCCCTTTGTGAGCAACATGGGGCTTTCCTTCAACATCGTTGAATAGTAGGTTCTAGAGATAAAATTATAAAATTTCAGAGATAGAAAGCAGCTTAAAGATGCTCTCGGGACTTCCCTGGTGGCGCAGTGGTTAAGAATCCGCCTTCCAAAGCAGGGGACACGGGTTCGAGCCCTGGTCTGGGAAGATCCCACAGGCCACAGAGCAATTAAACCCGTGCGCCACACTACTGAGCCCTCACTCTAGAGCCTGTGAGCTACAACTACTGAGCCCAAGTGCCACAACTACTGAAGCCCGCACACCTAGAGCCTGTGCTTTGCAACAAGAGAAGCCCGTGCACCACAGCGAAGAGTAGCCCCTGCTCTCCTCAACTAGAGAAGGTCCATGCACAGCAACAAAGACCCAACACAGCCAAAAATAAATAAATAAATAGATAGATTTATTAAAAAAAAAAAAAAGATGCTCTCGTTCTGCTTGTTCCATCATGGGGAAATTAAAACTCAGAGAGGTCAAGTGACTTGCCTAGAGATGCACAGCTGGTTGCTCTTTTCTCTACATCTGGAATATAGCTCTTATTCTGAGGCCTTGGACAAATCACTCAAATGTTTGGACCTCCATTTTCCTGCGAGAATCTCAGACTTGCAAAAGGTGTTTGTTTTAAGAAATGTGCAGAACCCATTTTTGACCCAGTTTGATGTTTACATAGACACCCTCAGGTTTACCTTTCTAATAATATTTTGTGTGGCTGACGCAAAAATTGGTTTGCACGGCCTAAAAAAATAGTAACTGGGAATCTAGATTTGTGGTAGGCCACAGAAAGGTGTCTGAAAATCTTTTCAATGATTTTACAGCAGGAAATGATAGTTTCTAAGACAGGAAAGAAATCTTCTCTTCCCAGGATGGAGGCCCAGGGAGGCGGCTTTGCAGTTTGAGGTTTAACATATAACATTTGTGGTCTCCATTTCCTCATTCACAAAATGGCAATGATGATACCTGTCCTCTCCACATCAGAGGCAGATTGTAAAGCTCAAATGGAATAATGTCTGGGAAGGAGTTTTGAAAAATAAGGGATTATGTGACAGGCCAAGGGGGTGGAGGTGAGGGTCTCAGGAGTGGGGGTGGGGAAGGTGGAGGAGGAATAAGACCCCGCCTAGGTGTCATAACTCTGGCAAGAATTTCCATGCCCTCATCACACTAGGTGCTCCTGTCAGATTTAAAACAACTTCTGCTTTACTGTCCGAGACACGATGTTTCAGGAATGGCAGCCCAAAGAAATGCCACATTTGAAAAAGGTTGCTTTCCTGAATTTGCCACTGGGTATTATTTTTATGCCACTGTTCTGTTATCGAACTTCAAAATATACATCATATTTATATTGCCTCTGCTGAGCATATATTTTTATTTTATTGCTTACCGTGTGGGTGACATCTGGGTATTGAATGTCTGGAGAATTGGACCCGGTTGTTGCTTTTTTATTCTTCCTTTCGTAAGTGCTTGCTCTGATGTATTAATCTTTACAAAAGGAATGAGACAGGGACACATAAGCATTCACACTCACACACACACACTGATCACATTGCCATTTTATCTCACTTTGCGGGTGTGTGGCTACATTTATAAGAGCCGACAGATCTGAAATAGGTGTTCTGAACAGATTCAGGTGGGGAGTGATGAAGCCAGCAGACTCCTGGGGAATTGGTTGAGGGAGTGAGGGAGAGAGAGCCTTCTGGCTCTGTTTGTGAAGGACACACCAGGCAAGAAGCATAGATGGAACCATTGTGAGTCTGAGCTGGAAGGGACCCTGTGGATATATTTATATGTCTATAAAAATACAGACATGTGTTTTATAGTTATTTTATATCTTATATCTCCGTATATCTATCCAGCACCTCACATAATTCCTGATCTTGGGCTCAACAAATTGTTATTGAATTAAGGAACAAAAGAATAGTTATTTATTGAGGTTGGACTCTGTGCAAGACACTTGACATGCACTTTCTCTAAGCCTCCCAGCAACCCCACAAAGTAATTTCATTTTCTCCATTTTAAAAATAAAGGAAACTGGGCTCCTCAAATAGTTAAACACGGAATTGTCGTATGACCCAGAAATCCTACTCCTTTTTTGGGTATATACCCAAAGGAATTGAAAACAGATACTCAAAAAAAAAAAAAAAAACAAAACGCAAAAAACAAAAAACCTCAATATGAATGTCCTAGCAGCACAATTCACAATAACCAAAGGTGGAAAAAACTCACGTGCCCATCAACGGATGAATGGCTAAACAAACTGTGGTCTATCCACACAATGGAATATTATTCAGCTGTAAAAAAATAATGAAGTGCTGATACGTGCTGCAACATGGGTGAACCTCGAAAATATTATGAATCAAAAAAGCCAGACAGGGGCTTCCCTGGTGGCGCAGTGGTTGAGCGTCCGCCTGCAGATGCTAAGGACACGGGTTCGTGCCCCGGTCCGGGATGATCCCACATGCCGCGGAGCAGCTGGGCCCGTGAGCCATGGCCGCTGAGCCTGCGCGTCCGGAGCCTGTGCTCCGCAACGGGAGAGGCCGCAACAGTGAGAGGTCCGCGTACCGCAAAAAAAAAAAAAAAAAAAAAAAAGCCAGACAGACACAAGAGGTCACATATTCCATTCTATGAAACGTCCAGAATGGAGAAATCCATACAGACGTAGAGCAGAGTAGTGGTTGCCAGAGGCTAGAGGCAGGGGGGAATGGGGAGTAACGCCTTAATGAATGGAGGCTTGGCCTGGGAGTAATTAAAATGTTTTGTGACTGGATAGAGGTGATGGTGGCACAAAACTGTGGAGGTACTGAATGCCATTGAATTGTTCACTTAAAAATGGTTAATTTTATGTTGTGTGAATTTCACCTCAATTTCTAAAAAAGGAAACTCAGCTTAGAGGGTATGGTAGCTGTATCACAGTGGCAGCCCCAGCTGCTCTCCTCCTTGGGTCCAGGCCATTTGCCCTCTAGCTCGACAGGCCTCTTCCATTCTGACTTGGGCTCGGCCGAATGATTCTTTGGCTGTGTGACAGCAGCAAACTTAAAGGAGAGGCTTGAAGAGCCCACATGTGTTTGCACTCACTCTCTTGGATTGAAATACCAAGAGAACCATCCCGGACCAGCCTTCTGGAGGTGGAGGACGAGGGACCCCGTGGAGCAGAGCCGACTTATCCCAGCCCAGGCCACCCTACAGCAGGCAGCCCGCAGCCCACCTGCCCACTGCCTGCAGACGCACCAGCGACCTCGGCCAAGATTAGCCAAGCCTGGCTCACGTCAGTAAAACGGCCCAGGCTACTTGTAGATGCATGAGAAATAACAGCTGATTGTTGTTTTAAGCTATTAAGTTTTGAAGTTCTACAGTGATAGCTAACTGCCACGGGGAGGTGACAGGACTCGCCTGAGGTCTCACATCTAGTATGAAAACGTACAACTGGTTCCAAAGCCTGGTTCTAAAGGCACTGCTCCACTCAGCTGTCACCTTCACTTTACAAGTTAAGAAAATGAGACTCAGAAAGGTTGAGGGTCGGTGTCGAGAGAGTAGGAACAAGGGCATCGCCTGGGGGTTGGGGTGTGAGACTCATTCTTCCCTGTCCTTGGCAATGAAGGAACGTCACATACAAACCCTCGCAGCCTTCCTCCAAACCCCAACACAACGTCACGGGAAGGTATTGAAATGCTGGTTTGGTTTCCAATGTGCGTTTCACGTGGCGGCTCTGTGGCTTTCCATCAGTTTCTGCAAGGCTGCTGTCCTGCCCGGCACTGCCATGGGCTCTGCCTTGCTGGTGGAAGAGTGAGAAAGATAGCTTGTCTGTGTGTTATTCTTCTCTCCTAAAGCATTGCCCAGGCACCCTTATGACTCTTCAGGAGACTTAAATTTTGTGAAGCAGTGAGTTGCTAGAATGATGCTTGCTTGACCAGCTGTGGAAACAGGGTCCAGGGGAGGATGTGCAACTCACACAGGCCATACAGTTTCATGGGCCAGGATCAAGATACTCCCTGACATCCCTTTCTTACCAAGAGAATGATGAAACTATCAGTGTCCTCTCACCCCCTGGAAAAAGGGTTCCTTGTTTCAGGAAGAGAGGCCATGTTGATCTGCACAGTCAAGTGCAAGAGGGGGCACGGAGAGGAGAGGGGGAGGAGGTCATGGTCTTGGGGGAAGGAAGAGCTTTCTCAGGGGGTCGAGTGTGTCACACCTGAGCTGTGGGATAAGAAAGAAGTAGAAAGGAGGATGAATGGGATTTTGGTAGGTGCTGCTGGGGTCCATGGATGTGAGTCTCCTTTAATGAGTCAGGAACGGCATTTACTGTGCTCGGGGTCAGACAGTGCTCTGAGATCGAGCCACATGAACCCAAACTTTGTACAGGTTACATCCGGCATGGGGCCCAGCCTATTGTGAACTGGAGATGAGAAACGGGGATTCAATCTCCAATTCATATTCTGGCCATCATCCTGGCCACCAGGGTTTGGAAAGAGGTTTAAGAATATGAGGATTGCCCTCCCACTGCCCACTTATAGTCCCTGGGGCCCTGCCTGCCCACAGGACTCTGTCTGTCCCCTCCTCTCTGGTATTCCGAAGCTGAGATCTGAGGTCACCGGGCTCTCAGCCGTTGAGAGAGCTGAAAGAGCCTGGTTTGACCTTGACGGGGAGGACTGAGCCTGTGCTCCCTCCTTGCGATGGCTGCTGGGTCACTTTGAGGATGGGGCTTCTCTGGTCTTAGTCTCTGAGTCTCACCAGCATGGGTGAAGGTCCACGCACAACCCAGGCTGAGCAGAGGAGCCAGAAGTGGGCACAGAAAGTGCTTTCTCTTTCCTCATCATCATGTCACATATGCTCACCTGGTACCCAGCGCCCACACTCCCTCCCCTAAACCTCACACCGAATCTCATACATGCATCAGTCCACGTCTCACAGTATAGTCCACACGTGTACCGTGTACCCACACACACCACCAGTCGCACACCACATCAAAGCACAGGCTATGCAGATGTGCCACACAGCACGTGTCACATATGCATCCCGTCACCCACAAACCACACCCACGGCACACCCACACTTCAACACGCTGCCTGCAAGTGACCCCCACACATGCACCACCTATGAGACACACCCATCACACCCCAAACACACCTCTCGCCCCGCGCACACACTTTATACTCCTCCCACCCTGTGCCCCGCACCTACAGTCTCTATCTCTCCCCCACCGCAGACACCATCTGCTGTATCCCGTGACCCACCCACCCACCCTGTTCTCCTTCTCATTCTAACCAGGCCAGAAACCGAAAGGCAGCTCTGTGATCCTCTCCATGGCAGGAAGCCCCAGCAGGCAAGGTGAGGGTGGAATGCATGCAGGTAAGCAATTGCATGCTTTGGGCATCAGATAGGCACCTGGCTACAGTGGAACACTTTATGAGCTTGTGGAATTTGTGAAACTTTATTTAAGTCAGATGATCCTTTTCTCCTCCCTGAAAAGTAAGGCCGTGGGTGCAGTGTTGAAGGGGTCACTGTATGGTCAGAGGACGGACAGGTAAGCAGGTTATGACAGAGCCTTTCCAGAGCTCTGGGGGCCCAGTGCTCGCCGGCCACGAGCATCGTCCTGGGCAGACCTTGTGGAGACCCAGACAGAGTGACGTGCATCTGTTCTGGGATGTGTACACTAGCTCGGGGGCCAGGATGTAAAGACAGAGCACTGACAGGTCAGCCTGCTAGGGAAGTTCAAGTTCATGGGCAGAGCAAGGTAGTGATGGAGAGGTGGCCTCCACAGCTAAAGACTAGGCTTTGACGGCAGAGGGACCCGGGTGTGGGTCCTGGTCCTGCCACTCCGTGGTCCTCATCTGAAAAGAGGGACAACGGTAGTACCTACAGTAAAGCATTGTTCTGCGGACCAAACCTAAATGAGATGACCCACACACCTGGTACTTATTAAAGACTCCGCAAACCTCAGCGGCCGTTATCATTCTGACTATTATTATCATTTTCTTTGATGTCTGGTTCCCGAGGTGACAGGAAAGGACGAGACCCAGCGCTTAGCAGAGGGGTCAGCCTTGGAGAAGGAGAAGAGAGAGGGGGAGGACAGAAGTTATGAGGTGGAGGGGAGGGGGAGACACGAGAAAAATGGAACTGAGTTGGCAGGTATGGACTGGTGGTTCTCAGCCCTGGCTCCTGCTAGAACCAGAGGGGAGCTTTAATAACACCCCGGCCCAGGCTGCACCCCAAGAACACACGTGGGGCTGGGAGGGCCCAGGCACTGGTATTCGGAAGAGCAGCCCTGACGATTATAAGGTGCAGTTAGGGTCGAGAGCTCCTGGTGCAGTTTAAGGCTCCACGTTGGCCTAAGGCAGTCAACCCCATGGAGCCTCTGGTGGGCATGCCCCATGTGTACTTGGCTTCACATCTGACAGTGCCCTGCCCATGCTTCCCTCCCTGGTCTAAGGGATCCATGGAGCAAACTCCAGCTGCAGACCCATCCTGTCCCTGGGAGCCCTGTGTCCTTAAGTGAGGGGGACTCTGCAGCTGGCCTGGCTAAGGGGTGGTATGTGGGAGCAGATAAGCTGTGTGGACCTGGCCTCCTGGACCTGAAGGTGACCTCGAGCAGGCACGTGGCAGCTGGAGGCTTGGGGCCCCCGTGGCAGCACGTGGCCAGGAAAGGACCACAGGAGATGGACCCAGCGGGTACACAGGCCTCGCTCGCCACGCTGCCTGTCATCCTGGAAGCTCGCCCGAGCTCCTCGGCCTTGGCCTCGCCCACCTCACTTGCCCCCTTCCCTGGTCTTGCCTTCTGAGGTGAGCAACGTTGAACTCCCTCAGTCTCTCCGGCACACGGTGCTGTTTCCCGGCTCCGCGCGTAGGTCACAGCCCTCAGGCCTGCTGACTCCTCCATCCTCCCAGGCTCAATCTTGCGGAAAGCCCTCCTGGACCAGCTCTCCTCCCTGGCCCCTGTGCTTCCATAACACCTTTTCTCACCTGCGTCTCAGCCTTTTAAACACTGTGGTGCTCTCATCGGACGCTAGGCCCTTCGGAAGAAGTTTCTGGGTTACACTTAGGAAGTGGTATCCCTAGACCAGACACCTGTAGGCGCTCAGTTAAATTTGTGGAGAGGCAAGCAAGAGGGAAACATGGGCAGGACACTGTCAAAGGAGAGGCACGTTCTGCTGGGTCCCCACCTCCTCCCGTGTGAGGCTCCTGGTCGCACACGACAGACCGCATCACTGCTCTGAGGCCCCAGGCCCGGGAGACTCTGCTTTCGCACCATATGACCCTGCTGGGCTCCTCCCAGCATCCCCCGCGGCTCCTCCTAGAGCTCCTGCTTTGGGGACAAAGAGGCAGCAGTTCCTTCGGTCTGGCCAAGCTCAGGATGGCTGAGACAGGTGGTAGCCCCCCTCCTGCCTAAACAGAGGCAATCAAGCCTGTCTTTTTCTGTGTGTTAATCAATGCCCATGACAAATGGGTCTGCGGGGGAGGGAGCCTGCCCCAGGCATTCTGCACTTCAGCTGTGACAACAGAAAGAGCTGGATTCATTAAACTATAATGCACTATTTGAGCATATTTCCCAGTAACTGGATCCTGCAGAAAGGGGGCTGTCAGGGCCTTCCCTCTCATTAGGGGAGGCGGCTTAGCCCTTCACCGCAAGCGCAGATGGAGTTGTTCCACAGCCTCCTGCTGTGGCCAGGAACGGCTCTCTGTGTGTGCTCCACTGACCAGAGGGCGAGCGGGGCTCGCGCGGTTAGAAGGACGGGGTGGCAGCATGTGGTCTCTGTGGGAACATGTGGGTTTTGGCAAACCTTCGCCGCCAGCAGCGGTGTGACTCTGGTCCTCAGTTTCCTTGTCTGGAAAATGGAGTCTGCAACACCTTCCCTTCTGGGCAGTGAGGGATCAACAAGACAAAGAACAGGAAACCCTGAATCCACGCCGGGCAGAGAGAAGGCATTTCATGAAATGCGGCCAGCACGGCGCAAGGCCTTTCTGTGCACACGGGTGCGGAGGGGATAGGAAGCTGTCCCTCTGTCCTCACAACAAGCGAAAAGCTGAACGAACCAAAAATCCACAGTGCTTCTCAGAGCCGGCACAGCATTGAGGTCACTGGGCTCACTGCTGCCCCTGAACTGGAAAGAGACAGGTGGACACACAATCACACCTTAGCCACAGAGACTGCTGCGAGAGCCAGGGCTGGGGTAGGGAAACTTGAACTGTAGTTGGCGAATTGCCGGGGGCTCAGTGTGGACAAGCCGGAGAGATAAGAACTCCGGAGGGACCCCACGCTATTGTGAGCCTTTCCTCTAGGAGCTCTAGCAAGTTCCTATGGTGAAGATTGGAGAAAGGCACCCCGCATCTCTGCTTCCTGAAGGGAGAGGGGAAAAGAAACCATTCTGAGACACTTTGGAGAGCTCTATTCTCAGCAAGTCCTGCCCTTGAGAGAAACCAGTCAACCAGAGCCTAACCTGGGGGTTTGATCAGAGCCTGGCACACCTGCGAGAAGGGAAAAACTCAACTTTAGCCCACTCTAGCCTTCCTGTCCCACCTAAGGGGGTGAAAAATGACTGAGAAGAGCTTGTGAAGGTCACAGCCCGGGCGCGTAGGTTCACTAAAAAACAGAGACCCGGTCCTGGGGCTACAGAACGCTTCCCCTCGCCCCACACCCGACCACCAGGCCCCTCAGGACCCAGACCACCATCCTGACGCAGGGCTGCCGGGTCCATGTACAGATGAGGCCCACAGGGGTTAACGGGTCTGACAAGGGCCCCCCAACTAGCAAAAGCGGAGGCAGGAGTTGGATCCAGTCTTCTCACCCCTGAGCCACAGGCCAACAAGACACTTGCTCCTGCCCTGGAGCACCTTAACCTGAAATTCTCCTCCCTTCCCAAGCCGGCTGGACGCCTTGGCCACACAGGTAATCCAAAGCAGCTGGCACCTGTGTGGCTCTAAGCCCCCTGTGGGGAATCTAGGGCGCTTTGGGCACTGCTGTTGGAAAGAGGTCTGTGTGGTAGGTCACACCCCATGCTCCCCTGGGTCACATCGGCTCCAGGGAGCTGAGGCCCCGTTCCAAACCCTGTAAGGGCCGAACCCTACTGCATTCTGGACGTCCAACCCGAGACCCAGGGGCCGAGGGATGTGAAGATCCCCCATGAGAGCTCAGGGTCTCACAACTCAGCTTCCTGGAGCCAGGCCTGAGCCCACAGCCCCTCCCGCTGTCAGCACTTCATCAGGCCAACCTGGTGGGACAGATGCAAGGACACCCCTGCCCTGGGGACCCAATGCCCACAGCTGATCCTGCCAGGACTCAGGGACAGCCTTTCTCCATGATGTGGGAGATGACCTTTGCTGAGTGCTTCCGGAAACAATTTGTGTTTGCTGGCAGAGGTGAGGGGAAAGAACTCCAGATCTTCCATCTACTTATGTGGGAATGAGAGTAAGGAGAGAGCGTGGGGTTAGGAACACAGGCCCTGCTGCTGCGCAGTCTGGATTCAGTCCTGTTCCAGCTGTGTGACCTTGAACGAGCTCTCTAGTCTTGGTTTTTCCTTATGAAGAGTGAGAATAACAATGATAAACAATTCATGGGGACTGCTGTGCAGATCAAGGGGGGCTGTTGACAGAGCCTTAGGTCCCGACACCAGGAGGTGATACACAAGCGTTAGTATTATTAGGGCTGGGAGCCTTTTTTTCTAGGACGTCATCAAATAGTCAGAGAAGAGTCCACGATAAAGCGGTGCTCCTGGGTCTCCCTGTCCCACTGACTGTGTGCTGGGTGACCTTGAGCCAGTCACTTGGCCTTGCTGGGATGAGCTTCTCCATCTGTGAGCTTACTGTCCCATCCCATCGCAGGAGTGAGCTCACTGGCCGGGCCCGGCGGGGGCAGGGGAGCAGCCTAAGCCCTCGGGAGGCACCACACGGCCACAATTCAAGATATTGTTGTTGGTGAGCCTGACACTTCCTGACAGACAGAATGAGCCATCTGAAGTGAGAGTTTCATTTCCGTTGGTGTCCGGCTTGGCCATCTCCTGGGGAAGGCGCATGAGTGACAAGCTATAATTAAAGCCTCAGCTTCAGTCTGAGTGGGAGAAGGACAGTCTTCTGGTCAAGCCCATGGTGAGGACAGACCTGCATTTCCACCTGCATGTCTCTGGGGCCTTCTCCCCGGTTGCTCCGTCTGTCTGCTGGAGCGGGCCGCCCCGTCCTCACGACCTTTAGTGACCTGGCAGGAGTTCCCCACGTTCTCGGGTTCATCTGCCCATCTGCCTGGTTCGCTGAGAAGCCTGTGGAGCCGTGGAGCCGCTCTGGAGCCCTGCGGAGGCCTTTGTGTGGAGATCTGAGGGGGCTACCTGCCTGGACAAGGGGCGCATGGGTGATCAGCAGCGGGGAGAGCGAGGCCTGGGTCTGGGGACAGGATTGCCCTCTCTGGGTCCTGACTGTCTGCGGCGCTGGGCCGTGCCTTGTGCAGGGTGGGTGTGCCATTAGCCAGAGGGCTTCTGCTCCTCCCAGGAGCCCCTGCCAGCCGGGGATGCCTGTCCAGCCAGCCCTGTCTGCCTCTAGGTGCGTCCGGCCTGAGATTTCTTTTCCTCTGGGCACCTCCCCCTTGGAAGTGTTTTTCTCTCTCTCTGGACTCCTGCTCTTTCATGTGTTCAACATGTTTTTCTCAGGGACCTGCGTTATGCCCCTGAATCACAGCATGAACAAGACAGATGTTTCCCCCAGCTTCCGGAGGGGAGAGAGCTATCAGTGGACAGGGGCGGGCAGCTCAGGGCCCGCCCAGAAGCCCCACACAAACCCGGATCTCCCCCGAGCCTGCTGGGTGACGGGAGCAAGGCTGTCCCCTCCCCACACGCAGGCACGTGGCTCTGTAGACGCGCTTCCTGCTTTAGGACCTACCCACAGAGCCCCACCTCCCGCCCAGGGAGAGAATTTTCTTCTCTCTCCCCAGCCTGGGCCAGACTGTCGAGGCCAGTGGGTCATGATCCTATCCACGTCCTCCTCCCCAGGCCGTCTTGACCGGCGGCCTGTTTCTTCTAGCTGTGATTTCTCTGGCTGTTCCTTCACAAGGAAACG
The DNA here is from genome assembly GCF_011762595.2 of Tursiops truncatus. Taxonomy (NCBI): domain Eukaryota; kingdom Metazoa; phylum Chordata; class Mammalia; order Artiodactyla; family Delphinidae; genus Tursiops; species Tursiops truncatus. Next base: position 27,765,234 of record NC_047053.1, on the reverse strand, counting down.
GTTCCTGTTTTACGCTGAGGGCCTGGGTATCAAGCAAGGAAGGCTGGGGTGGTGGCCCTGGCCGCCCTGCCTGGGGCATATGCTTGTCCCGCAGACTTAGTTATCTGTCGCACAGGTCCTCTTGTGCTTTTCTTCGTGCATTTGTAGTCACCTCATGAAACCAGAGCGTCCCCCAAAAGCAGAAACTCTTCCTTCCACTTCTTTAGGGTCCCTTCCTGAACTAGCACACGGGCAGGGGCCAAGTACCAGAAGCGGGCTTGATTCTGCGCCGAGGGGTCACCAGCCACCCCACCCGCCCTCAGGAGCTGACAGCTACAGACCGCATCACCCTCTGGCCCGCTGTCTCATCCTTCGGTTCAGCCGTCGGAGACACTGCGGGGACACTTGGAGGGAGGGCTCAGGGCACTGATTGGCCCAGCTCCCTCCTTGAAGGGCAGTGAGGGGCAGTGGCTGGTCACTGCTGCTGTTGGCAGGTCCTGTTCCATGGACCCCGCTCTCCCAAGACTCCAATAGCACAGGCCCCTAGAGGCCTAGGGGTGCCCACAGCTGCCGACGTCAGTGTACAAGTTTCCTGGGGCTGCCGTAACAAAACAGCACAGACCAGGTGGCTTAAAACAATAAAAATGTATTCTCCCACAGTTCTGGAGGCTAGAAGTTCAAAATTAAAGTGATGGCAGGGAGGAGCTCCCTCTGAAGCCTATGGAGGAGAATCCGTCCTTCTGTCCTCCCGGCTTCCGGCGGCTGGTTGGCGATCCTGGCGCTGCTCGCAATGTATGCAGCACTTCAGTCTCTGCCGTCCTGGTCCCTGGGCGTTGTCTCCTTGCATCTCTGTGTCTCTCTTCTTCATATAAGGACAACTGTCACTTTGGATGAAGCCCACCCTCCTCCAGGATAATCTCATCTTTGCTAATTACATCTGCAATGACCCTATTTCCAAATACGTCACATTCTGAGGTACTGGGGGCCAGGGTTTCAACAAATCATCTTTGAGGGACACAGTTCAACCCATAACACTCAGGGTTGCTTCCTTGTCCACTGTCAGTTCCCTTAGCTCTGCCCCTAGCCTGTTAAAGAATCCTTTCGTTGAACCTCCTTCATTTACCCCTTTGAGTGTGCGATTCCTGCTCTGAAATGCATCTTGGACCCTTAAGATCTGTGTGACCTTGGGCAAGACACTTAACCTCTCTGAGGTTCCTTCACCTCTAAAATGGAAATAATTTTCATACCTTCCCTACCTAATTCACTGAGTTGCTGAAAGCTCTTTGTAAACCAAAGAGGCCCATAGCACTGACAGGAATCATTATCATTCTGTGGGTGTTGCAAGGTACGGCTAGGAAAGGGCCATGTCTAGATTGTTCTCTTTGATCTGCACGGAACCTAGCACCACGTACCAATACATGCTGAATAAACGCTTCTTTTTTTAAATTAATTAATTAATTTTTGGCTGCCTTGGGCCTTCGTTGCTGCACGGGCTTTCTCTAGTTGTGGTGAGTGGGAGCTACTCTTCGTCGCGGTGCACGTGCTTCTCATTGCGGTGGCTTCTCTCGTTGTGGAGCACGGGCTCTAGGAGCAAGGGCTTCAGTAGTTGTGGCATGCGGGCTCAGTAGCTGTGGCACTTGGGCTTAGCTGCTCCGTAGCATGTGGGATCTTCCCGGACCAGGGCTCGAACCCGTGTCCCCTGCATGGGCAGGCGGATTCTTAACCACTGCGCCACCAGGGGAGACCCAATAAACACTTCTTGAAGTTGTTGGTGACATATCTTGTGCATCCTGGCCTGGTGTTGAGAGGCTAAACACTGAACTGCTCCCTGGAATACAATTCATCCAGGGCCAGTTTCTTAGAGTCCTTTTGATTTGGACTTCAGCTGAACCCTGACATCATAGACTCCTCCATCACCAGTCCTTGGAGAAGCCAGCATCTCCCCGAGTGGAGCCCTTACTTTTAGTGCGACAGCTATTTTATCTGTGCCGCAGGGGAACAGAGATATTTTAAGATGAGTGTGTCAGCTGGGGTCAGCTTCTGCTCGGTTATCACTCGTGCTGTCAGGAGGAGAGTGGACTCAGCTGTCGGGCGGGAGCCCATCAATTACTCCCGACAGTTCTTAATCAGACAAAGGAGCCCACACCACGGCGTTTCAGAGAGGGAGACTGTATTATCGTTCACACTCAACAAATAATTTTGGACAGGAGTTTTAAGCCCGCAAATAAAATCCCTTGTATCCTTCAAGCGTTTGGATCCTTAAGGTGTGGATGGCCGTCCTCTCAGGTTTGAGTGTCTCCCATTTCTCTTTCAGCACAATTCTCCTCTTCTCTCCCAAAGCTACTTTCATTCATTCATTCAACAAGCATTCATTGAGACCTCTGTGTGCCAGGACTCTGCCAAGTGCTGGGGATGGACCTGTAGAGGGGAGAGGCTTATACGTGCAGAATTCCAAAGCCACGTGAGAAGCACTTGAGCTCAGGAGGTCCATCGTGCTGTGGAACCCGGAAGGAGGTGTGACCGGCTCTCCCGGGGTAGGTGGAGAGAAAAGGCTCACAGGGAGAGCAGCTCAGCTGGGCTCCAAGGACTTCTGCAGGGGGATCGGCGAGCAAGGACATTCAAGAAGATGTGACGGCGAAGTTATGGACCTGGAGGGGGACACCGGGGTTCTGAGTGGCTTGATAGGTGTGGCGTGAAGGGGAGAGGGGAGGTAGGCGAGGGCTTGACCCTGAAGAAGCTGATACACTTGGCAGGGTAGACGCTCCACCAAGGCGAGCATCTTGTCTGCCTTGGTCGCCTCTGTTTCCCTGCACCTAGAATAGTGCCTGCACATGGGAGACATCCAGTAAAGACTCGCTGAATAGAGGAAGGAATTGCGAGTGCCTGGCAAGGCGTCTGATGCTGAACCAATCCCTCCGTTACCCCACCTTGGTCTCGCTGTTCTGCAGGGTAAACATCCTCCAAGAGTCCCATCGGCCATTCACTAAAATTCATTTTTCTCTGGCTGGGTCTCAAGACCTTACTTATTCTATCTCCCATCACCTTCTGCAACTGTATATGCTAAGAAGGGAGTTGGTAAACCATGGACAGCCGGCCAAATCTGGCCCACCGCCTGCTTTTGTAAATAATTTTTATTGAAACACAGCCATGCGCGTTGGTTTGCATATGGTCTGTGGCTGCTTCCCTCTACAAGGCAGGGCGGAGCGGTTGCAACAGTGACCTTATGGCCCGCAGAACTGAAAATGTTTACTATTTGGCCCTTTACAAGAAAAGTTTGTGGATACCTGTGCTAAGCCTTTGTCCCTAGCACCTTGAACATAGCAGATGCTCAATCCATAGCTGTTGAATGAATGAATGAATAAGTGAGCAAAGGACTAGTTTAGCGAGTGAGCTCACCCTGGCACGGTCACCCTGTCCTTTGGCTGACACCCTGCCCTGCAGGTTGTTGTCACCTCCCACCTGGGGATCTTTCAGCAAGATAGAGCAGAAGGTGCAGGCTGGATGCGCCCCTCCAAGCCACTCTCATGCCCAGGGCCAGGACAGACGATCCCAGGGACATCATTCAGATGTGATTGCTGTGGAAGGTCCCAGGGCCCGGGCAGCCATGAAGTGATGGGAAAGGCTGGGGTATTGTTCAGGACTCTGAGTTATAACTGACCTTAGGAAAACAGGGACCCTATCAGGGAGGAAGCAGAGGGCAGTTTCCAGCTCTGAAGAAATGCAGGACGTGGGGCAAATCCAGAGTAGAGGAGGCCATGACTCCCTTTCCCTCTGCCCATCACCCCCTCATCTCTGCTCTTCAGTCTACCTGCTTCTTTCTCTCCTTTGGCAGACAGGATTGCTTCACATGGCAGGACCACCACTAGCCCTAGGTTCCAGCTTTCCTGTTCGTAATCTAAAGGCAGGGGTCTCTCCGCATAAACTCTATTAGAACAGTTTTGGGGAAGGACCTGACTGGTCAGATTGGGGTCACAGGTGCCCATCCCTGAGCCAATCTGTGTAACAAGAGGCTGGAGTATTCTGATTGGCCAGGCCTGGGTCACATGCTCATCCTCACCTATGGGTGGGATCTATTATCAAAGGAAAGGGGTTGGTGCAAGCAAGCTAGGAAACAAAACACACGTTCATCAGCAGGTAGCAGTGCCGCAGCAAGTGACGCAGAGTCCCGCCTGCAGAGCTGGGGCGCCAACAGAGGGAGGAGGTGCCTCAGAGACAAGCAGAAGCCCTGCGAGGTTGGCGGACAAGGTCAGCTTCCTGTCAGCAGCGCCAGTGACGTAGCTGTGTTCTAGAACCTACAGCTGGAGTTGCCTAGCTCTCTCCTGCTTCCAGTTAGGATGGGTCCTGGGAACAGAGAGGGCGGAGCCTGCAGGGCTGGAAGAACCAATGGGCTTGGCTGAATGGGGGGGGAGGGGATGGTGCAGGAACTGGGAACAAGGCCAGGCTGGGAACAGATCCTGCCACTCTTCAAGCCCAGCTCACATCTCCTTCCTCCAAGCCGCCCTCTCCGACCTTCCTCCCTGGAAGGGCTCTGCTCCACTCCTGACCTCCCAGAGAACACTGGCTCTTTTTGCCCGCTGGGCACTTACAATTCCCTGCCCTAGATTGTTCACTGGCTCTCTGTCAGGGTCTCACTCCAACTGGAGACAGAAGATACCAGACACTTGGTCTTCTACTTGTTTATTTCCCTGGAAGCCTCTAGCACTACCCCATGTGCATAACGCAGAATCCAAGAATTTTGGATTTGGAAGGAACCCTGGTCAGCTGGTCTGACCTGCCACCCAGTGAGGACGTCTCTCCCTGACCTCTCTGTCTGGCGGCTACTTCGACACTGTTTGGGCACCTCCGGCGATGGGGAGCTCTCTCTTTTACCAGACACATGTCCCATGGAGGACAACTCTGAGTCCACGAACTGGTATCTGCCTCGGTTCTGGCTGTGCATCCTGGAGGATCTCAGAAAAAAATCAAGTTGCTTTTCTAAATCGTAGACTTTCAGATATTTGAAGAACATTATGTTACTTTCCTCCCATGTCTTTTCTCCAGGCAAACTCCCCAAGTCACGGTCATTTTTGTCAGCATCACACTCCAAATGTGATCTTGCTGGGGCCCCTAGACGGGGACTTACCTGGTCTCAGGCATTCATCAGGATACTTACAGGTAGGACACAGCAGAAAACCCAAACAGAAGGGCCTTGAACAATTACGAGAATTGGTTATCTCCCCAGAAGTGCCAAGGTGGGCTGGTTTTGGGTAGCTCAGTGCCTCAATAGTCATTAATGATCCCCAGCATTTCCATTTCTCCACCTTATATCCTCCACATTTGGCTGGTCCTCTAATGCCAGTTTCCTCCAGGTGCCCAGATGGCTGCTACAGTTCTAGGCCTCACATGCTAACGACTCTAAGAGGCAGAAGAGGGACAGGAGCGGCTATTTCTAGGGATTCTTTTTAAGAAAGAGGAAAACTTGGTAATTCCCTGGCAGTCCAGTGGTTAAGACTCCCCGCTTCCACTGCAGGGGGCCCGGGTTCAATCCCTGGTCAGGGAACTAGGATCCCACAAGCCACGTGGCACGGCCCAAAACAAAAGAGGAAAACTTTACCCAAAACTCCCCCATTTTCAAAACCAAAACTGATAGGGAGAAAGGAATCTGTTAGGAAGACCTGAATTCAAATTCTGTCTCCATCGCTTTGTAGCTTACTTCCAGCAGCTTACTGTGAATCACTTAATAGCTTGATATGAACCATTCAGTCACTTAATAACATTACCAATCCTCAGTTTCCTCATCTGTTAAATGGGATAGTGCCTGCCGCATAGAAATGGTACGCGAGCATTTAAAGCGTTCATCACAGTTCCTGGTACATCAGTAAAGGCTGTTTTCTTTTCTTTTTTCCTTCCCTTGATCTGACCACTAACCATGCCATGCTGGCCCCTACCTATCTGTCTTTTCTGCTTTTAAGCCCTGTTTCTCACATCTGATGTTTATGAAACCTTCATTTTTTTTAAACCTAAATGCAGGAATTTCCATTTATCCTTTTTACATGTTTTCAGCCCATTATTTCAACCTGTCAAGATATTTTTGAATCTCGATTCTGCCATTCTTTCTATTAACAATCCCTCTGGCTTTGTCAACTGCAAATCTGATAAGCGCATTTTCTGTTCTGCTTCATTCAAGTGGCTGAGGAAGGGGCTGAGGCGGACAAGGTCAAGGGCTGAGCCTTGGGGTATTGTTGGAGATGTCCGCCGGCTGGCACCAGGGCCCCAGAGCTGTTTTTGCAGAGCCCTTGCCAGCAGGCAGGCCACACTCCGCCTTCTTGTTCAGGACCTCAGAGGCTTTGACGGATGTCTTCCTTGAGTCACCACACCATGCCCTTTGTCAGTGGCACCCCTGGCCCCGGTCCTTGTCCCCTCAGCATAGGAATTCAGTCGGGCGTGCCTCATCTTTGGTGAACTCACGCCGGCTCCTAGGGGTTGTTGCTGCCTTTTCTGTGAGTCCTCACACTTCGGAATTTGCCAGGGGTTGTTATCAGACTTGCCAGCCTGTTGTTACTGGCATTTAATGTTTTGTTTTGCTCGAAAAATCAGGACATGGGCTGACTCTCAATGGTCCGGCATTTCTTCGCTCTACAATCCCTCAGAACGCCTGCTGGGGTTCTGTACTTGAACCTGAGACTCTTGTCAAGGAACAATGTGTCTAGAGATCTGAGCCTCCTGAGAGACCAGAGCCACTCTGGCTTTACACGGGTTAGGTCCAATTTTCTCTCTTACCTCCCCTCCCCTTCCCTCCACCTCCTTCCCTCCCTCCCTCCCTTCCTCTCTTTCTTTTCTTTTCTTCATTCTTTCTCCTTTCTTTCTCTATCTTCCTTCCTTCTTTCCTTCCTTCCTTCCTTCCTTCCTTTCTTTTTCTCCCTCTCCCCCACTTTTCATTTCTTGAAATAAAAATGTTTAGATTTTTTCCAATATAATATCATAAAGACATATTCTTTGTTAGAACATTGGGACAATATCCACCTCCAAGACATCACCCGGTTTACAGCTTAGTGTACTCCCTTCCCATTTTCTAGGCATAGTCTGTTTTAGTTAGTTGTAAATATATGATAATATAGTTCAAATATATCTTATAAATATTCTGAAATGTATGACAGTTTTTCTAATGTAAAGGTAATACGTGAAAAAGTAGAACATACTCATAATAGAAAACGTGGACTGTTGCAAGCAGGTTTGAGTGCTATTATTTTGTTTTTTACTTAACGTGTGTCAGCATGCATTTTCCAGGATTTTACAAACTCTGGAGGGGTTTTGATGACGTTGTAAGAGTCCATAGGTTAGATGCTCCCTAGGTGCTTAAATAGTCTACCCCGTCCTCCTTCAACTCATTTTCAGTTTTTCATTAAACACCGCTGAACTGAACATCTTTGCACACACCCCCTTTTCTCCATTTCTGATTACTTTCTTTGCACAGAATTCTAGGAATGGGTCAGTTCTCTCTTAACTGTGTTTGTCAGACCTTTGGGGTCTGAATATCCTCCTCTATGATAGGAGCAAAATAGAAAGTTGAGATGTTCTGCTTTCTCCCTACCAACCAGTCCCATCACACAATCTGCTCTAGGTGGCAGACTTTTTTTTTTTTTTTTTTTTTTGCAGTATGCGGGCCTCTCACTGTTGTGGCCTCTCCCGTTGCGGAGCACAGGCTCCGGACGCACAGGCTCAGCGGCCATGGCTCACGGGCCCAGCCGCTCCGCGGCATGTGGGATCTTCTCGGACCGGGGCTCGAACCCGTGTCCCCTGCATCGGCAGGCGGACTCTCAACCACTGAGCCACCAGGGAAGCCCTGGGTGGCAGATTCTTCTCGCTTCCGGTGAAGCTCAGAGCCCTTTGGGTTGTGGGTAATATATTTTACATGTTTTCAAGCTTCCCAACTGGAGTCTTCCCTCGTCCTACTGATTTTATCCTCTACGAAGACCAGTTTAAATATTAAATAGGTCTTGTGAAGGCAGACTCCATCCTTTTCCTGTTCATTGCCAAAATTCTTTGGCCAGAGGAATTTCAAATGAAATTTTCAAAGGATAACAAACATCTCACAGAGGTTTCCAGAGGAGGCTTGGGGAGACGAAAAATAATTGGAGGGCTCTCTAGCTCTGGATTTTATCACCTTAGGGTAAGTGTACGCCTTTCTGTGATTCCACCTCCCTCAAGGCCGACACCTCTGACAGCTAGGCTCGGCCCCGCCCTTGGCAACCCCATCGAGAAAGGGCTGATATTTTACTCTCTGTTCCTACAAGTTTGGCTTTTTAAAATTCTGCATATGTGATATCACACAGTATTTGTCTTTCTCTGTCTGACTCGTTTCACTCAGCATAACGCCTTCAAGATCCACCCATGTTGTCGCAAAGGGCAGGCTTTCCCTCCTTCTTATGTCTGAATATTATATGTGTATATATATCTCCATATATATAATATATGTGTCTCACATCTTCTTTATCAGGCGTTGGTGGAAATGGGGACACGTTGGTCAAAGAGCATAAACTTTCAGTTAGAAGATGAATAAGTTCTGGGGATCTTATCTTTTATGAATTCTGCCTTTGTTTCTATACTTGAGATACACGTTCACCGTTTTTTCTGTAGTTCTTTTCTCTATTATGTTTTTTTTCTTTTACACCTACAATTTTTGTTGAATAGTATCAGGGAACTACTGCTATTTTTTTTCCAAATTGCCAGTCAGGGTCAGACATGGGACAGATGGCGTTGCATAGAGTACCCGTAGGACCAAGATTATCCAGAGCAATTTCAAGTCTTTGTCAATATTGGTTGAGCACTTGGTACCAACCAGGCCCTCTGCCAGGATTGCAGGACATGAAGATAGAGACCCAGTGCTTGCTCTTAAGAAGCAATCAAATAACAGAGACAAATCATAAGCAAATCGGCACCATCCACTGCAATCAGTGCTGCTGGAGACAGGGTGGAGGGAGGAGTGGACAAGGAACTTTCACCAAGGAGGTGACACGTGTGTTGAATCAGGAAAGACCAGTGGGTATTTTCCAAGTAGACAAGTCGGGGAAGGGCATTTCAGGGCAAGTGGCTTAAACTCTCTGGTGTCTTCATCTAGAAAAACCCAAGGGTAGTGCCTCCTTCATGGGCTCACTGGAATTCAGGGATGGGACCTGTGCTGGGTTTGTTGGGCAGCTGGGGATCAACATAAGGGTCACTCTTTCCCTTCCCCGGAAGGAGATGCCAGCATCGCTGGTTAAATGCCTCCTCTGTCCTTTGTTCTCGGAACCTGGGGAAGTGAGATTCCCGAGCATCGTAAGGCTTCATGGAGGAAGAGGGCTACGAGGGAGTCAAATAAAGACCCCATATACCTGGGTAGCAGGGAGGGGTCAGAGTGCCCCTGGAATTGGTTTGGTCACCTTCACAGTTTCCACCAGAGGCCAACCCAGCCTCTTGCTGCAAAACTGATTTTGGAGTGGAGATCCAGGTGGCAGAGCTGTAGAGCCCACGTGGCTAATTCACTGTGACTTTGGGCAAATCATTTCCACTCATCTGAGAACTGATTCTTCTAAGCCCTGGGACACCCAGAGCATTCCCTGTGTCCCTGAGCCAGTCCAAGGGTGAAGACAGGGAAAGGGAGATATCTACCTGGAGGCTGTCCCCCTGGCCAAATGAAGTCTGCGTGCCAGCTCCCAGTGCAGGGTCCTCGGCCAGCAGTCGCCACCGTGTGCGGACGCGTGTTGCTATAATAAGATGTGTTTATTTGAATACGAAGGTCAGGGAGTTAAGTAGTTGGTATTCCAGTCATATAAAGTCGTTTGCACAGTGTCACTACTAATAAAAGGGGGTTTTGACTAATCTAGTTGCTCTTCCTAAATATACTCTGCTCAAGAAACTCATCAAAGCAGCAAAGTAATCTTTGAGGTTATTAATCTCTTCTGCTTCACAGCTGGGGCAAATTTATTTGCTTGAATTAGCATGTAATAAACTTATAATAAAGCTGCCAGAGCCCCAGCTTGGTAGAGAGCGGCTCTGTGTAATGGGTAGTTACATCGAGGAAATGAGGCGCTGGTCCCAAGGCTGCCCCTGCTGGTCTGGGGAGGCTTGGGGGCTGTGCCCAGAGGCCATGCAGAGAGGGGACCGCCAGGCATGGGAGACCCCAAGGGTGGAAGGGAGCCTTGTGGATTGGTAAGGCCGCCTTCCTCATCTCTGCGTCTCCTCATTTCATAAGTGAGGAAACTGAGGCTGGGAGAGAAGAAGGATGTGTCTGAAGTCATGTAGACGGTGATTGGCAGAACCTAGGTGACAATCCAGGTGGGACCTGTGGCTTCCCACCCACCATCCCATTCTTGGCCATCCTCACGGTCAAGGGTTTTCCACCCCTGTTCTGCTATAGACCTCTGTCTGTGTCCTCCCTTCCCTTTCATCTGCCCCTCTTCCTGAGTCTTCCCTACACTGCAGCCCCACCGAGACCTGTTGGCCTTCCCTACTTCTCCATTTTCCAAGGGAATGCTGTCCCCCTGTCCCATCTGGGAGCCATCTGGACACCCAGGCACAGCCAGGAAGAACTCGGTCTCGCTGGTAACTGATCTACGAACACACTGCGAGTCCATGGGAGGGTGCCACGGTCTCCTTCCTGAGCCCAGGGCCCTGGGGGGAGCCTCACATGGGGGCCTGAGAGTCTGCTACTTCTCCCTTCCCTCTTTCCTTTCTTCCCTCTGCCTTCCCCTAGGAAACCAGCTACATGTGGTCTTTGCTCCTTGAGGTTGAAGCTGGGGAGATGTTCTCCTGAATCCCATGGGAGTGGGAGAGGCTGGGGGACACTCATGTTCTTAGAGGGGAGCAGCTACAAGACAACCACCTTTCTGGGCCAACACTGACCATCTTGCATAGCATTACTTGGATGGATTGTATCAAAAACAACCTACCCCATGCATGAGGGTGGGGAAAAAAGGAGGAGAGTAAAGAGGACAGGCAACACCACTCCACCACGTACATAGCCAAGCTCCTCATTCCAACCCTTCATCCTCATCACCTCCATCCCCCATCCCCTCATCTTCTCATCCCCCAACCCCTCTCCCCTCATGCCCACCCCCATCCTCTTATTCTTTTTCTTACAGTCTTTGGGGGAAAATGGGAAGAAGCAGGAGAAGAGAGGCTTTCTAGAGTCTGCTCAGACCCAGGACCCTGAGTCTTCCCTTTAGATACTTCCAAGAGGTTGACATAAGTGACAGCTCTCCAGCAAAGCCCACACCTGCAACTTTCCCAAAGTCATAGTCATTTCTTCTCGAGCAACGGATAATAGAAATAGAGTGATCACTGGGAGTCTTGAACCTCTAAGAGACTGAGGGCCACATGTCTAGGCCCGGTGTCTTTTCCTGTGACTTGCCTCAGGTCACACAGCTGCTGAGCTCAGGGCCGACACTAACACCCCAGATGTTTTGGTTCCTTCTCTGGGGACTTTTTCCACTACACCAAGATGCCTTATGTGGTGAGAGTCCCCTCCTTGCTAACGTGCTCACTGACCTATGTCCTGAGACCTGGATGACTCCCTAGTTTTCCAAATCATTGACTCAAGGCTCCTCAAAACCCTCCTTCCCATCCAATCTCCTCCCACCCCGTCACCCCCACTCCTCATACGTGGCAGTGTAGGACATGTCTTTTCTTAGAACTTTTGAGCCTGGCACAGCTAATAGAAGCAGAGCTTAGACCCTTGGGAGGGAAGAACTAGACCTGACCTGTGGAGGGATGTGGTGCAGGAAGGACGAATCCAGGTGTGGGTGCCTTCGGAGGGAGAAGAGTCTGGCAGGCAGAGCCCAAAATCTGGCTGAGGATGACACAGGCAATGTCCCAGCGGCGGTCGGCGCCGGGGGAGCCCAGTTCATTCGGGACAGGTTGCCCTGGCCTGTGGACAGAACTCTTGCCCCACTCCTGCCCACACACTCCCCAGCTGAGCTGCGTCTTCCCCATCGCCAAGGTGTCTGGATCAGCTCTGCCAGGAGGGTTCTCCTCACACTCTTCGCAGTCCTATGATTCTATCCTAAAGCTGAAGAGCAAATAATTTCAGCCCTTGCTTTTCCTCCCAGCTTTATTGAGATACAATTGGCATATAACACTGTGTCATTTTAAGGTGTACAATGTGTTGATTTGATACACTTGTATATGGCGGTATGATTACCGCCGTAGTGCTGGCTAACACTTCCATCATGTCACATAATTAAGATTTTTCTTTTGTGGTGAGAACATTTAAGGTCTACTCTCTTAGCAGCTTCCAAGTATATAGTACAACATTGTTAACTATAATCACCATGTTGTACACACGGGATCTTAGTTGCGGCACACAGGATCTTAAGTTGCGGCATGCAAACTCTTAGTTGCGGCATGCATGAGGGATCTAATTCCCTGACCAGGGATCGAACCCCGGTCCCCAGCACTGGGAGCACGGAGACTTACCCACTGGACCACCAGGGAAGTCCGTAAACTTACTCTTTTTTCTTTGTAATTAACTATTTGGGGCGGGAGGTACTTTGAGACTATGTACATATCTATTCCACATCAAACTTTCGCTCACTAAGTTTGGCATCAGCTAATGCTTCTTGGCTGAGTTAATTGTCACTATGAAGGCAGCCAAATGGTGATTTTCTAATCCCATCTCTCCTTCTATATTTATTAGTTGGTATTCTACTCTACAGGAAATTTATTTATATCGGTATAGCTTCAGGGATTCTTATCTAAAGGTTACAATTAGTTATTGTTCACTTTTATACTCAAATTTTCCCTGATTTGAGTCCCAGTAGAAGCCCCTCACGTTGGCTTCTGCACCTTTTGACATGTCCTCAATGGTTTTTGAGCACTTTCTTGTTTTCTAGCACAAGGTATTCTAAGATCATCTTATACTGTCTCTTGCCCCGGCCCGAGAATCATCTATTTCTCCAGAGCTCTGGCTCTTTTGAGTGGAGGCTGGTATTTACAAATCAGGATATGAGCACTAGGTGTGCTCAGTGGTATCAGAATATTGCTTCTCTCGGGTGCTCTCAATAGACAAAGCTAAAGTATACACACACACACACACACACACACACACACACACACACACTCACACAAATACACTCACAGGTATACGTATATATACACATTCATACCCCCTTTTACATCTATATTTATATCCATATCTATCTAGCTATGTATTGAAAAACGTGAATTCACACTGACACCTCTAATTCCCATCCAGTTAATTCCCAGTGTCCTGTCTTCCGTATTTCCATATTTCTCACTCTGACGGTGAGGGTACCTGGTTCCCATTATTCTGGACGCATTTACTTATTGAATGAATGCATGTGTGTAACCAATCTCCTATCACTTCAGTGATCACCACCCCACCTCACCCCCGCCACGGCATTCTCCTTACCCTGCTTTGGCTTTCAAAGCCCCCATGAGGCCCCTGCTGTCCCTCCCCCACCATGCAGATGCCCTCTTCAGCCCCCTGGGGCTCCAACACCTCTTACCACACTCCACACTCCCACCTCCCACTGCTCCCGCGATGCCCCAGCCATGAGGACACTCTCCTCACCCTGATTCGGCTCTGACACCCCTGCCGGGCTGTTGCTGTTGCCGCCTCCCACTCCCACCCAGGCTCTGAAAACCCATCACTCACCAATGCAGACACCTCCTCACCTGGACTCTAACCCCCTGTGCCATGCCACAGAGAGGCTCCCTTCACCCTGCTTGGCCTCTGATACCCCCCACAGGGACACCATTCTTACCTGCTCAGTCTCTGACACCTGGGCTGGACTGATGTCACCAATGCCAAGGCCCTGCCCACCACCCTACCCCCACACAAGCACCTACCTTGCTTATTGAAAAGATTGGGTTCTTGGTTCTATAGGATTTTCGCAGCTGGGAGCTCACTGATTGCATCCCCACCGTGTCCTTCAATATGTTTTTCCTCCTCCTTCACAAGAAATGGATAGTTAGATCTAGAGGTCTGATAAAATTCAGGTCCAGTTTTTTGGCAATAAAACTTCATAGGTAGTGTTTCATCAGGTAGCGCATGATATCTGGTTGTCCATAATTTCATTTAGGGTTGCAAAATGATAGTATTTTAATTCTATTTCTCACTCCTCATATGAAGAGATACTTCTCATCAACAAGATATTTTTTTAAATTTTATTGGAGTGTAGTTGATTTACAATGCTTTGTTAGTTTCAGGTGTACAGCAAAGTGATTCAGTTATACATATACATATATTCATGCTTTTTCAGATTCTTTTCCCATATAGGTTATTACAGAATATTGTGTAGCATTCCCTGTGCTATACAGTAGATCCTTTTCGGTTACCTATTTTATATATAGTAGTGTGTGTATGTTAATCCCAAGTTCCTATTTTATCCTTCCCCCTCATCAACCATAAGTTTACCCTGTGACTCATACAGGAAAGGGAGGTAAATGCTTGATTCTTTCTCTTTATTTGCCAGTTTTCAAAAAAATTAATAGGTTCCCTAACGTCTTCCAAGAGTAATCAATGAGTGGGTTTTCTCTTTTCTTTTCTTTTTAGATTTTATTCTGAACTCATGGATTGAAATGTATCTTAATTATTTTCAAATTGCCGATCAGTAGGGTCAGATGTGGGACAGATGGCATTGCATAGTGCCCGTAGCACCAAACATGCTAAGCTCCGATTCATTGCACTTGTTATTTTTACTGATGATCACATTGTCCCATCATTGGCAAGGAGGAGCCTCTTCAAATTGCTGCTACTTAGTAATTTTGAAGTGACAAGATGTTCCAGGTTCATCTTGTACATTTTGTGCCCCAGAACTAGACTCTGTCATTTCTCCAAAGTGCCTGGATCCCCATTTTGGGGGCAATACTATTTAGAGGCCATAATCTGGTCTGTAGGGGTGTTCACTGCTACTGGGTTGGCTGTTTTTCCCAGGCCCTTGTGATGGATAGAAAATGGACAGAGCACAGACATGGTTAGAAAATAACGACATATCTCCTAAATTCATATTTGTCCAGTCCAGATTCAGGATTACAGGGCTTTTATTTAGCCTTATCAGTCTTAGATAGTATAATCCTTTCTTTCACACTGAGCATCCCAATTCCCAACAAAATCAGCATAATTACTCACTTTCTTATCTCACAATATACACCCAACAGTCTCAGATGAAGATACCATCACTATCATCAGTAAAATGTATATTGATAAACAATTTAAGAATTTTTTGCAGTTAGTTTTGTTAGGATACACCCCCACCCTGGGATGATAATCAGATTAATTTGTCCTTAAGTCACTTGACATAGTTCCTCTCTTTGTAATTATGCTACCATACCAAATCAATACACAATTTCCTTTCTTTCACTCTGTTCTCACAATTTAGATTGCTTTTGGGGGGAACCTAAGTGTCCATCAACAGATAAATGGGTAAGGAAGATGTGGTATATATTTATAATGGAATATTACTCGGCCATAAAAAAGAACGAAATATTGCCATTTGCAGCAGCATGGATGGACCTATAGAATATCATACTAAATGAAGTAAGTCAAACAAAGACAAATAGTATATGATATCATATGTAGAATCTAAAACATAATACAAATGAATCTGTTTACAAAACAAAAGCAGACTCACAGACATAAAGCACAAACTTATGGCTACCAGAAGGGAAAAGGGGGAGGGATAAATTAGAAATTTGGGATTAACAGATACACACTACTATTTATAAAATAGATAAGCAACAAGGATTTACTGTATAAAACAGGGAACAATATTCAATACCTCATAATAACCAATAATGGAAAATAACCTTAAAAAATAATATAAATAGGTTGCTTTTTTCCAATTTCCATGGATTAGTTAAAAAAAAATTTATAGTTGTAAAAAATATTTACAAGGTTCCAGATTCACATTCACAAAACAAGTTATCCTAAAAAAATCTTCAACTTCCAATCAATTAAAATTAGAGGGCTTCCCTGGTGGTGCAGTGGTTGAGAGTCCACCTGCCGATGCAGGGGACACGGGTTCGTGCCCCGGTCCGGGAAGATCCCACATGCCGCGGAGCGGCTGGGCCCGTGAGCCATGGCCGCTGAGCCTGCGCGTCCGGAGCCTGTGCTCCGCAACGGGAGAGGCCACAACAGTGAGAGGCCCGCCTACCGCAAAATAAATAAATAAATAAATAAATAAAATAAAATAAAATAAAATTAGAGAGGCTCCTAAACATGCTCAGAGTAGTGTAGGCACCAGAATCTTGAGGTTCCGTGATACAAGACGGGCCAATTCTCAGTTATTCATATTAAAGTGTTCTATAATTAGAATAGAGGCTTGATGCTGTAACAAAGACCCTGAAATAGCAATAATGTAGACTTTGCACTTAACAGTTCCAGGAAGCTCTCTGGGGCTGATGTGATGGCTCCGCGGTGCTCCTTTCACCTTGTTGCTCCAGAACCCTCCACACATGGCTCCCATCTTGCAATCCGGATGGCTGCCCAGGGCCTGTCTCGTGCCAGCCAGCAAGAAGGGGAAAGGGGGAGAGGAGGCCACTTCTCATCAAGGGCAGGACCTGGAGGGTGCACACACAACTTCCATTTATATCCCACGGAACACTTAGCTGCATGGAAAACTGGGAGATGTAATATTTTGCTGAAAATTTTGGAGTTCCATTACCAAGGAAAGAAGTACAGATTGCAATACCGGGGGACCTGTCCCTGCTACATCCTCCAAATAATAAGGCATCATATAATCCAAGCATTACTGCCAGCAAATTTTTCACCCTGATAATACTGTTTAAATACTGTGTCAAGGTTATGACGGAGACCAGTGAAACATGACACAGGCAGTGCGTGATTCTAGATTCATCTTTTGCAATAAAGGACATTATCGGTAAAACTTGGATTGTCTGGCAGAAATGAATTGATGTTAATCTCCTAATTCAATGGTTGTATGTGATTATGTAGGAGAGTGTCATTGTGGCGGGAAATACGTGCTACAGTACTGTGTGTGTGTGTGTATAAGTACAGGGGGGTTGCTAGTGGTGACGGGACATGATGTCAGCCACTCATTCTCATGTGGTTAAAGGGAAAAAGTTCTTCGTACTATTCTTGCAAAATATTTTTGTGAGTTTGAAATGATTTTAAGAGTAAAAAAATATCTTTAGCGTTCAAAAAAAGAAAGCTGTTCATAATAGCTCAAAAGTGGAAACAACCCAGATGTCCATCATCGGATGAGTGGATAGAATAAAATGTGATGTATCCATACAATGAAATATCATTTGGCAAAATAGAAACGAATGAAGTACTGACACGATTACAACAGGAATGGACTTGGAAAACATTATGCTGAGTGGAAGAAGCCAGTCACAAAAGACCATATATTGTATGATTCGGTTTATAGGAAATGTCCGGAATAGACAAATATAGAGAGACACAAAATAGATTAGTGGTAGCCAGGGGATGGAGGGAGGGGGTAGGTGGGAGTGACTGCTAATAGGTGTGAGGTCTCTTTTGGGGGTGAAGAAAATGTTCTAAAATTGATCGTGGTGATCATTGCACAACTCTGTGAAGACGCTAAAAAACCATTGAATTATAGGCTTTAAATTAAATGGGTGAATTGGATGGTGTATGAATTATGTCTCAATAAAACTGTTACCCCCCAAAAGCGGAAGAAAGCAAACTGCATAGGCATGATTTACCAATATATAAATTCCAGTGTAATCTTAATCTGGTGAGATTTGTTTGGGAAAAAAATATGAACCTTCTACCAAATTCAGTTCAATTCAGCATGTATTTGTGGCGCACCTACTGAACAACAGAGTGTTTTTTTGGATTTATTTATTGATTTAAAGAATTTATTTATTTGGCCGCGCTGCGAGGCATGTGGGATCTTAGTTTCCTGACCAGGGATCGAACCCGTGCCCCATGCAGTGGGAGCAAGGAGTCTTAACCACTGGACCTCCAGGGAAGTCCCAATCGATAGAAAGTGGCCAGGCTCTGTGCTGGAGCCTGAGACTCAGAAATAGAAGACACATGCCATCAATGCCTTCCCGGAGCTCAGACAGGTCAGCCACTGTCGTTGGCTCACTGCTGTCGCAGAAGGGAGCACAGGGGCTGCGGGAACCCAGGAGAGGGGCACTCCATCCATTCCTCCTAGAAGGCTTCCCGGAGGCCAGCGCTTAGAGCTGAGTGGAGAGAGGGCTGAGGAGGGGTGAGTCAGGTGGAAGAGGACACCGCAGAGAGAGGATATTGCAGGCAGAGGGAGCAAGCTGAGCCGCAGGACGCAGACCAGGCCCTGCACTGGGTGATTGGGAAGGTGTAAGGAGTTAGCTGGGAGGAGTGGGCAGATGGGCAGGTGGGCAGAATGGAGGCCATTAGGTGCCAAGGTAAAGGGAGGCCCAGAGGGGACAGAATGCCTTGTGGGCAGAATGACAACGTTAGAGGTCATTCGCAGCTTCTAGTAGGCTAACGGGAGCAGGGAATTAAGAGACAATAGTCAGTGCCCATCAGAGCAGAGGATCAGGCCACTTTCCCCCAGACTGCCTGTCCCTCTATGGGTTAACTGATCCCCTGCTGGGCTTCCAGGCTGTAAGGCTTCTCTGTCACTATGGATCAATTGGTCTCGCCATCGGTTCCCTGGAGCCTGGCTGTCACTTGATTCCCCTGGAAGCCAGCTGCTGTGTGCGTGGGGGCCGGGAGGGAGAGCAGGGCTGCAGGGGTGGATCTCCTTCGTGCGGAGCTCACGTCCGCTTCGTGCGCCAGATGGAGGTGCCAGCTCCCCGCCCCCCACCTTGAACAGAAGACAGGCTCCAAGGCCAAGTTGGCTCACCTTGGAGGCTCTTGGGAGGGGCGAGGGGGAGAGGCAAATAAAGGAGCCCTTTGATTCCTTGCAGGAGCCCAGCTCAAAGGGTCCCGGGTCAGGAGTTGGGGTGGAGGAGAGGGTGCAGTGGGGCAGGAAGAGTTTGTTTGCATTCACTGGAAGGTTCTGAAAACTATTAACACCAAAGCCCGTGGGCTATAGAAAAGCCTACCTTAGTTCTGATATAGTTGGTGGCATGATTTCCATTTCACAGAAGGAGCAGCTGAGGGGGTGCTGGGAGGTTAAGTAATTTGCCCAAGGTCACAAAACTGGCTTTAGACCCAGGAGTGGCTGGTTCTAAAGCCCACGTGGTACAGGATATAGGACAGAACAGTTTCAAAGATTCTCCCAACTGTGCAGAAACAACAGAGGGTCGCAGGCACGAAAGCCATCAGAGGGCCTTGAAGGCGGCAGGAGATGCTTCAGAGCAGCGGGCCTGAGCTCCATCTCTACGAGTGGGCTAAACGGCCAGATGGTCCATCCATCCACCCACTCCACAGATTTTGCCTAGGACCTACCACGTGTTCTGAACTGTTCCCAGCAGGGCTGCACCCTTGCGGGTTTCCAGGTGTTGGGACACAAACTCAAATAAGTTGTGGAACTTGCCTGGAGGCTGGGAGGGAAACGGATATGTAACCTACACACAGGGGTAGAAATGAGCACTGCCCTCAATGAGAGGACACCCGAGGGTGGCGGTGGGCAGGCCTTGCAGTGAGGCAGGCATTGCCTTGCGGAAGTTACTCCCATCCTGGTCTCGCAGGGCTGCACACCTGGCATCGCCAGCACCCTGAACGGACTTTTTTCTGCTCACACACCGAGCACTCAAATGGAGGGACAGTTCCAGAGGGCCAGCCCATTGACATCATCCAGGACTACCTGGGAGGCCAGATTTTAACCAGAAGGTTGCTTGGCGCTTGTTCCATCAGAGCAAGGCCGTCTGGTGGGAGCAAATGTTTAACTGTGACAACTAAGAGAGGTTGGCGCGCCTGTCTCTCTGCAGGATGAGAATCCTAGAAATCCGTGGGCTCAGAGCCCTGCATCTGCTGCCACCTTGCAGATGTCCTGCCCGTGGCTGCAACGCTTGAAGTTTATAGTGTAAGACTTCCTCTCCCAACGAGATGAACTGTGGCCCCGAGACTCTCTTTGGGTCTCTACTTTCATGGCTAAATGATGCGTCTCTCTGCCTACCTCCCATTTCTAGTTAAACTCCTCCAGAGAGACCTTGATTCCCTCATTTGCCAGGAAGGCCTTACAGTAACTCATCTTCATAGCCCCATAACCATCTCATCGAATGACCAAGACACCAAACTTACTGAATTTACCCATTTATACACATCCTTTGCTTCTTTTAGATATGGTCCTTACTGCAACTTTTGGTGAAAGAAAGTTGTTCCACACCTAGGCTACCCCCCTTGTATAAAAAATTGCCTCCTTTAACCTGAAAGAACGTCTTCAAATAATACAATTATGTACATATAAGCCTTCAAAAACCTTCAATAAAATGCTCAATTTATAAAGGAGAAATGTAAGGTAAGTGATTTATAATAAATAATGTATTTTTCTATGGAAACATTTGGGAATGAGTATGGCAGAGGATGTAATGAAGTGGTCAAATGCTCTGACACGAGCAGTCACTGTGAATGTGACGCTGTAAGTGCAGACTGACTGAGGGCCGTGGCCATCGATGATGACTGGATTCTCTGAATTGGTGGGTGAATCACTTGGTAAAGTTCTGAATGAAGCAAAGCTTGCTCTCCTCTGTGTGGTAGTTGCCTTCCTGTCAAAGTGGTGTACTGAAATTGTGCAAAACATACTTTGAGCTGATTGTCAAACAAAAGTAGATGAAAGACCCGGATAATTATAGTTTGGTTTCTCATTTACATGGATATCCTGGTGGACCCTTCGAGGCCACACCCACATTGTGTGGGACCCAGGACAAGTCATCCGTATGCGGGATTGTCCTACACATCGTGGCATCCACAGCTCTGGCCCTGTTCTCTATGTGTCAGCAGTGCCCTCCCAACATTGTGACCACCAAGATATCCCACAAATTTCCCAAATGCCAACACTGAGAACCTCTTGGAGGGCATGGGTGGGGGGCAGTAAATGTTTGAGGGGCAGTGACACAGGCAGGCTTATAGTGTTGCAGCCACTCTGGTAGCTATTGAGGGGTGGGTGAGACAGGGGAGGACACCGGTGCCTACTGCAGTAGCACAGGTGAGAGGTCAGCATGGGGAGGGCATCGGCGGCAGGTCTCCAATCTGCAGCAGAGACGGATACACGCTGTGGGCCCTAAAGTCCTCCAACACGCGCTCAGACCACGGATAGGTGTTAGGGTTAGGGGCAGGGGTAGGATTTGGGCTCTGGTAAAGAAAGACATTCACTTTGGCCTGCAATCCCCAGAGCTGGGTCCACTGGGTCCTTTGGTAATGGAGCCCTTAGCTGTCACCTGCCCCCAGATGCCCACACGGGCTGCCTCACAGCTCTAGCCCCAGCTTGGATACACAGTCTCGCTTCCCAGGCCTGGCTCCTGTGGAGGAAAAAGGATGCCAAACGGAGGTAAATGCAGCTGCCCTTACGACTCAGACCCGGAGCAATTCATTTCTCGGTCCTTAGGGCGGCGGGAGCTGCCCCATCATCCTGCACCTGCCCCAACAATGGAGCACCTTCATTTCCTCCCGTGTCTGGATTAGTGAGAGGTGAGGGCAGAGGTGATGAGCTCAAGTGGCTCTCGGGCTGAATTCCCAGGCTGGCCCTGCACCGTCTGTGTGACCCTGCTGCTGGGCACCCCCTCTGGGGGCACGAAGGGGAGGGTCTCTGGCCCTAAATGGCACAGTTTTAAAGCCCTGGAAAAGCCAGACCTTCTCGCTCCTGAATTCCTGCCCCTATTTCCACTCGGAGGGTGTATTCAAGGAAATATCTACAGTCAAAACTTATCAAAAGGCAATTTAAATCTTTCCAGAAGTGTTTCAAAAAATTCCAAATGATGATTCTATTTAAATTTTCGAGGGAGAGAGAGAAAGCGTGCATGGCGGGCTTCTTAGATCTTATAGCAACCAAACGAGGGAGGTGCTGTTGTCCCATTTCTTACACACACACGCAAACACGCGCACATGCATGCACACACCTCACAATCACAATCACGGCTCTCTCCTTTCTCCAAAATAAATTTATTTTATTTATTTATTTATTTTTGGCTGTGTTGGGTTTTCATTGCTGCGCTCTGGCTTTTCTCCAGTTGCGGCGAGCGGGGGCTACTCTTCGTTGCGGTGCGCGGGCTTCTCATTGCGGTGGCTTCTCTTGTTGTGGAGTACGGGCTCTAGGCACGCAGGCTCAGTAGTTGTGGCGCACGAGCTTAGTTGCTCCACGGCATGTGGGATCTTCCCAGACCAGGGCTCGAACCCGTGTCCCCTAGCATTGGCAGGTGGATTCTTAACCACTGAGCCATCAGGGAAGCCCTCCTTTCTCCTTCTAAACCCAGCTCTTGTGGGCTCTGGTCTTTCTCCTCCCCTCACCTTACACATCTGTTCATTTGTCTTTTATCTGTTGAAGGGGATCCTGTCTTGGGCGCTCGGTCCTTTCTTGGGCAGGACAGTTTTCCCCTCACTGCTAATCTGCACGACTGAGACCTAAACTGGCAAAGACCCAATGTTCCTGGGCTGGTGTGGGAGAGGGCAGGAGCTCGGGAGAAAGGCTGACTTTTCACAGTGTCACGTGTTGACCGTGGCAGTGTCAACCTTAGCGGAGTTAGACTTCCTATGAGCCCACGCTTCCACAGCCCCCCGACACACACAGTAATTCCTGCGCTCTCACAGAAATAGCCACATGCACTGTTTTCCATAATCCCCTTCACCTCATTCTTTTATGGGCGCTTTCATACTCGTTCAGTATCAAGTTCTGATATTCACAGCCATGACTCTGATTAGTGCAAGACTTCAAAGCACCTTAAATTATGCTCGGGATAGTTTCAGCCTTAAGTGTAGCTGAGCTAATTCAGATTCTCTGAAAATTGGCAATATGATAAGTTGCAACCTTACACAACCCAGAGTATTCAGATTAGACCCACCTACAAGCTCGGTAGAGCTAGGTCGCTGTGACTAGGCTGTGAGTCCACAGGAACCCGTAAACACACAGGTAGGAAGCAGAGCTGGAGTCCCAACCAGCCAAACGCTGTCACTACCCCGTAAATCTCCCGGATATTCAAATAGCCATTAACGTGTGCAGACGTTGTAAGTGATGCTCTCATAATCACTGCCATCTATCTGGGCTTGGCCATGGACAGGGTCATTTGGTTAATGCAAGATTCCATCTTCATTGCTCTGTAACTAGTTTTTAATCAGCGATGATTGCTGAGCTGGGATGCTGTGGGCCAGCTCGCCTGCTCTTTCCTCAGAGAGTGCCTGTCGATATGTCACAGCAATTAACCAGAGACCTGCGGGAGGGGTGGCGAGGGAAGCAGGAAAGCCAGGCTGCTTGGTGCAGCCACAAGCCTCTTCCTCTCCTCTTCCCTGATCCTCAGCCACCTTTGGAGGGTTGGTGGAGGGCATCGGCAGATGAGGGATGCCCCCAAAGAGGCATCTATTCCAACTGTTGCTTTTGACTTGCCCAACAGTTTAATCTCCCAGGAGGTAGAGGAAATGATGAGTGGTCTAGCCACTCTGTAATCAATTCTGACCATCAAAGAAAAATTGGCCGACTGGAAGTGATAAGAATCTTGGAGAAAGTGTCTTTCTAATATTGTAGGCTGTAATAGCAGAGGCAGGGAAGGCTTAGCTTACTTCTAAGGGAAGGCAGAGTACAAAACATTCAGAAAATAATATATAATCATTTTTCCATATTACAATACCTTGAAAGGGAAGATGATGTGAGAAGATGGGAAAGCTATTAAAAATGCACTTCTGGTTGGGCAATCTCAATGATCCTGATGAGGAAGACATGGGGAATATCCCTCAAGATCCCAGTGATGGCTGAACAAGTCTTCCCCAAAAGACCAAACACCACATTTTTAGCAGCAGTATATAGCAGCAATATAAAAAGTACCCTTTATTTTACAGCCGTAGGTATATAGCTCCTTGCATTTTCTATCAGATTAATGAGTGTAACTTTTTTATTCCCCATTTTATTTGTGATTTTGAGCACGTTTTCATATGCTTCATATGTTGAGCCATTTGGTGGCTTGCCTGCAAATCACCTCTTCCTATCATTTGCCCATTTATCTATTGGGTTACCTTTGTCTTGTCAATTCATAAGTGCTCTGTGTATATTAACCTTTGTCCTCTACATTCATTACAAATGTTTTTTTCCCAGATCTGTCATTGGGCTATTTAAGTTTCTTTGTCATATGCAAAGTTTAAGTTTTTTTTAGTTTTAAAGGTTTTTATAATATATTTTCTTTTATGGCTTTTGGGCTTCTGACTTTAAGTTAAACACTAGATTATGCATGAATGGTGTAGATTTTCTTGCAAGAATTTTTTTTTAAGTTTTACATTTAAATCCTTAATCCATCTGGAATTTACTTTTATGAATAATGTATGTTGGAAGTCAACTTCTATTTTTCTCTTGTTGAAAAGCCAGTTATGGTTGTACTCTATATTAAGTAATCTACCCTTTTTCAACAGAATTAAACTACTCATTACATTTATCATACACTATTAAATTCTTCTATATACCAAGATCTATTTCTGGATTATTTATTCTGTTCCACTTATCTATCTGACTTTTTCTTTACCTTTGGCAACACTGAAGAGAATAAAGTGACTGAGGGTAAGCCTTGATATCTAGTAATACAGGTAACATTATTATCCTTTTTAATACTTTTCTTGCAATTTGGGAGTCATTTATTCTTTTATGTAATGAAGATTTATTTAAACAAGTTAAAAAATTCTGTGAGAATTTTAGAATTGTTTAAATTAAAACACAATTAAATTAAAACACAATTGAATTAAATTCAATTTAATTAATAAATTCAATTAAATTAATTCAATTAAATTAATTCAATTTAATTGAATTAAAACACAATTTTAGAATTGTGTTTTAAATACAGTATATATAAAATCTGGGAGCACTGAAGTTTTATAATTAGATCTCTCCACTTAAGAATATGATCTTTCCATTTTTGTCAGATCTTGTTTTAATGCTTTTAATAATATTTTATAATTTGCTTATTTTAGATCGTATACTTTTTAAATATAGTTTATCTCTAAATATGTTTTCCTATTTCCAATACCAGATACTTATTACTGGATAGGAGTTCAACTGACTTTTGTATATTTATCTTCTATCCAGTCACCTTACCAAAGTTTTACACCAATTTCAGTAGCAATTTTTATGTTTGTTTGTTTTTTTTTTACTGGAATCTCTTCAATTTCTAGGAATAGAGTCATATCTTTATCTTTTCCTCCTAATGTTTATATGATTCATTTTATTATCTTATTGCTTTCTCTAGAACCTCTAAGATAATATTAAATATTAATAGTGATAGCAGCTCCTCTACAAGGGTCTTATTTTAATTGAAATTGGTTTTGTGTTTCACTGCTGAGGATAATTGCTGTTGGGTTTGGTAAATAGACTTTATTATGTTGTATGTAATTGCTTTCTGTTTCAACTTTTCAAGGTTTTATTAGTAATAGCTGTTGTATCTTCAAATACTCTGTGAGCATCTACTGTTATGATCATATTTTTTTTCTCCTTTAGTGTGCCAATGTAACAGATGATGTTGGTAGCTTTCCTGGTATTGAAATATCTTGCAACCTTGAAATAAATCCTACTTGGTCATACAATATTATACTCTTGACACATTGCTAGATTTTCTTTGCTAACGTTGTATTTAGAATTTTTGCATCTGAGCTTGTAAGTCTGTAGATGTATTTTTGGTCTTATTTCTATATTGGGTCTTGACATCAAATCTATGTTAGGAAAGGAGAGCTTTCCATATTTTTAAAATCATCTTAAATAGTTTAACTAGCATTGGAATTATCAGTTAGATAAAACTCACTTGTAAACCCATTTGTACCCAGTCCATATTTCAATATTAGATCTTTAACTACTTTTTCAATATCTTTTGTGGTAATAAATTTACTTTGGCTCTCTATATCTCACCAGTTTCAGTAATTTATATTTTCTGGGAAATTTTCTAATTCCTTGAAATTTTTAGATTTGTTGCCATTAAGTATTCTTTTCTCTCCGTTACTTGTGGTTGTCTCCTTTCTTGTTCCTTGTATTTTTGCTCTTTCCTCTCTTATTTAGGGTGAGTTGTCTATTTTATTAGTGTTTGGAAAAATCCAACTTTTGGATTTATTTATCCCTTTGATGACTTTATTGTTTTCTACTTTACAGCTTTCAGCTTCTATCAGTTGCATCCTTCTAGTTTCTTACATGCTGTTTTGCTACTTTAGGATGAATAAAAAGGTCCTTTACTGAAAAATATACAATTTTTCCATTGAAGGCATTTAAAGCTATGCATTTCCCTCTGAGACACCTTTTGCTGTATGTTATATGTTCATGTATAATGTGTGCTTTTTGTTGCTTTCTAGACAGTTTGTATTTTTAAAAATTTTCCTCTTTGATCCAACAATGTACAGAATTGTTTCTTGATTACTGTGCAGTTATATTGGTTATAGCCACACTTTGTTTCTAATTTACTGGATTATGATAATGGAATGTAGACTACAAAATTACTACTTGTTTAAGTTAATTAACATTAGTATTAATAATTATTATTAACAATTAAAAATAACAATAATTATTTTGGCCAAGTATTGGATTGATTTTTGTATATAGGGATAGACAACAAAAATGTACATTCTCTTTTTAAAGATGCTGTATAGGTCATCAGATTTTTTACTACTTGCATTGTTCAATTCCTCTATGTCTTTATTTTTGTCTATTAAAAATGTCTGGTTCTGAGAAAGGTGTACTAAAATCTCTATAGTTATAGTTTAATTTTTATCAAGCTCCTTTTGCAATTCTGGTTTCTGATTTAATGTTTGTGCTTCTGGCAATTGAGGCACAGAGTTCATCACCTCTGTATTCTTTCTGTTGTTGTTGTTTGTCTTCTTGGCTGCACTGTATGGCTTATGGGATCCTAGGTCCCCTACCAGGGATTGAACCCAGGCCCCTTGGCAGTGAAGACCTGGAGTCCTAACCACTGGACTGCCAGGGAATTCCCTATATTATTTTATTTTATTTTTTAAAATAAATAAATAAATACATTTATTTATTTATTGTTGGCTGCATTGGGTCTTTGTTGCTGTGCGTGGGCTTTCTCTAGCTGCAGTGAATGGGGGCTACTCTTCCTTGTGGTGTGCAGGTTTCTCATTGCAGTGGCTTCTCTTGTTTTGGAGCTCGGTCTCTAGGCGTGCAGGCTTCAGTAGTTGTGGCACATGGGCTCAGTAGTTGTGGCTCATGGGCTCTAGAGCGCAGGCTCAGTGGTTGTGGCGCACGGGCTTAGTTGCTCTGCGGCATGTGGGATCTTCCCAGACCAGGGCTCAAACCCGTGTCCCCTGCACTGGCATACAGATTCTTAACCACTGTGCCACCAGGGAAGTCCCCCCTATATCCTTTTAATAGAGTTTTTTGTCATTACAAAATATTCTTTTGAGTGCTTTTAATGTTAATACCACTCTGATATTGACATTTCAATTCTTGCCCTTTTTTGTTTACATTTGCCTGTTTTCTCTTTGCTACCCCTTTATTTTCAGCTTTTTTTGAATCATGTGAGTTTCTGTAACAACACATTACTGGATTTTGCTTTTCTAAACACACCTCTCTGTTTTGTAATGGTAGAAAATTCAACCCATTCTCATTTATTAGATAATGATGGGTTCCCTGATCAAATTCCTTACTTTGCTTATTATGCTTGTATTTATCTTAACGCTGTTGTTTCTTCTTTTTCCTTTTCCAAGTTTTTGCTGATTTGTTTTCTATTCTGTATTTTTACTATTCTTCCCTGAAAGTTTGGTTTTCTCTGTGATCGATATTTTTCTGCCCCTATTGGGGTACATCTCGTTGGCTCAGGTGGGCACTTAGAGGGTCCCCTCCTCCACCCCACCCCCAACGAGGCACACTCAACACTGATACTGACATTTGTTAAGAGGCTTGCACCCAGGGGCAGGATGCCCTGGGTTCTCAGTTCTGCCATTCAGCAATAGCATGACCATAGCCAAATTACCTACCCTCCTTGAACAGGAAAACATAAGACAGGCAGTGGTGCTCCTGCCTGTGGTGTCCCCCCTTCTCCTTAGGCTTCTGGGCTAGGTTTGGGCCTTACCCTTCTCAGAGCTGAAGAATCAAGAGGAGGGGATGGAGAAAATGACCTTTTTCATGTCTTCGGCCCCCACTCCTCTCAGAATTCTAGGAAGGAAATTCTCAACTTCTCACTGGTCTTTCATTTCTGTGAGACAGCAGGGTTATCCTTTCCTCTCCTGTCCTCAATGTAACAAAACACAGCAGAGTGCCGAGGCTTTGCCTGTGGACATACGAGAGGTGGGCCAGGAACCCAGTTCTCCCACCTCCAGCCTTAAATAAAGAGGGGAATCTTCCATCTTCTTCTCTCAGCCCTTTGAGTAGCAGAAATGCCCGTATGATAGAGCTGGAATAAGCAGGAGACAGGAAATTGGAAGAGGGACCCACAGAGTCCAGGCCCTGGGGAGTCTGGCTTTACCCAAGGTCTTGAGGAAGCAGCTGCAGGCCTATACTTCATCCCTTACAAACTGCCTTAAAAGCCAAGAAACCCTCTGGTTCAGATCATGCTTTGACTGCTACCGCCAGGTCTTGGGACTTGCCCTCAAAGAACTGTGTCTCAATTCTTTTGTTTTCTCCCAACGATTTGATAGAGCGGGAAGGTGGGAAGTATCGTATACCATCTATTTCTACACCTTTAATTTTGTGATGCTGCAAAATTTTTTTCCATTAGGCAAAACTTTGAACTCCTTGAGGGCAAAGGCCGGGCTCCTATACCCCTTCAATCCCTACTCAAGAGTCACGGAAGTTGGTTTGTTGCCTTCTCCTGCAGGCTGTTGATCACTAGCTGAGGCCAGCCACCCGGAAAGCCACTCACCTCCTTCTGCACACTGCCACCATCTGGGTCCTGCGACCTCACAGGACCATGGTGCTTATTTCCTGCTCACGCACGGGTTCTGAGGTACTCTCCGCCTGTTCTTCCACTGCAATACTCTCTTAACGCTTCATAAAAATAGTTGCACGATAGAAAAGAATACATATATATATAACAGAGTCACTTTGCTGTACAGCAGAAACTAACATTGTAAATCAACTATACTTCAACGAAATAAAAATAAAAATAATCACCACACACACACACACACACACACGAAAAAGTCCACAAGCTCCCTGGGGACAGGGAAAGGGCTTCTTCTCTGCTAGAGGCCCTGTGACCAGTGTTCTCACTGAGGGGTGAGAGGAGGGAGGTATGACTGGTGACACCCTCCCCAAACCAATCAACAGCTGCCCTCCCCCCCACCCAGCCCTCCTCCACATGTGAAAGAACACCAAACAACTCTGTTCAAAACAGTTTATTTTATTTTATTTTTTTTTTGTCAGACAAACACATTGATTTCTGGACCACAGTAGAGGATGGAAACCTTTCACAAACTTATTTATTTGAAAATACAAATATAAAATTATACTTTCCACATCTGTGATGTGAGAGACTGCCATCCACATAGTAATTTTTTACAACAGGGCTTTAAGAAAGCCACACACAAAGACCTGAAAGATGCTTGAGATATATATATATATAGATACATATATATGTATATATATAAAAAAAATACTCACTACCAAAGTTGTCATCAGTTTCATACTAAAGTATAAAAGTAAGGGTGAGGTCAGCCACAGTGCTAGGGAAAGTTTTATTTAGATACATTGATGTCCACATGAAACGCTTAGACTTGCATCCTATTACATATGGAATTCCGAGTTTACAATACACCATGAACGGCAGATTGGCTAGCCCACGCTACTCAAGAGGACACTCACAGATTCCACACAGGATGGTACAGTATGTACAGAATACAGTAGCAGAGAGCCTCCTGGAAGGCTCTGAAACTTTTGTCTCTCAGTCCCCATCCCCCCCCCCCCCCCCCCCCCCGCACGCCCCTGCCTCCTGGAAACAAACTCTTGTCCGAGACAATACATTCTGATCATTTGATAGCCAAGTGTTTGGATTAAGGTTGCTTCCCCAGAGGGGTGGGTTCTACGTATATATTTTTGTTTTAGTTTACTTACTTTTTTTTTTTTTTGGTTAAAAAAAAAAAAGAAAGAAAAAGAAAACAAACATATACAGTATTAAAGTATTGCTTAACGTACAGCGTCTCCTTGTGTAGTGTCGGTGCCCAGGACCGGGCTGAGCTGACTTCTGCTTCTTTTCTGTTTGGACCAGGGGGATGGGGGAAGCCTGCCAGCATCTCTCTTCCATGTGCTTGCCTGCATCTGTCCCTCTGCTCTCAACACCCCCCACCCTGCTTCAGCCTTCCTTGGCAGGTAGCCTGGCTTGTGGAGCACATTAGAGAAAGCAAAAAACTCTTCCCTGCCCCACCCAACCCCCCAGCCTCCCTCTGTCCCTGCGCGCCACTCCCAACTGATAAAGAGAAGTATGTTAGTGTTTCTTTTGTAAACAATTTCATATGCAATATAATACAGAAAGCATGGCTGACCTTCAATAAAAAAAATATAGTAAACTATATTGCTTTATTCTTGATTATGCTGCAGTGAGTGAATGGCAGAATGAAGCAGTGTGGTGGGGTGGTGGCTAAGTCCCTAGCCCTCGTTTGCACTAAAGATCAAAATAGGTTTTGCTTTTCTATTTGGAACCAAAAAAAGAAAAAAAAAATTTTTTTTAATCCCCAAATGAAAAGAGAACCAAAAAAAAAAAAAGCCCAAGAAACAAAACAAAATTGAAAACAAAAACTGAACACCTTTCAGGTCATTAGAACCAACAATTACCCAATGATTTTTATACTAGTCTAGCAAGATGTGTGTAACATTCACTGGCTGTGAATTGCTGTGCAGTGAAACATTAAATCGACAGCAATAGAGCCATGCTACCTTAAAGTCCAAGCTACGAGTTCAAATTAAGATGAAGGTTATGAAGGATAGGAACATAAAGGCCTGTTGGGACTTCGTTTGAATCAAGCCGATGAGCGACTGGGATAGAGAGCGAGGCTGTTTGGTTTTCCCAGTGGGTGTGAGGAAGGCCACAAGCCAGGTGGGTGGAAGCTCCTGGAGAGGAGACCTGGAACTTGGTCGTCCCCACCAACTCCACGTCCAGGTAGAACCAGGAATGGGTCCAGGAGCTTACGCAACTCACTCTCCTCTGTGTGGGAGGAGAGGAGTTTGGGGGCCCCAGGCAGATGGATCTAGAAGCCAGAAAGTCACCCGGTGGCTACTTTATGATTCCGGGGAAAAGCCATCAGCCAAGAGGGTTTCTCCCCCAGGGAAGGTGAAAGGTAGTTCCCATGTTCGCCACTGAGCTTAACTGAAACAAAGACAAGGCTGAACGTCAGTGCTAAAATAATTTACAAAAATCTTCCAAAATGGACTTCTAGATGAGTGGGGGACTAACGTGAACCTTAACCTAGGTAGCCACATTAAAACATATCAGATTTCCACGAGATTTGTGCTATGGGCTACTGGGTCTCTTCAAAAGGTATTATAAACATCTAAAACATATTCACACAGATTATCAATTTCTTCTGAGCATTCTTAAAAAAATATTTTTTCTCTTAGTAAAATCATTTTAATATACCATGCCTTCCTCTTTTAAAAAATAAATTAAAAAAATCCAGTTTTGCATATCTAGCGTTAGCATTTAAGGTAGTATGGCACACCCCTTCACAGCTGGGGGGTGGGGTGGGAATCTACAAAACGCCGTAGAGTCTACCGGCATCTGAACATCGTGAGACCTTGGGTTAGCTGAAACCACATCAGATCAGCAGAAATAAAATTAAAACTTGAAATTGAAAAACAAAATGAAAGGAAAAAACTGCCCCCAAATTATTAGCATTTTTTTCATAAATAAGAGAAAGTTCTATCCTTACTGGTCCTAAATCTGAATAACTATGTCTAATTTTTTTAAACCTTAATTACCTTATACCTATCAATATGTACTAGAAGAAAGAGGAGAAAAAAAGTCACTACACTAGTACCAGGACAGCACGCTTACAAGATAGCCATTTTATACATTATTAACAGACAATGATCAACAAAGAGTCTTCTATGAGGTGATGGGGGATGCAGAGAAAGGAAGGGTAGTACAGTACATCATCAACATGGACAAAATAGTAATTAAATTCCCTAGTCTAGACACTGAATTTCTGGGAATTTATTGTCTCTTTTTTTTTTCTTATTTTGTTTTTTTTTTAAATAAAACTTCTATTTTGTTATTTTATTACTTGAACAAGTTTTGATGTTTTAAAAGCGCCCAGCATTTTACTTAGCCTGGTTGTTTGGAAATAAAAAAAGAAAGAAAAACAAACAAAAAAAAACCCCTCACCAAACAACCTAACATTTTATTGGAAAAAACAAAGAACGTGATTTTTTTTTTAAAAAAATGTTGCTGTTTAATTAAAATTGAAAAAGGCTTTTTTTCTTTCTTTCTGAGTTAGCATTTTGGAGCCTTTTGCTTGAAGATGATTTTACCCTACCATGTCTGTGAATGTCTACATTAGTCTACTTTGTTAGTAAAATTTATAAAAATAGGAGTGCAGCAGCTCTTTATAATAAATGTCGCATTCAGTGTCTCATACTGGCTGTGCCTTAAGTACCAAATTTATAAACGTAACAATTTAAAAAATATTAATAAAACGTCAATATCACATTTTAAAAAAGAAAAAAATATATATCCACACTACAATATGTTTTAATGCCATCTATTGAGTTGTACTTCTATAGTTGCTGTTGCCGACCTATGACCAACATTAAAAAAAAGTTAAATTAAAAAATATCCTTCATCATAAGTATCTTTCCCCATCTGAGGACCATATATTATAACAGCCAAATGTTCAACATGTGCAAACAGGAAACGGTCAGTTTTTCCCACCAGTCACAGTGCAGCGATGTTTATACTTTTTATTTTTTTAAATTCTGTTTACATCTACAATAAATTAAAAAAAAATTCTTCCATAGCCTCTCTGGTGATACTTGCAGCACTGAGGTATTAAAAAAAAAAAAAAAAAAAAAGAAACAAAACCGAAAGATTGCTTTCCTAATTGGTAAATAGAAAGTGAATGGAGAAAAGGTTTCATTAATGCAGGCTTATCCACTCCTGGCCCACGGGCCCCCAGAGCTGGGGGCAGATGGGGAACAGGGGAAGAAGAGAGGCAAAGTGTCCTAGGGACCTTTGGAGGTGCTGAAATGATTGGACGATAGAAAATGATCAAATATTTAAAAATTAAGACTGAAAAAGAATGTCCCCCCACCCCGCCCCACCCAAGCCAAACAGGTGTGCTTTGAAACATTAAATATGTTAAATATTAAAATTGTAGCTTTGTTTTTAAAAAACGTCTTGGGAAAAGCAGTTTTTCATATTTTAAATAAAAATCTAACTAGACGGTAACGTTGGAAGCTGTGCACAGACGAGAGGTTAATATGCTGGTATGACACTAATACAGTTCTTAGGTCTATCACACAGACAAGAGGAGCTAACCAGTGTTCTAACTTGTCGTGGGGTCGGCCTGGCAGCTGGGTGTTCTTCGGTCTCAGTCACTGACTTGGTTTATTGTTACTCCCCTCCTCCATCCACAGAGCATCAAACTGCCGGGGACCGACTCCCTCACAAAAATATTTTTGATTCTCTCTTTCTTAATAGTTTCTATGTAGTTAATGGAATTGTATTTACAACATTTCTTTTTTTAGAATTCACAACTGCAAAAAACCTTATAATATCACCTCTTTCAACAGAAAAAAAGCACTTATAGAAAAGGAGGACACTCAAAACATCGTCGTCCTTACCTTATTGCCGAAAATAGATAGGTTAACAAAGAGACAGCACAAAAAAGAACCGCTATAGTCTGTTAATTAGCCTACTACATCTCACTTCTTGTACAATGCAAAGTAGAAAGTTGACGCCCACCTCCCGCTCCATATTTCACAACTTCGCTTCTGTGTGTGCTCAAATTCCACCTGAAAATTCATACAGTCTCAGAATTGGTACCAAAATATTGAGAGTAATATTACCATCTCAGCATCCTTGAAAAGTGAGAACAGAATTAAAACAAGCAAAAAAAAATTTTTTTAAGAAAAAAATAATACCTTAATATAACAATTATACTATGGTTAGCTTTTAACTAGATATTAAAGCTATATGACTACTGCACTAAGTCAAAATCACTACCAAATGTGATCTGAAGAGATTTAAAAGGAGAAGGGGGAAGAGAGAAGAGGGAGGGAAACCATCAAGAAAAACAAAAATAAAACAAAACCAAAATCATGGGATATATACACATTTAAAAGCTGTTGTCTTATATTACAGCAGATTCATGAGATGATGAGATGCAGTCAACCCTCGATCCGAAGTGAGCCATCTCTGGTTGGGATGGGGAGTGAGGCTGGTGGGGGAACAGGTCTGATGACATCACCTAAACAAAGGGCCACTCAGAAACTTCGCCCAGTCTTGCCTGGACATCCAGGTATGCTCTGCAGGGTATAGAAGGTCGAGGGTGTCCAGAAGAGAACAAAAAGTGGGGGTGGGAGAAGAAAGAAGAAATGTCAGGCAAGCATACCATTTACTCCAACTTTTTATTTTTTATCTTTTTCCCACTTCTTTTTTTTTAACATCTTTATTGGAGTATAATTGCTTTACCATGTTGTCTTAGTTTCTGCTGTACAAAAAAATGAATCAGCTATATGTATACATATATCCCTATATCCCCTCCCTCTTGAGTCTCCCTCCCACCCTCCCTATCCCACCCCTCTAGGTGGTCACAAAGCACCGAGCTGATCTCCCTGTGCGATGCGGCTGCTTCTCACTAGCTATCTATTTTACATTTGGTAGTGTATATATGTCCATGCTACTCTCTCACTTCGTCCCAGCTTAACTAGAGCTTTCAAAGTATGGCTACATTGGGCTACTGAGGACATTGGAAAATGGCCAGGCTAACCGCTGACTGGGGTCACAGCCTGAGCTGTGACATCGGAGCCACGCCTGCTGCTGGGGAGAGGGCAGCTCTGGTTAAGCTTCTGTTTTCAAAGCTTAATGTTTAAAAACTTCTGTCTTTATGAGATACCCATCAATGACTGTCAATAACTGAAAATGCTAATTTCTACTAAAAAAAATCCTATTACATACCAAAGACTCAAGGTCAGGACACATAAAAACATTCACAACAAATAACCAGCTTTGGTTCTAGGAAATAAAAACAGGCCCGGGATTCACAGACTTGCCAATCGAATCTGCCTGAATGACTGTGAGCCTGGGCCCCTCCTTCATGGATGGTACCAAATGTCTGAGGGTCACCTCTATTGGGGACAAAGTGTGTGTTTTGGTGCGGCCATGTGACTCGATTGGCCCACTTAATCACTTTGGAGGGGGCAGGTGGTTACCTCCACTCTCATCTATTCCATCCTTCTGAGTCCTAAAGGTGGATGAGGGAGGCTGCGCTGGGGGCAGCCTCGGCCCTCCCCCGACCCCCATGGACACGCTGCAGAGGCCTTGGAGGGTGTGGGGAGGAGATGGGAGGAAACCTACACCACCCTCCACTTCCAGGGGAGGGAGGGAAGAAGCGCTGGTAGTTGTTCAATCCCCTCATCAACTGATTCTACAAAGGGCTGGTGCCACTTTCCATCCCCAACGTTCTCAGGTACATCAGTCTGCCTTGCTCTCAGAGGAATCTTAGTTCCCTTGGGGCCCCCAGACCCAGCTTAATTAGTCGT
Source organism: Tursiops truncatus (assembly GCF_011762595.2). Classification (NCBI taxonomy): domain Eukaryota; kingdom Metazoa; phylum Chordata; class Mammalia; order Artiodactyla; family Delphinidae; genus Tursiops; species Tursiops truncatus. The sequence goes on along the minus strand of NC_047053.1, from coordinate 27,729,538 downwards.
GAGTAGCTCTCCTTCACACTGTTAGTGGCCTCTGGCTCCGGCCGGCCAGCGATGGCTGGGTCAGTGCTGGAAGGGAAGTGTAGGCGAGGGGTGGGGAGAATTCACACACGGGGTTTATTTGGTTAAGAGAGGCAGTTGCGTTAGTTGAGGTGATTCCTTAGCAGCAATATTAGAGAAATTCAAGAGATTTATGGAGCTCAGCTCCACCTGGTCCCCCAGCTGGGCCCACCCTGCTGAGTCCTGGCTGGCTCAGGGGCCCGAAGCAGCCCTCTACACGAGGGGCATCCTGCTGACTGCAAACCAAAGTGGCAAATCCATCTCCGGCCTTGTTCCTTTACGTCCCAGCTCCTGGAGTGAAAGGCGTTCACACCCCAGCTGGGATTCTATGAGTGGGACCCATTCCCAGGCCTTGGCTGTCGCCCTCTCTCTTCCAAAGAAACAGACTCATGTCTCAAGACTTCAGACTAACTCGCTAACACGGGTCACGTTTAGCTCTCGCGAGAGAACCGCTCTCCTTGGTGCGCTTCCCGAGAATGATGGATACTCATTTTCAATGAGAACGTGGCAAGAGGCTCCCTCACTGACTGCCCCAACCTCCCCTCTCCTCCACTCCACCCCTCCCATATCCCCATCAAAGTGATTTAAAAAATGTTTAATTAACTTGAGCTCAGTTTAAAAGGTTAGGAAACTGGCAGGGATCCAAATCCACGTAACGCAGGTGATGTCGTTAATTTAATTTGCTTTTCGTGCGGTAATCTGGATAATTACTCAGCAGTTACTGGCAAAAATGTTTTCTTTTCGCTAAAAGATGGAGTCTGGCTGTTTGACTGCATGAACCCCACTGGCCGAGCCCAGCGAGCTCTGGGGAGCTGAAAGGGCCCAGCAACCCACAAGGCCAGCTCGCAGGATCCTGCCCGCCCTCCCACCTCCAGGCCTGGCAGAAGCCCAGCGGTTCCCTGCCTCCGTCCCCATGGGACGGGCACAGCACAAAATCTCCTTCCAGTTTCCCATACTCTTGATTGTATTTCAAGACAGAGAAAGATGAGGGGTGGGAAAGATAAAGAAAAGGAATCAAAAGAATCAAAGAAAAAAAGTGGGGTCATGCTTTAAGCTGGAGGAGGGATGAGAGATTAAAAGACTGGATTGTTTTGCCCCCCACCCCCCTGAAAAGGGGTCCAGAAAGAGGAAGGAGAGATGTGGACGTGAGGAGACCAGGGCCGTGCGTACTTGCATGCCCAAGGCGCATACATGTACGGACACGCCCAGCGGGCGAGACACGTGGCAGAGAAGGTAATACCTCAGAGTGAGATGGCAACGAAAGCACCTGCTCAATGGTATCCATTTGTAAAGGCCGTTGCAATCAAAGGTCCCTAAAATTGCACAATTGTTAAGGTCATCAGCACACTATACATGGGAACAGATTGTCATATTCTGGGAAAGGAAATTATCTCTAGGACTAGACTGTGGTTGCCAGCATGAATATGTAATTCTGAGACACCGTGCCACGAGGGGCCAGAATGACATCCTTCCCAGCCCCGACTCCCCACCCCCGGCCTGTCCGCTCACCCAGGGGAAAATTGAGAGCCAGATTCACAGGGGTGGGTGGGTGATAGGAAAGGGGGGCTTGCGCCGAAAACGATGGGCACTGTTGCCCTGAGCCCCAGCGAGCAAAGATAACAGTGTCTCTGTCCACAGTCCCAACGGCTCCAGCTGGGGAGAAAGCAAGGCCCGTGCAGACCAAACGTGACGATGTGCTTATTTCAGAAACCATCACAGCACACAGGTCAGAGACCGAGGTTTTCATGAACAAATAGGGTCTGTGTTTCTGGGCACCGACAATGGAAATGAGCTGTGTTCTACGTGGTGACAGACGGTCTCCCAAATTGATGCAGCTCTAAGCTGAATAATACTACTCTGGATTTGGTACTACAGCTGATCCGAGGGGATTTGACTTATCAAACTACTGCCTTAAGTGATATTGGCTCGGGAGTGGAATTGAACAAGGACCCGGACCGCACAGGCCTGGGATGGCAGAAGTGTGTGTGTGTTTGTGTGTGTGTGAGTGTGAGTGTGTGGAGAGTGTGTGTGCATGCATGAGAGTGCACAGACGTGCGTTTGAGGTGGGGATGGAGGACTTCTAACACCAGGGTCAGGGACGGGCTGCCCTGGTGCCCAGACCGTCTGCCCTTGTTCTGTTCTCCCCAGCACAGCTCGGGAGGCAGGGCTCTCCCGACAGGGACATGACCTGGGACAGCAGACACTCCCACCTCAGCTCAAAATCAAACTGACTCCAAGATGGTGAGGTTGGCCGATTTTCTGTTTTCCAAATGGAAGGGACAAGCGAGTAAGTGGGCTCAGGCACATTCATGCTCACACACACTGCGAGGGGGAAGAACAATACAATCTGAAAACAGCATGCAAATCTGTTAAGCAAATTTCCATTGCCTGGATTAGTGAGATTATAGAACCACAGAGCATTACAAATATCAAATGCATCTGGCCTTCGGGGGCAGGCGCAGCTACAGAACGCAAATGGGAACTTATTGGAACCTGGAAACTGTAAGAAACATTAGCGGAGGAAACCTCCTGGGACAGGGCTTGCACCCCACGCTATGTCCCAGGCCCCGGCGCTGCCCCTGGACCTCGGGTGGTGACCCTCCCGACTAAGCTGCTACCCTGTGGGGCGGGTCCGTAGCTCCAACGTCCCGGCGCACCTGAGTCTCCAGGAGGCCGGGATCGAGGAGAGGGGGCTGATACTGAGGCTCTACTGTGAGCCAGCAGCTGACATATCCTGTTTCCATTTATTCTCTCACAATCTTTTGAGGGAGGAACACTTATACTCGTTTGACAGCCAGGGAAGCAGAGGATTATATACGTGGCTCAAGGTTGCATGGGCTGGACGTGCTGGAGTGGTGATCTGAACCTGACCTGCCCACACTCCCTCCACTCACCCGTGGCTGCACACTGTGCCTGACCCCCAGGTGCTCAGGAAGCACCTAAACGAAGAAGCTTCAGCCCTGGATGGCTGACGTGATGCGGATGGGGGCCCGCTGCCCTCTCCTGGCCTCCCACCTCTGGGCTTTTCTGGCACACCCGCCCCGGGGTGCCACAGGACATGGGCAGGAGGGCAGGGGCAGGAAGGTACTTACAGCTATGCCGTGGCCGAAGCCTGAGCCCGGCTGTGGGCTGGCCGCACTTATGTAATTCCCCACTCCGGAGTCCTGGCTGGCAGGGCCGTAGAGATCGGCGACAGGTCCTGGGCTGTTGGCCCCCGGGAAGCCTCCGGGCCGCGCCGGGTTGGAGCCTGCCGGGGAAGCGGGCGCGCCAAAATTCGGTTGAGCACTGTAGCTATTCAGGACTGGTGTGCAGAGAATAGAGCTGGGTATGAGGCCAGAAGCCACGCATGCACCGGTCATTACAAGCCAAACACTCCAGAAAAACAGCTGAGGCCCAACTTCTAACACTGAACCAAGGCCATGCGAAGACATCAGCAGGGACTCAAGAATACTCAGCCCAGGCTACTACTAAGAAGCTCGGAGCTCCAAAAATAGAGAGAAGAAAAAAACAATCATTCAACACACTACGGCAACCAACCGGAGGTGCTTCACTGCCCACCAAATTATCACAATAGAAATAGAGGTATATATGGAAGAGAGAGAGAGAAAGAGTTTTTTTTTTTTTCCACATCTGAATTGATGCTCATGCAGTCTTGTCTAGATCTGGGCACGTTGAGACAGCATTCACATCCCATGCAAACTACAAAGGAACTAGTTTTAGACTACACATTGTGTTAATATTGATATTAAAATGTGACAGGAAACGAAGCAATTTGTGTCCAGGAAAAAAAAAATCTTTGGGGAGGGGATTTTTGATTTGCTTTTTCTTTCACTTTTTCTTTTTTGGTTTGTTTTTGGATCCATTAAATGACAAATTTGTTTTAAACAAAAAAAAGACAAAAAAGATCTTCAGCGCCCCTTCCCCCCACCAACCACTTCCCCCCTCCCCACTGGCTACTCCCTCCCTGCCCACCCCTCCCATTTATATCCCTGTATGAACGTCATCAATACTGAACGTGGTCGGAGGATGGGATATGTCATGGAAAATTTGGGCATCTTAACATAACAGTAATGATGGTGGCAGAGGGTTCCCTTCTGGGGTGGAGAGCTGGGGATGGAGGGAGGGGATGGGGTGGGGATGGCGAAGCTGGAGGCTCTGGGGCCGAAGCTGAGTGAATGCCAATGATTCTACCGGACACCCACACACTCACCTCCTGCAGTAGAAGGAAAGGGGGGATTTAAACTTTTTTTTTCCTTTCGTTTAAAAAAAAAAAGACAAGTATGAATTCAGAGCATACTGACTGAACCAATTTATCACTAAAGCATATCTGACCGAAATGTCTGCTTTCTGTTGGTTATCTCCAGATATAGACTCCAGACAGGAAAAGAGCTAGGAATGTACCTTTGCTACAGAGAGATGGGACTTCACACCCACAGACGCTGAGCGTGGCAGTGCGGAGGGGCCAGTGGGAGGAGACACTGCCTCGGGCTCCCTCCCTTAGCCTCCCCCAAATTCCATCATTCCCTCCCCAGCAAGGGCCACAGCCTGTCAACCAGGTTCATTTTGTCTCATCTTCATGTCCCCTTAGTAGCTTAAACTTTTTCTTTTCCCTAATGGAAAAAAAAATTTTTTTTTTTTAACTGTAAAAATAAGTTCTCATTGATTTTTAAAGCTCAAGGTGAGTCTGGGGCTGGCCAGTTCTGGGCTACAACTAACCCATCTCAAAGAACCAGACAATCTGGCTTCCACGCATTTCCATGGCTCCCAGGGGCTGCTCCTCCCAACAGCCTTCTCCCTCCTGCCCCCCTCGGCACTTCCCTCTGCCCTGTGGCCACCCGCCCTCAGTGGCAGAAGGGAAGAACATCTGCAAGTCTGCTCTGGGCCATGGCCTTGCCCCGCGGACCTGTGGTTGGAGCCCCTTACTTCTGGGCGGGGGGACTGAAGAGCCAGACGTGGAATTGATTTCTACCCACTTGTTGCCGGGATGGGAAGAGACCGAAGATGCACTCCAGCCAGGCCAGCTGGAGACTGGGACGGGACACGAAGATGCAAAGGGGGGCAAGCCAAGCTGGGCCTGGCTCTCGACTCAGCAGAGAAAAGGCAAGCTGCTACCTTGGGATGCCCTCTAGGGCAGGAGGCCCCAAGCTCAGGCCCCTTGGAAGCTGTGCTGAGAAAGGAAGAAACTGGCCGATGGGAAGAACAGGTTAAAGAGAAAAGAAATCACAGAGGCTTTGAGCAAGTGAGTTGCTCATTTGGGAAGGCACCGGCAGACAAAGGGGACGGGATTTTGAATACAGATTAAACTTGCAGATAACGTTTGGCCTTGCTCACTCACGGAGGCTAGCAACAAGCTGCGAGATTCAAAAGGCAGCATTCTCTCGGTCTCACACACTTTCTTCCTCCGGGCTAGGAAAACTGAGGGAGCTCAGACAGCAGACTCCTGGTTCACCCAGGCAGCTGACCCCGCTCCTATACCAAGTAACCAACAAAGTATCCAGCTGGCTCTGTTTCAGGGTGGAGAGCAGGGGTGTGGGCAGTGGGCCACGGTGCAAGATAGGAAGACTTTTTGACCCCTTTCTCCTGTGTCCAGATGAGGATCCAGGAGGACAGTGGGCAGGCCCACCTATCTAGAAGCCAGGGAGAAGGGACGTCTCCATCTTGGCTGCTTCCAGCAGGGGGAGGGCCATCCAGAGACTAATCCAGCCAGAGGAGGCAGCCTGGGAGACAGGAGGCGGCATGTCCTGAAACACGCCCCTCCGGAGGCTTAGAAGACAGGAGGGCTGGTGGTATTTGCCCAGCCCCCGGCTACCTCTCACGAGCCTGTGTGCCCAGGAGGCCTGCAGCTTGAGAGTTGGCCTGAAGGGAATTTCACAGTAAGCAGCTCTTCTTAGGCCTACGTTGCCCCTCCCCTCTCAGTCCTCTTCCATCAAATGACACCAGTATCACGGTTGAGAAGGCACTGTATTAAAATGCAGCTCTAAAACCCCAAGTCTCGCGTGAATAGACACTTGCCCTCCTAATGCCGGAGCCCCAGCTCAGAGTCACCCTGCAGACAGTCCCCAGCCAAGGGTGAAGGATCAGGCTGTGGGTTCCCGCCGAGGGTGCAGCTGGCAGGCAAGAAGCACCTGGTCCTGGGCTGGTCCTTTCTCTCGAGGCTTCTGGACAGTGGATGCTGCACCCTCAAAGGCTGAGGGCATGGAGGGGCCGGGTCTTTGGGCCCCTTGGTCAATGACTCCCTCTTTCTCTGTGGGCGGAAGACCCAGGCTCCAGAAAGCATGTTAACAAGCCAATGGGATGGCCCGAATCCACGATCTCCGGGAATGCTCTACCCAGCAGCGGCTCTGCTGCTCGGGAAGAAAGGGGCAGGGCACTGCGCACGCCAGCGTGCCGGCGGCTGTTCCCGCTGTCTGATGGTGGGAAGGCATTAGGGACAAAGCGATTTTCTTCTTTCAGGAGGTTCGCACTGCATACTGGCTGGTTACACAGTAAAGGAGGAGGCCCTCCCCTCCAAGCTGTGACCTTGAGAGGAGAGGCAGGGGGAGAAGCACGACTCTGAGCCCCTGACCTAAGGGTGCTTTCTGTTCCAGTCACCCCTCAGTCAATTTTCAATGGTCTGTCTCCTTGGAGGTTGCCTCCAGGCTCATTTTGAGGGGCCAGAAATGCCCCACAGGCCAGGATCAGTTCAGGAAGAGGGGATGGGACATTATTCTTAACGGGCAAGGACGCCTGTCTCCTGCTCAGCTAGGGGGTGTGTGTGGGGGGGATGGGGAGGGAGGGAGGGGTCTCAGTATGTGCTGCTGAATAAACAGTGCTGAGATTTATACATCGGACGTTCTGACTCCTGTCCCAGAGGAGGACAGTGTCCTGCGAACACCCTGGCGTTTTTGCAGCAGAAGCTGTGAGTGCCAAGTGGCCTTGGGCGAGCCCGGGGCCAAGCTGCAGTCTGGGGGCTTGCTGTGAGGGAGCAGGGTCACTTTCCCATCGGCTGCTCTGGGCAGCGCCCACAGCGGTGGTTTAATACTGGGCAGGCTCCTCTTTACGCCTCGCCCTGTCCCCCAGCATCCTCTGGACTTTCTGGGTCCAGGCAGCAGCTACACTCAGGGAGGCAGCTATGGTGCAGAGAAAGGGAACACTGGACTTGGAGTCAGAAGACCTGAGTGTGACCCTGGCCCTGACCTCTGGCTACACGCCTGAGTGTCAGCCCCTCACCGGTTGGAGTCCTCACCTGCGACACGTGAGTGCTGCCTGCCCTACTCAGCCTGACTCTCCGTGGGCTGTGGCGAAAACGCAGAAGAGACGGTGCTCTGGAACTTGTCGAGTACAAAACAAACACACCTATATTTGACACAGCTGTCTATGCAGAGCCCAACAAGACAGGTACCATACGCAGATTTAGGAAAATCTGATGTAGGAGAGTACAACTCACTGGCCATACAAATCGGGAAGTGATTCCCAAAAGGCTCTATTTCATCCACCTGGTGCACTTAATCACCTTGGACCTGATGCAAGGACCTGGGGACTGGGGGCAGGAGAGTGAGGACACTATGTCCAGAGGCCAGCGAGGGAAACGCGTTGGCATTAAATCTGGAGGTACTTCGCATCAGATAAAAGGAGGAACTTCCTGCCCATCAAGGGAAGAAAACACCTTCATGGCTGACCCAGGAAAGCCATCCAGAGACCTTATCCAAGGCCTGTCCTGCGGGCTCAGACGCTCACCTGCAGGGGCTGGACCCGAAGCTCGTGGGCCCCTCGGGGTTTCACGGCAAACCCAGGAGACGCCTGCCTTATGGAAGGCTTACAGTCAGCATGTGGTTCTGCCCAGCTGCCGTCAGAAGGCGCCGGGCTGAGGGTGGAATTCGTCACCGAGGGTGGGGAAGTTGTGGGGGAGGGCAGTGAGAATCAGGACTCACTGTAGGTCTAGGAAAGGTATGGAAGTCCCAGTACTTCTGTATGATCCCAAAGTGATGCCACTGGACCTGGGGCAGAAAGCTAGGGCCCAGGGCTCTAAGCGGGGGGCACCCCTGGGAGGGCGCCTCTGGCTCTAAGGCTTGGAAAGTAGGTTATTACTGATCCAGAGAAAGGAACTGTTTCCAAAGTCTTTTCCAGATGAGCTCAGGCCACATATCTGGGACCAGCCAGGGCCCTGCCAAGTCCCAGCCTTAGGCCTGGGTCCTCGTTTCGTGGGTCTCACGTTTCGCCAAAAGGCAGGGCCAGCCCTCGAGACAATTTCAATCATCTTCTTGGTGAATTATGTGTTGCTGCCAGCTTTAATCTCAGGAGGGGGCCTCGAGGCCCCCAGGACATTTCTGGGACAGAGTGTGTCCTGCTCACAAGGCAAATGCAGGTGGTGGGCCCGTCCCCAGCAAGCCCAGCTCAGAAGGTAACCTGCTGCCCAGCAGAACTCATTATGCCTCCCACAGGGACAAGGGAGGGGAGTCTGGTCTGGGCTGACGGTGTCGTGGCCCCGTTCCCAACCCCCAGCTCCCGCGGAATGGAGGACCCGGAGCATAAGCCGGTGTGATATTCTTCGAGGGCAGGGCTGCAGTTAACTCATCGCACTAGATTTTAGGGGTTTTTGTTTGTTTTAGAGAATTTAAAGAAAGCGACTGAAAAAGGAATGAGTAGAGGGGCTCTGCTGATAGGCTGATGCCAGAGAAAAGAGGCCAGAGTCACCGCGCCTCCGACACTCACCTTGTCTATATCATGCTTCTCTCCGCCCGGATTAAAACTCCACAGCAGCAGAGCCTGTGTCTCATGTCAGCAAGGGACCCCTCAAGGCGGGGGGCGTGTGGAAGGCGGGGACCCTCCGGGTTCTCACAGGACCCTGTGTTCTCCAGGGCAAGAGCAAGCTGCCCGATTCCCCTACGACACGGGGGGCCCAGTGGATGCTGGGTCCATAATGCCAGGTGGCCGTCAGAAGCGGAGACCTGCCTCTGAACAGCCCCTCTCCTTGCTGGGGGGCTCTGAAGAACAGCAGCCAGGCAGCCGAGGCCTTCCTTGAAACAGAGTTGACGGCCCCAGTCTGCAGCCTCACTGTGCCCTCTGGAAGGCGTGCCCACTGTAAATTAATGCAGGTGGTCTGATGGGAAAGGTCAGCCTGAAAAGATACACCTGCTTCTGATAACGGAAGGAGAAACCCTCAGCTGTGAATTACCAGCAGGGCAAGGAGGGAATTGCATCCAGCAGTCTGCCAGGCCACTGCGTCCCAGGGATCCTGGCTCAAACTTTCCCCCTAGAGCTTAGCCTGGAGGTGGCAGAAGGAGATAGAGAGGGCCAGCAGTTACATCTAACCTGGGAAAACTGTATGACACACTCAATTTAAGTCAAATCAGTTCAGGGACCCAGAAGCAGGGACAATCAATTTTATATACAACATTTTTTTTTTTTTTAAGCTCTGCTGAAATTCAAGCTATTTCAGAAGGCAAGGAGAAGACATACTTTAAAACTGGGGGAGGCTTGAGAGAGCAATGTGATGGTATTTCTTTCTCCCTGTCTCCATATACAAACCAGTATATTACTAAGAAGGACAAACTCAGCCTGGTATCAACAAGTCTGGAGACGCCTGGATCATCATAAATACCGCACAGGACACATGCAGAGTGTCAGCTCATTCACTGGGCGGAGGGAGTCGGCGTCACAAACATCCCGACTGTCGGTTTCAGTGGTGGCAATCTTAGAAGACTGCGGTTTCTGCTTGTTTGCTCAACACCTAGCCTGCTTCAGACTACGGAGGTCAGTGTAGATGTCCGTTGGTTAGTGCTGGCCTATCTTAAGTGGGGAATTGATGGACAGTGGAACCTAAGACTTGCGACTCATTATTTTGTAGAATGGTCTCAGCTTCCAGTCAAATCACATCCCCTAAAGAGATAACTTCACTGCTGGTCGGCTCCAAAACCCTCACATCCTGGGTTACTAGTGAACCGGGATACTCAACTACCACTCAGGTCAGTGTGAGCAGGCAGCCCCAAGCACCCGCAGAGGACCTATATCCGAGGAGGGCTTTGTGGCCGGTACTTTATACTTTCTCTTGTTGTACAATCTCAGCAGAAAACATCTCATTCTCTTTCCATCTCGATGTTTTTTTCTTATCAGCCCTGATTCGGGTGTGGGTGTGTCTCTTCCAACCAAAGGACTAGGCTGCGTTAGTCGGGATGGAGGGAAGGGGGAGGAAGGGGGTCAGTGGCTGGCTACCATCTGCTCATGGGGTAAATTCTGGGGATGCAGTAGCCTTGAGTGGGCCTGGGCCCGATGGCCAAAGAAACCAAGCTTTTGTCATGAGGGCAAAGAACGAACTTTCTGGGGCCACCATCAGGTTCTTGTTTCTCCCAGACCCCAGGGGTCTTGGGGGACTGACCTTGTTTGCATGTTCTAAGGAAGAAGGGGGAGAGGGGCCCCAGGGAAGGAAAGGCCACGACGTGAGTCCCTGGGGCCGAGGTGGTACTCGCTCTGCCAGTGTGAACCGTCTGCCCGGCTGCAGCAGCTTCCCCAAGGAAGGGACCCCAGGGGCCGCTCCAGCTCAGGCCACAGGAGTGAACGCAAGGTGGTGATCCCGATTCCTCTGGGATACAAAGCAGCCTTTCAACAACACTTCCGCCCTGAGCCTCTCAAGCGCTTCAGAAGACGAGGGAAAGTCAACCCCAGAGACAAATGTTTATGGTTTGACTGAAGCAGGCGGTGGGTGTTTTAACACTCACATCCTGCTGCCTCTTCCCTAAATTAACTGGTTTCAGATTCCAGGCCCACACAGGTTAGAATGGGCAAGGAGCAGCACATGGGCGTTGCCAGAGCCTCCCATTCCAGCCCTCCCTGACCTGAGAATCAGAAGGAAAGGAGGTTAGGGGGTGTGCGGCCTGGGAAGGACTCCCTCTCTCTGTAGCAGTTCTGCTGCTCCTAGTTTAATCCTGAGAATCTGCCTGGCTGTGTTTTGCTCGGGTGACCCCCTGTGTCCCCAAGGCACACCCACCTCTTTATCTTTCCAAAAAAGAAACCAGTCTGGCTTCTCCCCGCATGGACCCAGGCGCCCCAGCCGTGCTGTGTGCGCTGTGCGTGCTCGCTTTCTAATTCTCACCCTGCCCGCCCCCCGCCAGAAGGGTCGGGTCCTTGCTTGTGTCTTGTAAGTGATTCCACTCACTGCAGCCCCAGCGTACACTTCCTTCACTGTAACTATTGTTAACAGAAAACGCTATGAAACCCAAGGCCAGAACCATATCCTTGTAGTATCCTCGGTCACGATGAAAAGCTCGGAAGGAATAGGTGATGCCCTGTCCCAGTTAGCAAAGGTGGGGCAGGGGAAAGCCTCATACTAGTTCAGGCAAAACGGGGTCTGGAGGCAAGGGGCACAGGGTTCTAGAAGCTGTGGTCTCTCGGGGTGCCAGGCTAGAAAAGGAACTAAGGTTCACTGAGCACCTACTGCGTGCCAGGCGCATTGGCAGGCGTTTAACACTGTCCTGTTCACGCTCCAAACAACTAGTAAGACGGGTTTTGTTGCCCTGGGGCTGCAGACAAGGAAACCGAGGGCTGGGGCCACGAGGGGATGTGTCCAGGGTCTCACAGTGCCTCAGACCGACTGAAACCAGCTCTCACTTGGTCTCCAGGCTACTCCCCCGGGCTGCTTTTTAAACCGAATCCCGCTGCCCAGCTGTCCTTCCTCGCATCAGAGTTTGACAAGGTTTCTTCTGTTTATTTGGATATTTCTTGGCCTCACAGAGGTCACAAAATCAAGGACAAGGAATCAAAGCGCCAATGTTGGAACGCCAGCTCCCGAGGGCATGGGTCCTGCTGCCCTTTCCAAATTGGGAGCTCCCTGGTGGCGGGGGTGTCTCCCCCATCAGACCGGGGGCTCCCTGAGGTTGGGCCATGCCTGCCACAGGAGACAGGGGTCAGCCTCTCACCTGAGGACTAGACCACCCTCCTCTGTGCCACATCCCAGAACAAGACCGGGCACGAAGCAGGCATGCGGCATCGCTGGGGTCAGGGGGAGGTGGAAAGGGCACTGCCAGAGAGAAAGGAAGCCCTCCCACCCTAGAAAGTGCAACCAGAGGGCTGGTCTCAGTCCCTGAAGACTCCAGTCTGCTGAGGGCTGTCCTGTGGGGAGCTGGCATGCCCTAGCACCCTCAGTACTTACTGCCTGATCACATTTCATGGAAACTCACTGTTTGGGGCTCCAGCAGCCAGGGGGTGGAGTGGGAAGGATGCCCAAGGGGCAGCCCCTTGAGGACCTGTACAAAAGGCTTTCCACTTGAGCAGCCCGTCTTTAATGATTATAAAGGCACAGGAGTTTAATCCATGTTTGATGTAAGCGCTAATAGCTCTGTGTCCTTGAAGTTCAAAGCGGGCGCATGCATGTCACTAATTGGCCAAGCATGGCGCCATTCGGCTCCCTCTCATGTTTCTAATTAGGTCTCTAATAACAAACAAACTCCGACCTTACCAAAAGGCCCCCATTCATCAGACAGTCAAGGAGGGTGGCTGCTTCCCTGTTTATGGTTGCTCCGGGCTGCTGGTTCTACGGGTACATGCTCTCAATCTCAGCCAGGACAGGGCTGTCCTGGGGGGGGAGGTAGGAGAATCCATCTATGAGGACAAAGACCCCTTCAGCCCATCCTGGAGGGGTGGCTTTCCTGGCCCTGCCAGGAGGACCAGTGGTGGGCAGGAGGGGCCTGGGCTCCAAGGCTGCGGGCTAAGGATCCCCGACCCGCTCGTTAGAGGAGGCTGGGGTGAACCGTCTGGCTTGGCTCTATTTATCTGTCTCTGAGGTAGGGGGGCTGATGACAAAGTCACAGAGATGGCGTGAGGCTCCGTATCGAGCAAGAACCTGATGGTATTTGAGTCCATGGTTACAGGATGGACTTGCCTGGGGAGCTTTTAAGTAACGCTGAGGCCTGCCCACCGTGCCCCCCACCTCCCGCCATCCCCCTGTAGCTTCTGATTGGATGGGTCTACAGTGTGGCCTGGACACTAGGAATTTTAAGAACTCCCTAGGTGATTCTAACATGTGGCCAAGTTCAAGAACCACTGCGTTCGCCCCAGTTCCGCAGCTCATCGACGACAGCTATTAGCAGGTCCACCTTTATTAGTGAATACCATCCAGAATGCCAAACCCTAAAGGGTTAACCAACCACACACGAGGATGGATATCTGACTATAGGGTTTGTTTTGTTTTGTTTTGTTTTAATGATACACAATTCTGGAAATATGTCTATCCCTCTCATTGCCTTCACACATTAAAAAAACGTGTGACTGATTTTTTCAAATGCATCCCTACCAGTTGCCCCATCTCTTGGAAGCCCCTGGCTTTCTCTTCGGTCACTCCTCTCGGATCTTAAGGCACTATCACTGTCCACATGTTGCTCCCAATGATAAGGGATCCCGAGCTTTGGAAACAGCAGCAATACAGAGCTATAGAGCTGAACGGTGCCCAAGAACCCAACAGTCTGAAACCCTTTGCCCCCAAATCAACCAGCTTATTGTTGGCAGAAGCCAGACAGGAACCAGGTCTTCTGATTCCCTGCTCTTCCTTCTACGCTCTTGTCATCATCTTCTTCTTCTTCTTCTTCGTCCTCCTCCACCTCCTCCTTCTCTTCTCCTGCTTCTTCTTAAAAGCCTCTTATCATCCGTATCTGATTAATCCACAAGGTAACCCGTCCCCTTGGATGGGGAAGGGATATAAGGGATGCCTCTGAGCTGTTTCCATCTCCAAGGCCAGTTGCCAGAAGTTGTGGGGTCAACCCCTGAACAACCAAGTAACCTTCTAGCAAGTCATTTCCAAGTCTGATTTGTTTCTCTTCAAGCCAGGTGGGAGGGGAGACACTGAAATCTCAGGGGCTACCTCAGTGGAAGGCTTAGAGACTATTTTATGCACCTGGCGCTGAACAACCTAGACCCAGAAAAGTCGAACAACGTGGCCAAGGGTACATAGCAAAACTGGGCGAGAGGTTTCTTCCAACTCAGGTCCATGTTTTCTGGTTTTGCTGCTGTGTTTGTGGTCTTTTCTCTGGAGGCTGGGTTGACACGACCAGACTCTTCTGCCTGGGTCAGTGACTCCAGGGCATCCTGGGTCCCATGTGTTGGTAAGGCTGAGCATCTCCTCTCCCGGCCAAGACGGGGAAAGCCTACCCTCTGCACGTTACAGTCAGAAAAAACTTCCAGAAAGAGAGGGGAAAGCGGGGCTGGGCAGCCTTTGCCTCCCACAGTGGGCTCTACCACAGGCGCACAGGTTTGCGTTAACTGGACAGACCATTTTATTAATATTAATAAGTAACTAGGAACAAAGGGCCCCTTTATTTTTAGCTTTCTCTAATTGCGTAGTAATTGCTCATCAACAAAACAAATGAGCCCCTGCTCATGGTACTGTTGCCATGGTACTGGGAGCCCAGCCTCCCTGCAGGACGATTGGCGGAGGAGCCCACTGCTCCCGCCTCCGGCTCCGCCCCTCCCAGCCACTGGCTTAAGGCAAAGTCCCAGCAACTGGGCGGCCAATCCCCTCCCAGCCTCAGGGCTGGGCTGGGCTTCCCAGAGACCTTCCAGATTAAGTCCTCACAGCTCACGTGAAGGGATGTTAACTCATCCCTACCGAGAAGTCTTGCCCAAAGCGTCCTCCCCTGCTTCATGGCCTAGTTTCCTTCAGGCAGTGGCTAACTTCCTTCAGTTTTGTTTCAGCTAAAGGCTCCTTTCTAATAATGATCTTTAGCCTGGCTCACACTTACCCGACCGTGCCTCCTCTGGGCCTCCTTTGTGTGCCTTTGGTCTGAAGAGATTCAGAGACCAGAAGCCAGATCGGAAATGTCAGCTAAAGCCAGACAGAACCGTGATGTTAAGTCTGCAACAGCAGAAGCAGGTGCAAAAACCGCATATAATGCCTCCTGAAAATGACTGGGTTCTCTCCTCCTCCACCAGGGATATGGAGAACTGAGTTGATGGCAGCGGTTGGTTTTTGTTGAGGGTATGTTTCAAAGGTGCAGAGCTTTGCAGGTATGGCAGGACTGGTACGATGGAGCGTCTGCTGACAAGCGCTGTCCGATGAGACAGACCTAGGCTCAGATCCTGCCTCTGACACCTCACACATGCTAAGCCACAGGTTTTGTTTTGTTTTTGCGGTACGCCGGCCTCTCACTGCTGTGGCCTCTCCCGTTGCGGAGCACAGGCTCCGGATGCGCAGGCCCAGCGGCCATGGCTCACAGGTCCAGCCGCTCCGCGGCATGTGGGATCTTCCCAGATCGGGGCACGAACCCGTGTCCCCTGCATCGGCAGGCGGACTCTCAACCACTGCGCCACCAGGGAAGCCCTAAGCCACAGCTTTTAAACCTTAAAAATGGGAATGGGAATGACAGCACCCATTTCTTAGGGCGATGAGAATAAAATGGGATAAGGGAGGTGGGCTTAGCACAGTACGTGACTCACTCATAATACATGTGAGATATCATTAACATATTACTGTTACCATTATTTTATTATAATTGGCTAGGAAGTGTCTTTAGCATTCTATCCACCACTTGCAAGATATCCTTCCCTCAAGGGGCCTCCCAGGTGGGTTTGAATTTTGAGATGCCGGCTGGAACCCTCTGGTCCATGCCATAGAGTGGATATCGCTGTGGCTCTCTCATCCTGACCGACCTAATTGCAACAGCCAATCACAGCTGTTCAAAAGCATTATTTGCCCACCTCCTGTTGTGCAGGATCCCAGGATGGAAAGGGGAGACCTTTGTATTTATTAATGAGCATCCAGGAACAAAGGGCCCCTTTGTTTTCTGCCTTCTCTAATTGCACAGTAATTACTCATCTATAATAAGAACGAGGCTGACTGCCTCCCGGAGGATTGATGGGTCATATTGTTGGAGAAGGCAGGCACCACTCTGAGATAACGTGCAAAATATCTTCCAAAGACTCAAAACCCTGCCTTTCATTGAGGAGAACTCACCAATCAGGAAGAAGACTGAGGACACACGATCACATTGAGAAGCTAGAGCGAAGGAGGGGGCATCCCAGGGAGGGTTAATCGGGTGTGGTTTCCTGGTGTTCTGAGCCGGATTTGAACAGAGGGACCAAAGATGAGGACAGAGGGAAACGGACTGGCAGCAAGGACGAGGGCAGTGGCTGCCATGAGGGCACAGGAATGGGAACCAATAGCCCCGAGCAGGTAATGAACAACAACTTGTGGGCAGAAGCAAAGGAGAATTGCTGGAAACAAAGGTGGACTCCCCATGATGGAACGCCCTCCAGGGTCTGCATTGCTCTCCTCCCCTTGCTCCAGACCACGAACCCAGCACGGCCCCAGGGCTTAAGGGGTCAGATTGGGCTTTGCTGGGCCACTGCCAGGTTGATCTTCCTTACTTGGTTCTGTCTTTACTGAGTTCCGCTGCCATAAAGAATATGAGCCTCTCTCTCCCACCAATAGGACTACATCAGTCGGGCTTTCAAAGTCTGCCTCTCCCAGACTCTAGCCTCTCTCTACCTCTTCAAGCCTATATCCCCACCGCCCATTAGACAGCCTCCCACTGTCCCCCAACCAGCAGGACGTGGAGCCCAGAGTTAATCAGCTAATGGGGAAGAGTAAAAGGCCCACAGCATCTCTTACTGGGCAGCTATATATGAACATTTGTGGAGTGTTTACAATTTCATGGTTTGCCACTTGTCCTTATGCCTCCCCTCTTGTCTCTCTAATCCACCCTGCTGTCTGGCTTGTCTAACAAACAAATCTGATGTCACTTCTTGGTTTCAGGCCTCTCTGAGGCTCCCAGTCACCTAGGTGAATCCAGGCTCTTTAGCATGGCACTAAGGACCCCCTGCTCTGACTCTGCCCAGCTCTCTAACTAGCTGTTGCCCTCAACGCCAATGCATTTTATTTTCTAGTCAGAGTGAACCATTTGCAGGACTTCAAAATCACTCTGCTCTTTGCATAAGCTGTTTCCCCAGGCTCCCTGGGGAGCTCCTATCTGTCCTTTAAAAGTATAGATACTCGCTCCCCCGTGAAACCTTCCTCGACTTCCCCCCACAGCTCTGTGCTCCTCCTTTACTGGGCTTTGGCATCATATTGTAAGTACACATTAGTCTCCATGCTAGGCTGGGAGCGCCTCTAGGGCAGGGACTGTGCTCTGGAGTCATCTATGAGCTTCCAGGGCTGCCAGCATCAGTCTCTTTCCCCCCCTTTTATAGTACCCAGATTTGCCTCTGGAAATCCATCCTTCTTCCACCGAGTCGGAGCTCCTTTAGCTCCTTTAGCTGGGTTTAGAGGGGTCAGATCCCACCCTCAGTGACTGCTTCTTGTAACCTAGGCCTTAACCAAACAGCACAAAGTTCTGGACTTTTGCTAGAATCCTGGACCACCTGACGCCCCTCTTCTTCTAGACAGGGTAATGTGAGTCAGGAAACTGCTGTAGCCATTTTGCCATCATAGGAAACCAACAAAAAGACAATATCGAAATGAGAAGGAGGGCAAAGCTAAGAAAACTGCAGAAAATGAGCCCTGAACACATGAAGCTCACTCTTCCAACAGAGCTTCCAGGATGTCAGCCAATAAATCCCCTGTAATATTTAATCACACTGAGCTGGGTTTTCTGATACAGCTCAGAGTACCCTGAATCAAGGCCTAGGACGGTGCCTGTCACATATAATAACAATGACTGTTGTTGAACACTGAATAAATATCTGCCGATTTAAACGCCACGGCAGACGTGCCCTGGGTCTGGTTCTGAAATCTACGTCTGAAAGGTTGGCCTGTGAAGTCTTGCAGCCTCAGTCCTCAGCCAACACAGAGCTGGCAGCCGAGGCTGTTGGGCTTTCCCAGGACGTTCCTCTATGTGCAGGGTGTCTGGGCGGCAGGTGAGTCCTTCAGGAACAAACATGGTTCCTCCCAGGGCTACTTAAAGGAGGCCAAAGACCTGGGTTCAAGTTCAGGGTTCTTTACCCTTGACCAAAGCCTCGCTAACCAGGTAACCAGCTGTGTGACTTTGGATAAGTCATGTGACCACTCTGCAGCCCAGCTTTCTCATAAAAACAAACATGTAAAATTGAGCCCAAACCTTCTGCCTTTCTGCCCATCTCACGGGGTAGCTGCGGTAATAGACGTGACAGCCTTAGCTCTGTAGGAACACAAGGAACCATGATGTACCCAGGTATGTGCTCCTTTGATGACTCTCATCAACACGTGGGTTCACCAACTTTTGGAATATGTGCTGTTATAGAGCTCTCAAGGGCACCATTCTTCCCACCCCTCCTCCAGACAGCAGGGCCTGTGCTCCCAAGCCAGCATGTGAGAAGGCCAACCAGCTCAGGGGGCGGGCACAGATGTGTCACCCACTGAAAATAATTCCACTGATTTAAAAGACCATTAACACTCTCCCACTCCATTCACGTTAGGATTAACTCATACTTAGGTCTGGGCTTTGAGGCTAGTCACTAAATGCACTAGAGTTGATTTATCAAGTGCATGGTATTTCTATTACAAAATTATTGATTAGAGCTGATGTATTTTATCCTCAACAGAGTTGGTCCAAAAGCCCTTGGAAAATGAATGAAGATGAGGTCAGAGGTGGGCAGCTCTGCACATTATTATAAATTCACTGGGGTTACTGAAATCCAATGCTGGACTCTTTACGGGCAAAGTCCTGGCTCTCCCAGAAATGAAGATTTTAATGACAAACTGAGAAACAAGGTGCCCATGCCCAGAGCGCAAGGCAGTGACTGGGAGGTGTACGTTCCGGGACAGTCTTTCAAGTATCTGGCTGGTTAGCAGTCCTAACAGGTCACAGATTTTCTCTCCCTCTGGGCTACTGTGCTGGCTCTATTCCAATGAGAGGGTGTCCCCGTGACCTTACCCACAGATGGGCCATCTTGGGGTCACAGCCCCCAGAGGATGCTTGCTGCTAGCACAAGGGAGCCTGGGCGGGAAAGAAGAGATGCCCGCACTGCAACCCTGCACCCCACCCCCCTTTCCTGGACATCGGATTCTGCTAACGGAGGCCTAGGAAAGCCATCTTTAGCAATAAAGGCAGCACAGTGATCCATTTTCCTTTTTTAAATGAAGCTGACAGTGCCAGAAACAATGCATCGTGGGAAATAGGGGCTTTCAGTGGAAGGAATCTAGATTCTCAGACCACTGAAGGCAAGAAGTGTTACCTGCCTTTATATGCCTTGGCGCCCGGCACAAAGCAAACCTTCGGTACAGGCTTGTTGAAAGCAACACCTGGGAACCCTAAGGCTTGTGCCGCGACCAGTGCAGACAATGTCCGCACTCCTCCAGCAGCTGGAGGAGCGAGTGGACTCCCTCAGCCCCGAACACACAGGAGGCAAAGGATTTCACCGGGGACATGGAAGATGTCCTGAGATAAAAGTGGGGCGGGTCTGAGATCTACTCTCCTCCCCAAAGTGTTTACTTTATGGCTCAAGTTAAATGATTTATTCTATCCCCAGATTTGAATTTTACTGGAACAGAAACTCAGGGACATCCAGCCAAAGGGCAGCAAAGCCAGACCTAGGATTCAGGCGGGGGTGGGGGGTGGTGGGGATTTTCTGCTCTCTCTGCCTCTGTCCCCACCCTCTTCTGCTGCTCCCCATTCTGGGTCAATCTACGGCTTCAGCAGCCCCGAAGCCTGACAGTTCCAGCTTCTCCCTCTGCCATTGCCCACTCCTACCCCCATGAAGACTGGGCTAGAAGGCCGGCTCCTCCCAGATCTCCCTTCCTGGGCCTCGGGGCCCTCAATCTGGCCGACCTGCCGGCTCACATTCAATCCTGGTCCACCCCGACTGGGCCACATGCCACGGGCTACCATTTTGCACACTCTTATGGGGACTTCCTGGGCTTCTGTCTCCTCTGCTAATAGATGACTTGTACCCTGAATGTTCAAATCCCACCTGCGTCCTGCAGCGTTGGGTCACAGCTACCAACCAGCCTGGCTTTAGGAGCAGGTCCCAGGTGGCAACTACTGCTTCATCTTCCATCAACTTACGAAGGTTAGGGATGCCTCCAAGAGCTCTAAGAGACCTCTGCACCGTCTCATGATTTGTCACCACAAATGGAGGGGAGACAAAGTGTCCAGAGATGGCTGACTGCACACGCCCTGAACCCAGGGCAGAGGCTGCAGGACTGGGAAGTCTTCCTGGGGCGATGCTGGCAAACTGTGGCCTCTCTTTGGATATTACAGGCCCCCTTCCTCTCCACCACTCCCCTCCCCTCCCCTCCCCTCCTCAAGAAGCAGTGCCAGTAATCTCCACAGCAGGAATGTCACCCCTCTCACCCCACTTCCCTTCCGCCCTTTCTCCTTTTACCTTCAGCAACCGTAAGAACAAATGCCGACCTCGACTAAGACCAAATGCATCCCCTGTCTGTAGACTAAGGATCTTGAGATCTTAATCCCTCTCCCCATCATATTTCATTTCCCCTCCGACCATGTAGACAGGGCTGCCACAAGGACCCGAATCCTTGAAGGGCTGGATGTGAGCTGGCCAAGGACTCAAGGAGTAGAGGGCTTGGAGAAGCCTTGCTGCTAGGCCTTAAGAAGTAGAAAAAGACCCGATCTGTTCAAGAACCACAGGAGGAAGACAGGAACAAGGAAGAACGGTAAGACTCCCTCCAACCCTGATTGCATTCTTTCACTATAGTTGGACACTATTAAGAGAGATCTCCGTTGGGAAGGCTAGAGCTGAGGGTGGTGACCCAGTCCTGGACTGGGGGAGCAGGGAGTGTGAGGGGAGGTGGTGGTGGCTGATGGCGGGAACATGGATCCAAGCCCTTTGGCAACATTGAAAATATGGAGCCCCTTCTCTTCCTGGCCCCCACGCTATCCTGCAGACACAGCCGTGCTGTGCCGAGCTGTCCGAGGCCCTGTAATATCAACTCAACAATGCATGTTCTACAACTACGGCTACGGCTACCAGTACATCTACTACAGTGCATGCATTTAGTTCAGTCCCACAGAGACATACAATCTAAGAACAGGCAGGGGGTGTGAAATGTTTTACTGGACAACAGGTGTTTCAGAGTTGTAACTAATAAAAAAAAAATCGAAAACGAAAGTGTACAAAAAAAGACATTTCTCGAGAGTTGGATATGAGTTTGTTTCTTGAACTGTTTCATCTGAACAAGCAAAAACATGCAAACCAGCTGGTACTAACAGGAAGCTGGACACTGAGAGAGGATTAATAGGTGTGGACAAACCTTCCCGCTGAGCGTGCTCAGAAGAGTGTTTGAGAGGAGGTGTGCAGATCCTAGTGTAAGAGAGGCGGGAGAGTATGCCTCAGAGACACTCTCACCGCAGCCCCAACCAAGCAAGAGAAAAGACAACAGAACATGACTCTCACACTCACCACCACCGTCAGGAGCTCATGTCACTAGATGGGAACAAAGCTGGCAAGTGTAAAGCACAGTAAGGGGTCCTGGCTGGGCGGGGGCTGGGCTGGGGCCGGGGCCTAAGACTGATACACGGACCCACCCGCGATGCCACCCAGAAATCCAATAGCCTGGAGATTCGAACCATTTCCCTCATTTGTCTGGGGGAGCCGTTTACCAAACTGGATTTAGGTTTGGGGGAGGGGCATGATGGGGCCACTGGAACTGAATGGATACGATCAAAATAAACAAACAAAGTCTCGACTGAGCACAAGAAAAGATGACGTTTCAAACTTCCGGGTGAAGGTAAAAGAAAAGTGACACTGATAGTGAAGTCATCTAGGAGTCGCCGGGACCTCCCCCTGGGGGTCACCCGAGCCCACCCACCTCAGGTCCGGGGCAGGCTGGCCCAGAGAAGTCGGCTGAGGTGGGTGCAGAGCTCCAGGCCCAGGGCCCTCCTACCCTGACACCGTAGCCCTGACGGATGCCGTTGCCCAGCTCATCAGAACCGAAGCTGTTTGCTTCCCACCCCACGGCCTCCGGCTGGAGCTTCTGCTCAGGAAGCTCCCCCGGCGCGTCATAATAAGGAAGGGAAAAGCCACACAAAACTGTGGAGCTTGAGAAAAATGAAAGTGCAAAGAGGGCCTTTCATAGTCCACCTGATCTCTAAGCCAAGCCTGAGAGCCCCTGGGGAGCAGAGGCCCTGTTTCCCACTGTTCTGAGTCCCCGGCCAGGTTCAACATGGGACCAAGCCCAAGGGCGGCACTCCACAGATTCCCTAGACCAGCTTCTCCCTAGGAGAGAATGCAGTTGAACTTGTAATCCCCCAACAGCCGAGGCTGCGTCGGGGCGGGGGGGGGGGGGGGGTGGGGGTGGAGGGGGGGCTGAAGGAGCATCCCTGTCCCCGGGGGAGGAGCTGGGATGGGTGGGGCAGGATTGCAGGAGGCGGTGAAGGTAGACCAGGCAATCAGCCCTCCGTGAGCCCCCCTGCTGGCCTGGGCCGATGCACACACCCAAATAAGTCTGTGTAGCCCCTCCCATACATGCCAAAATGCCACCCAGGGGCCACTATGACAGGTAAATAATTGGCCATCCTGCCAGACTTGGAGTCCAGATCATTTTCTAGGGGGAGGGAGGGAGGAAGGGGAGAGTCCTTACAGGTCAAAATGCACTAAGAGAAAGACAGGTGGAGATCTTCCTTCCCCAGCCTTGTAACCCTTCTCCAGGTTCAAAGGGGGTAGGGGGTGGGGGCCGAGCTACCCTGTCTACACGTGGGCAGGTGTCTTCCAGCCTGGGCAGTGTTCTGACTTGGGCAGGCACAGCCTGGTCATCGCCCTCGGGCACACCCAGGCTGCACTGGGGGTGCCCTACAGCTTCCTGGCCGAGCCTGAATCCTGGGGTGGCACCTCCGAGCTGAGGGTTTACTCCTTGCACTAACCCAGGCTGGTGTGGGCAGGGGGTCTGGGAGCACACTCCTGAAGAGAATTCACTAACAGTGCGGTGATGAGCATGGCTGACCTCGAATGGCCTGTGGGAGACTTGGCTCCGGATGGAAATGGCTACAAATAAAACACCACTGGTCCTGAAAAAAAAAGGGTGGCTGGAGATGGCTCTGACCTTTGGGGTTAGGAGTTAGAGGGGATGGGGGGGACTCCCGCCTGGCTCTGGGGGTCTGGGAGAGGGCAGGGGTGGCAGAAGGGGGCAGAGACCATGGGGAGACCACTCTCAGACTCTCAAAGAACCCCATGCTGCCCTTTAAACTTGCCATGAAGTCAAGGAGAATGGGGGTGGGGAGAGAGGCAGGGTTAATTTTGGGTTAAAGTTTAGTTTCATAATCCAAGTTACAATAAGAAAGAAACTGAACGGAGAAAACAACAACCAACAACACTCAAAACTCTCAGGATTTTTCTTTTTGTTGTCCCTTCCCCCAGGCACAGGTAGGACAGAGGCTCGTTTATCGTGATACCAAAAAGCTCTCAAGTTAAAAAACCAGATGGAACAGGGAGACACTAGGCAGCTGTGCAACCCGCCCCCAGGGCAGGGGGACCAAGAGACGCTGGCCAGAGGGCCGGTGGGAGCCTCGGAGGCCGGCTGCGCGGGCGGGAGCCGAGGAAAGGCGCCCGGTGCCCCCGCCCAGCTCTCTGGCTAACGCCCTCAGCAGCCCCCTGAGAATTCCCTGGCCCCTCCAAACAAGCCCCCAGCGGGTGGCTCAGGGGAGTGGGTCCTTTGTAGCTTGAGGCAGTGCCAGTTTGCATGGAACGGATTTTTACTGACATTTCCAAAGGGCCTCACTGTGCCAGTCTCTTACCACCGAGGGTTTGGGTCTTTTTGGCGTTTGCCCTCTGGGCTTTTAATGCCCCATTTCCTGGTACCCTCAGCAGCACCTCCCTCCCCCGGCCCTCCTCAGAGCCCTGTTACATCAGACTAAACTTCCCTGGGTGCTCCAGCGGCCTGGCCGCGGGGTGTTGGGGGAGAGCTGCAAACCATGGCTCCCGGGTTTAGGAGGTGGGGGGCCTCTCGGTGGCCTGGGGGATGGGGGAGCACACAGCAGAAGCCCTGCTTGCTCAGGAAGGCAGAGGGCATCTGGGGGAGAGGGACAAAGGCCCAGCTCCAGCCTGAGCCCACAGTGCCGCTGGGGAAAGGTTCCCAGCTCACCCCAAGGGTCCCAGACCCCCTCAAAGGTTGGATTTGGAGACCAAATGACCTGGGCAACCTCATGGGAGGGAACACCCCAATTCCCTTGGCGGCTAGAGTCTCGGAGCCCTCTGGTCTCGGCTCAGAAGAGAGTCTGGGATGGCCCGGGGGCTTCAGGAAGAGCGGCTTCACGCCCTGGGGTCAGGGTTGGCCTCACGTTTGACCCTCAGGGACTCGGGGTTTAGCCCCGGATCAGCGAGCCCCCTTGCCAAGGGCAGCAGGGGCCAAAGGGGTGGGTTGCTCCCAGGCCAGGACCACACGGATGGACTCTGAGTCTCCCTTGGCAACCTAGAGCTTCTCTGGCTGGGTCAGAGACTCGAGGCAGGGGGCCTTGTGAACCAGCAAAAGCCAAGGAGGGAAATGCCCACGGGTGCCCTGAAGCCGGCTGTCAGGTGAAGGGGC
This sequence comes from Tursiops truncatus, assembly GCF_011762595.2. Classification (NCBI taxonomy): domain Eukaryota; kingdom Metazoa; phylum Chordata; class Mammalia; order Artiodactyla; family Delphinidae; genus Tursiops; species Tursiops truncatus. The sequence continues at coordinate 27,705,063 of NC_047053.1, read as the reverse complement.
CCGTCCGAAGTCCACAAGAAATCCATTTTTCTCTTTCGAGGGAGGGAATCATCATCTACCTTTGGTTTGCGGTCCCGGGACTGACCCCCCGCTGGGGCCGCCCCCCGCCCCCCTCCGGGCTGTGCTGAGAGTGGTGGGCAGACGCAGCCGCACATCCAACAGGGCCTTTACCTTCCCCTGCACACTGGGCATGCCTGGGAGCCGCCGGGCCCGCACACCTTCCTACCTGATCCTCGTGCTGCCGCCACCGCTGCCGCCGCCACTGGTCCGTAAGCCGCTGCCGGGAAGCCTGGCAGAGAGAGAGGAGCTGGGGTGAAGGAGGGTCCTGGAAAGGGCCACGGACAGACGCGTCTCACAGGCCATGTCCCCCGCCCCGACACAGAAGACAGGGGTGGGAAGGGATGTCCGTGGGTCGGCCTTTAGGAGGGACATGGATAAGCGGCGCTCAGGCTTCTGGAAGGCACAGCATCTTTAGGTGTGTTTGATTGCCACACATTTGTCACCCGGGAAACTGGTTCTAGACGGCACACCAAAATAACGGAAGGGAATGAAGAGTAACTTCTCTCGAGAGCAGGGCGAGCTCCCTGCGGCCCCTGCACGGGCACCTTGGTGATTCCCCAGGGCTTGTCAAGAGCTGGTGGGGTCGCGCATGGCCCGGTCACAGGCAGGGGTCCCTGGGGCGCAGTCAGCCCTCAGCCACAGGCAGGAGGCCCTGAGGGTGGCCTCCTGACACCACAGGCACCTTGGCCAGGAGATGGCTTAAGCCTAGCCGTTCTCCTGAGGCCTCAGGCTGGCTTGGCCGTCTTGACTCCACACTTCAGTGCCAGCAGCATCACGGCCCCGGGCCCAGGGGTGAAGCATTCTGGGGGCCAGCTCGGGGAGGAAGTGTGGGGCCGCAGAGACGACGTGGGGTGGGCCTGTGGCTCTGGAGGCACATTAGGGGGATCTAGATCTGGCCCTTCTGTCTGAGCTCCACCGTCCCAATCAAGGTGGCACTGAAGGGTCTCCTGGGGGTTTTGATCTGACAACGCACCAGGCAGCGAGGCTGTCCCAGCAGTGGGACTAAACGTCAGAAGGACACGGTGACCCAGCGTGGCTGCAGAGTGTCCAGGTGAAGGAAGAGGTGGGCACGTCCCCTCCCCCGGGCTTCTTCCGGCCACTAGCCTGTGCACGCACAGCCACGCCCTGGGACACACACAGACACACTCCCCCACGCGTGGGACAATCTACCTCCAAGCAGACCCGTGTCCGGTGCCTGTGGTTTTAAATGATGTGCCGGAAGCCAGCAGCAAGCAAACAAACAGCCCAACGGAGGGGCTCAGCGTTGGCCACTGAGCCTTCCAGATAAGGAGCTGCTACAGGACGAGGGCGGTAAGGGAACATGCACCGGGGAGCAGGGGAGGAGAGGAGAGAGAGGGCCGTCCCCCAAACACAGCAAACTAGAAGCCCGCTAAACTCTAAGACTATTGCCCTAGCTACACAGAACTACTGGGGAGGAAAGAAGTTCAGAAGGGAAGGAGCTATACTAGAAACGTCAGGCTAAGCTACTTCAAATGCCAATGAAAAGAGACATACTTGCATTTAAATATGGTAATAGGGCTGTTGAAGGGGGAAAAAGAAAGATCCAGGTGAAATAAATGTATACAGCGATGACCCCTGCCAGACCAGGGAAGGGACTCCCCCACCAAGTCCCCTCCCCATTTCCTCCAGGCAGGATCTAGATTTCTGAAGATGTGGGTGCTTGCGCAAAGTGCTGAAGGAAAATAAGGAAGATGTCAAGTTATTTCTCCCCATCCCAACGCTACACCAGGCTCTGCTGCAGGCCCGGAGCAGGGCTCAGGGGACCCTGAGGGAGAAGGAAGAGGGCGGGGACAGGAGGAAGGTCCTTATTCTTTTGTACTCTCTCACTTCTTACTTGAAACAGGTTTCCTTGGAAGCATGAAAAAAATGGTGGTGGGGGGGAGGGAGGGGGGACAGAGCTGGGGGAGGGGAGTTGAGTCAGTAAGAAGACTTTTAACAAAAGCTCTCTTTTCTGGAGTTGAGTGCATTTTGGACAAAAAGTCCAAGAGAAAGAGAGAGGAAAGAGGGAGGGAAAAAAAACCCTGATCCAAGAAAGGAAATCCATTATCCTTAATCTCAGATAAAGGCTCCTGCTGGAGACTGCTCAGCAGATACTGCTAAGGGCTGAATTTAAACTCAACCATCAAAACGGGGCTAAGCGGAGTGACAGGTGTTGGGGGCGGGCGAGCAGGGGAGGGGAGCCCCCCAGTGTGCCCAGAACAGCAGAGACAGCCCTCACAGCACCCACTCTGTGGCGACACAGCCCGCCGTTCCCCCCATCCCCCCCGTGCAGCCTGGCCTCCTTGGGAAGCTCCTAAGCGAGGAGGAGAGAGTGCTGCCCCAGCATCCTGCCCCGGGCTGTCTTCTTGGTCCACTTCCCCAGCTCCCTGCTATCCCCCTCCTGTCCTGGGAGGCCGCCCAGCCTCACCGCTCACCCCAAATACATTCTCCAGATGACCTGGCAGCTAAGCCACTGATGCTATTTCTAAGGCCAGTGGGCTCTCCCTGGTGGCGGGGCTTGTGGGGGATGCGTGAGCACAGATCCAGGAAAGGGGTGTGTGTGTGTGTGTGTGTGTGTGTGTGTGTGTGTGCGTGTGTGTGTAGGTGCTGGGGCTGCCCCAGCCAGGGGCCGTCATGGGCCTACAGCTGTCCCCATGGAGTGCAGCCTGTCTCCAGGACGGCAGGAGGGACCTGGGGACCAGGAGCTTCCAGGGCTGGACCCGGAGGAGGTGGAAGAACAGGGAGAGCCTTGCAGATTCGGCTTCTGGTCCTGTGCTCAGCATCTCTCCCCAGGCCCTCAGGAGCCAGGGGTCACCTGCGGCAGACTCCCTCCTTGGGAAACCTCTTCTTTTATTTTTGAAGGGATGGGGGTCTGGGTTGCCCTGGCAGGGGGCATCCAGGGGTTTACTGCAGGGCATTAGGCAGATCTGGCAGGGCTCAGGGCTCCTTGCTGGGGCTGAGGCCCAGGCAAGCGTGGCAGAGCCCCTGGTCCATGAGTGCCCGTGGCCACCCTAGCACCCCACTGCCCAGATGACCGTCCCCCGTCCGCTGCTGGCAATGCGGAGAAGGGCTCCCTCCTCGACACAGCCTGTCTGGCCAACGCGTGAAGGGGGCAACCAGGCTTCTCCTCGTGAGGCAGGTTAGCCCAATAGCCAAGTGCACAGACACGAAGCCTGTCTGGGTTCAAATCCTGGCTCAGCCACTTACTAGCTGAGTGACTCTGGGCAAGCTGCCTTAACCTTCTGTGCCTTGGTGTCCCCATTTGTAAAAGAGATGGCGATATCAGTCAGAGATTAATAGATGCAAAGTGCTTAGACGAATGCCTGCCAGGACGTAAGCTTCGACAAGTGTGAGCTCATTCTGATGAAGCCCGTCAGGTCTCTGTCCAGCCATCAGCCCTGCCCTCAAGACAGGGCTCTCCCTCACGCAGGGCTATTCCACCTTCTCCGGGGTTGGCCACGTGGTCAGATGGTCATTAGCACACAGGAGGCCTGAATTCCTACTGATAACAGTGGTCTGGAATCTTTCGGGATGTCCCAACTTCATGATGTCATTTTAGTGCAGCTAAACGTCCACACCTCAAAATTAGAATATGCGTTCTTTTCAGCTCTAACAACTGGGCCAAGCCGGCTGGCGCGACCCCAGTGGCTTAATACCTCCCATTTCTTAGCAGTAAATCAGGCAGCAACGAGAAAAATGTTTTGCTAATAAAACCTCAGGACTTGAGAGCTATAGGTTTCTTACCTGGCGACTCAGGTGTTAGGAAGGTAGTGTGCCCCTCCTGTTAGAGAATCTTGCATTCAAAAAGAGGCTGCCTGGGCACAAAGAACGAAGCACTAATGGTGGCATCCCAGGCGCGGGCAGGTGCCACGCCTCCTAGGAGCTGTCATTCAGACCTAAAGACCCAATCTCACCAGTCTGGAGCTCCTCGCCCCACCAGCGCAGTAAAAGGATCACTGGGTTTGGCATCAAAGCCTGGCCGCCAGCCTCAGCTGCCCCTGGCTTGCTTTATAACTTGAGCACCGTGTTTCACTTCTCTGCGCCCCGGGTAACAACTCCTGTCTCCTGCAAGGAGGTCAAGCCAGATGACCTCTGAAATCCCTTCAGCTCTGAGCCTGCAAGAGCCTGTCTTGCTGGTGTAAGAGGATGACAAACCCAAGTCCCTCTGTCACTGGAAAGCGGTGCCTCTGGGGTTGGCCCTATCACACCTCTGGGGTAAGTAACTCATGTGAGAGCTGTTGCCATCCCACTGACAGTGAACGAGATGCTTTTCTGGACTTTCTGGATCTCTGAGAATTTAGTGCCAGTCAGAAGTCAACGGCACTTTTGGTTTTTTGGCGGCTTCTACGACGCCACACCTACTTTTTATTGCCTCTGTGGCACTCACCAGTTTTTGCCTTACCTAAGCACAGTTATTTTTACGTGCACATCTGATTTCTCCCGCTGGATGGCAAATTCTTGTAGGGTGGGGACCGAGCCCCATGTCCCACTTGGGACCTAGTCCAGAGTCTGTCCCACCTTAGATTCTTGTGGAGCGTCAGCTGGTATGATGATGGTCAGATGCCCTAAGGTGGTGGAGGAGGGCCAGGGCTGGGAGGCACTGCTCTGGGTAAACTGAGCTGAAAGGCAGCACTGCCTGCATGTCTAGCTGCCTCTCCACTCCCGTGACCCTGCAGCCCAGGGGCAGCAAACTCAAATGCCTACAGGAGAGGGCCGGCAACAACAAGAAAAAGCACCTGCTCTGTCTAGCGGACTATCCTTACCGCTGGCCGCTCACTGGACCACTTGGGGAGTTTTCACAAATGCTGAGGCCTGGGTCCCACTGTTGGAGATGCTGATTTATCTGGTTTAGGGTGCAGCCTGGACAGGGGGACCTTTAAGTGCTTCCCAGGTGACCCCAGGGTGCAGCCGAGGGGGAGAACGTTTGGTTTAAAGGTTTTCAAAAATTGCAAAAGGTTGGGGCTTCCCTGGTGGCGCAGTGGTTGAGAGTCCGCCTGCCGATGCAGGGGACGCGGGTTCGTGCCCCGGTCCGGGAGGATCCCACATGCCGCGGAGCGGCTGGGCCTGTGAGCCATGGCCGCTGAGCCTGCGCGTCTGGAGCCTGTGCTCCGCAACGGGGGAGGCCACGACAGTGAGAGGCCCACGTACCGCAAAAAAAAAAAAAATTACAAAAGGTTAAACTGAGGTGTACATCTGCGTACCCTGTCTCCCGCTAACCTTGTGGAAGGAAAGGCCCTCCTGAGAACACGGTGGAGAATCTAATCCTTGCGACCATCTCCTCTGAGATCCACTTCAGGGTCTCCGTTCAGAGCAGCGGGTTTCTAGCCTGGCTGAGGGAGCTTTAGCACACAAAGAATCAGGTAGGGCCTCTGTCTCTATCTTTTAGAGGCCTTCCAGATAATTCTGACGCATGCAGACATGCACAGGATTCCCTGTGGGATCGAGGGCAGAGAATCCTTGATGTAGAGGAAGTCTTGGGGTGTCCTTGGTTTTTAGTAAACACTGAAGGGCCCAACTGTCCTGTCCACCGCGGGGTATTAGGTCACGGGCCTCTTACTTTGCATCCTCTCCCCTTCCCGGTTTGAGAAGATGCCGCCTGGGATACAGTTCTGGCTTGGTCACTACTTAATTCTGTGACCTCGGATGAGTGAGTTCTGAGGTTCCTTATGGCTCTGACACGCTGTGATTTCTGAGGGGAATCTTTATAAAACTCTCTCTTATAATGCTCACTACCAGGAAAGACAGTTTTTCCTACATTGTGCTTGCTTTAAGCACTCTCCACCCCCTTCCCCAGCACACCCTGCATCTCCAGGAGGCGTGTAGAGCTGCCCAGGGTCCCTCTGAGGGCGGGCACTGTCACCCACCTGCAGCTGCTCCAGGCAATTCCTCCTGCCTCCCTCTTCCTCTGATGCCTGGGCCCAGCCCCCAGAGATTCTGATGATATGTCTGGGTGCAGCCTGGACAAAGGAAACTTCCAGTGTTCCCCAAAGCATGGCTGGAGCTGAGAACACGGCTTTAGGCACTGCTTGCCGGGGTCCTGGGGAGGCAGGAAGCAGAAAGCTCTCCCTGGGGACTCTGGCCCGGCGTCTTTCTCCAGGGGGGCCGTATTACCTCCCAACAGAGAGCTGGGGCCCACAGTGCCCTTGCTCACCTAGAACTGTTGCAGGGACCGACCTCAGAGGCCTCTGTAACTCCCGACCCATTCTCAGCCCCTTATGTGCTCAATAAATATTTATTGAGCACCTACTACGTGCCAGGCACTATTCTAAGCACTGGGGTCATAGCAGTGAACTAAACACACACACTCTCTGCCCTCACAGAGCTTCCAGTCACTAGTCCTGACGGGAAAGGGGTCTCCAGCTGTGGGCCCAGGCTGCACACAAACCAACTCCTCGCAAAGGAGAGAAAACTGGCTACCGAGAAGCAGGGTTTTGGGCTAGAGGGGAGCTCTGGCCACTCTGCCAGCGAGAAGGGGGCCTCTACCCCGGGCCCACCTAGCTTGCAGCCAGGCCCCTGACTGTGTGTACTATAGGGTCTTCTCATAGCTGAGCTCAAGACGTGGGTGTGGCTATACACCAAATCCTGCTTGGAGAGAGAAGCAGCGATCAGAAGACAGCCTTGCAGGACGGTGGAGGGTAGGGCGTGGCCATTCCAGCTAATTCTTTTCTCCAAAATCCAGCAAACAAAAGGAGAGGGAATGGAGGCATTCCCATGGCTATGATCTTGACCTATAGCCCCTAAAGGTCGTACCACTTCAATTCAGTTAAAAAAAATCACCAAGCTAGGCCCTTGGTACACGTGACCAAGACACAGGTCCCTCAAAATTCTTTTCAGTCAGGACCGACCGAGCTGGGGACAAATCCTTCCCTTTCTGGGCCCTAAGGAGTTCTAGCTTTGGCCTGACTATCTGGGGCCTTGGGGACAAGGCAAGGTTTCTCCGCAGTGCTGGCCAGAGGGCCAGTATCGGGAATGGCTGATACATTACAAGCGCTCCGCCCTGGCTCCTGGCCCTAGGAGGACACTCTGTTCCGCATTGCTCTCTCTCTAGCAAGACTTCAAGGGTGAGAGTGGCCACAGGGAGTTCACTCCAAAGCCAGCCTTCGTCGCTCTGTGACAGCAGTTTGTGGTCAAACTAGCCCAGGGACACCCACTTGCCCACAGAACAAACGTCAGCCTGTCAGAGACCAAGACCAAGACCTTCAACGTGAAGGCGTTTCAGACTGTAGTTTCTAAGGAGACATGAGCAAACTATCCTGAGAGTTTCTCCTTCTCTCCTGCACCACCCCTCCCCTCACTCTTCATAAAACTGCAATTTCTGCTTTGCAGACACTCTCCCACCTACCACCAATGGGTGTCAGGGCAAGCCACTGGTCTGACCATTGGTCCTGCTAGAGCTCACTGTGCACATGGCTTTTTGTTTTGTTTTGTTTTTGCGGTACACGGGCCTCTCACTGTTGTGGCCTCTCCCATTGCGGAGCACAGGCTCCGGACGTGCAGGCTCAGCGGCCACGGCTCACGGGCCCAGCCGCTCCGCGGCATGTGGGATCTTCCCGGACCGGGGCACGAACCCGCGTCCCCTGCATCGGCAGGCGGACTCTCAACCACTGCGCCACCAGGAAAGCCCTGCAGATGGCTTTTTACATGTCCTGTTCTCAAAGTTTCAGATGTCCAATTGCCAGTTAAAGAGTCAACATTTTGCATTCTCCGCATAGGATCTCTCCCTTAGCCATTTAAATCTAAATGGCCTAAACTCTCCTGGGCCTCCTCTCTTTGCCTACTTTCCCCAGCTTCGTTCTTCACGGGCCTGTGCAAGGGCTCGGCACAATTCCAAACACCAGCCCTATAGCACCCACGGCTGTGCACCAGGACAGCAAACCTTCAAGTCTTGAGCACCCCAAGACTTTTTGCTGAAAGATCCCAGGCTCCCACCTTGGCCCCATCACTAGCTCTGTGGGTCAGCTGACATCTGTGATCTCAAGCTCTCTCTCCTGTAAATGCAGTCCAGCACTTTTTGACCCCTGAGACAGGCTATTTTAGGTTTTGAATTGGGCACTGACTGGCGGACCATGGGATGGTCAGGGGGTCTTGGGGGAGACTCCCGGGAGGTGAGGGGGAGGCATTCTGGGGGCTCAAGGCAGCTGCTACGTACCAACCGGTACAGAAATCATTAAAAATGTGAACAGCCGGCAGATCACGCCACTGCATGTCAGCCCTAGGTGACAAGGTGATGTGTAGAACCTTCTCTGTTCCTTTGTCTCCTCACCTTTAAAGCAGACGAGATGCTGAGAAGATGATCGTTACACTGATGATAAGAAGGGCAGCTGCCACTGGGGCGCCTTCCACGGCCAAGAGGCTCCCCCCGACCATCTCAGTGAGCCCCCAGTGCAATACCCCCAGGAAGACGCTACTTGGTGAAGGACTCAGGTCCAGACAGTTAAGCTTAAAGGAAACCATGCACAACATGGCTAAAAGCAAGGTGGCAAAAATCCCATCTCCCACGCTCACTAGCTGTGCCACCCAAGATGAGTTATGTAACCCCGCCTTGGCCTCATTTGGCTCCTCTGTAAGCGCGACTAATGACCTCCTTTGAGGGCTGCTGTGAAATTCAGCGCGTTGGTGGCTCCGGTGCACCAGTATCTGGCATCGGGTGAGCTCTCAGTAAGTGGAATAATAACTTTTATTTCTATTTTTATTATTATTGCCCAAGGTAATAACAGTAGCGTGGCCTTCCTAGTCTAAAACCCTATTAATTTACACGACATTTCACATACAAAGGGCTTTAATAGATACCATTTATAATTTGCCTGTGAGTGATAAGGATACGTCTTATCTGAAGTACAAGGTGGGTAATGTGACGGCAGGAGGCGAGGGGCTCGCAGGGGCTTCAGGGAGGGCCTGGCTGCGGTGGCTGAAGACCCCCGGAGCTCGCGCGTCAGCTGCGCTGGCGGTCGCTCCTGCCCTTTTGCCCTTGGATTTGTTCAGTCCCTCCCAGCTCCTCTAGGAAGGGCTCAGCCAGAGGGACCTCTGGGGGCCCTTCCATCTAGTGGAAGCCTGCTCTCTCCTCTGTTGCCAGCACGTGCCCCAGAAAGCAGGGCTATGCCTCTCTGCTTCGTCACTGTGTCCCCAGCTTCTGGGGCAGGGCTGTGATGCAGCAGGTGCTGGTAAGCAAGGGCGGAATGGGTGGAAGAGGAACGGATAGGTACAACAGGGTGGGCAAGAAAGGGGCTCTACCTGCTCCAGGCCTTACCTGAATCCTAGCTCATTCCAGGGCGGTGCCAGAGGTCAGAGGAAGAGAGTGTGGAGAGGCCCTAAACCAGCTCCACTAAGAGAGATGCAGGACAGGCCCCACACCCCCCCCTGCAAACTCAGGCTTGCCCTGAGGCCTGCTCGGGCTCAGAGCAGGGCGGCAGGGCTTCCGAGGGGGGTCAGCAGCTGCACTCTCGCTCTCCTGTCCTTCTCTAGGTGACTGCAACTGGGCAAGGCTCTTGGCCTCAAAGGAAGCCAGCCCTGGGCAGCCAGCGCCCAGGGCCCACTGGGCCAGCTCAGTGCAATCCGACAGGGAACAGCCTAAGGCAACGGTGGGGACAGCACCCCTGGTTCACAGAGTGTCTGCCCGTGATTCCCTAGGTCTGGGAAGAAGTGGCATCAGCTTTTCAGTGCTAAAGTCTGTTGTCCAGCTGTCCTGGCCCAGGTAATAGGACAGCACCTGCCCAGATGGGGGCCACAGAATCATCAACAGAGGTAGGAACGCCAGGGAGGGAAGCCACGTAATGCTTCTGGGCCCTTACACTTGCTAATCCCTGGACGTGGAGTACCCTTCCCTCACTGGCTGCATGGCAAACTCCTATTTGCACCTCAAAACCCAGTTCAGATGGTGCCCCTTCTTGAAAGCTTTGCTGGCAGTCAGTGACTCCCCAACCCTGCCACCCCTCCCCCCCTGTCAGACCACAGGGGGATACATCTGGCTGCCTGTGCGACGCCCCTCCAGGCTCTGGCCTCCTCACTCGCTTTATCAGGATCCCTTCCCAATGCCCAGAGAGGATCTAGCCCCCGGCAGGTCCTGATGACACTGTCCAGCACACTACCGAGAATGCGCTCTCATGGCCCACCCCCAACGGAACGCACCGGCAGCACAGGCAGTGACCCCATTGGTTGGGTCTCTCTGAGGCAGGGGATCCAAGCTGACCTGGACTCAGGGAAGATATCTCGGGGTAGGACTCTGCTCGTCTTTTCAGCCTGGGGAGAAGGAGGGAATGGGGGCCCATCTTGGCCTTCTGGTTTGTCCTTGGCTGTCCTAGACGCATGAGCTGCCCATCCCTCAGGCCTGGCACTGCCGTCTGCCTATAATCTCACACTCTATTATTTGTTGTTGTTGTTGTTTTGGTTTTAATGCCTGGTCAGTGACCCTCTCAACAATCTGTGAGGAAGGGGATAAGACAAGGAGATCAATAGCCCCATTGGACAGATGGGGAAACTGAGGCCCAGAGGTGGCCTGACTGTCCCAGCAAGCTGGGGACAAGAACTCAGTCTCCCGACTTCCCTCCTGAGAACCGGGGTCTCTGGCTTTGGCACCCCGAGTCACGTTTCCCTTTTTCATGCAGAGGAGTTTCAAGAGGCATGGAAACCTGATGGAAAGTGAAACCCGCAATCCCATCCATTCAGACTGCTCCGATTCATTTCCGCAAACATTTATTAAGTGCCTATTAGGCACCACGCTCTGCTTTCATCATCTGGAAATAGCGTCAGCCCCTGATTTTCTATGCGACGGGAGGAGCATGGGAGGGCGGCCCATGCACAGCTCGTGCCAGAATAGGGGTGTGCCGCAGAATTTTACTTCCTCATTTTCTTTTAAAGCAGCAGCTACATTGTCCTGACTAAGCTTTAATATTCAAATGAGGGATAAGCCCCCAGTGCCCACAGGGCCAGGCGGCGTGGGAGCGGGCTGGCCACAGGAGGCGCTGGCTTGTGATTGCAAATCTGCCTGTGGATCCAATCTGCGAAGGGGGTAATCCCTAGAGACGAAGCTCTGGGCTGGAGGGAGGTGCAGATTAGAGGGCTGGTGACGAAGCAGATGTGTGCGGGCTGCCGTGTCAGGTGGGGCTTCCCTTTACAAGGGAGCGTTTCTGTTTACAGTGCTGAAACATCTAGCTGTGGGCGCCTGGGACTGTGGACATGTCAACAGGCCTGGGGAGCCGACCATCCCATCCTGGCATGTCAAGGTGGGCTCCCCTACCCGTCAGGAGCCAGCCATCACTCGCTGGGAGGGCTCCGTTCTGGAACCCAGGCAGAAGCCCCGAGCCAGGCGGCACTGGCAGAGCTGAGGACCTACCGCGTCAGGGTATACCGGGGTTCCCCCTGAGGGCATTTCTGGGGTAGGGGGTGAGGAAAGAGCCCCTTCCAAACTTAAGCAGAGGAAAGTCCTGAGGTTTAAACAGACACCCGAGTGAAGTGGTGGCCACTGGTTTTGTGATTCCACCACAGTGGCCCTGGAATTGCCTCCCCTGACAGTCACAGAGGCTGGGAGGGAGGCCTGCTCCTCTCTCTTCAAGAACTTGACCAGAAAAAGCATCACTTTTTCTGGTGGGAGTACGAGCACAGGATTCCCGAGTGGGGGCTGAGCACGAGGGTCTCCACCATGTGGGTGGGCTGGGGGAGGGGTGGACGGAAGGCCTCTGGAGTCGCTCCCTGCAGTGGCCCAGGTTATCCATCCAGGCAGGGCCCCAGGCCTTTGGCGTGGCAGCTATCAGCACGTCTGAACACGTCACGCGTGCCGTAAACCGGAGGGAACTGACAGGTTGGTGTGAGCGAGCTCAGGAAGCAGCCCCTTGCCCCGGGCTGCTTCCCCCAGTCATCTGGCATAAGGCAAACTCCTTCCCCTTCCAAAAACTCGGGCCCTCTTCCCTCTTCTTTCCACATTCAAGCCACGGCCCTCAGGATAAGACAGACCACTAAGACTTGGTCTTTGCTCAAAGACTAGACGATGTGACCGAAGCTTACACCGCAGAGCCACAACTGAAGATGGACTACAGCAGCTTCTCCGCCAGAGAGAACAGCGTATCCTTGAGCTATGGCGCCTCTCCTCAGACCACACCCCCTCCCTCGGTGTGGAACAGAATGACCATCTTTTAGAAGGACCAAAACTGAACCAGCACCTGAGAACCATCCATCATTAGACTGGAGACATGGAAGGCAAAATGCGTGGTGAGCAGTTGTGAGTTCCGGATCCAGCAACCATGCAGGCATCACCAATCAACCACCGCTCCCTTTCTGCTGAGCTAAGACTTGGCCTCAAGATCATTCTTAAGCCAGTGCTCCAGGAAGCCAGTCAACATCAGCACCTGAATGAAATCTGCTTTCCATCACTGAGGACGCAGAAACACAAACTGGTACTTCCTGAACCAGAGTCCCAGGGTTTCCCCGCCTGGAACCTGTACCACCCGGCTGTTCCCACACAGTCATCCTAGGAGGGAGGTGGCAGTGCTGAGCCAGGGATGCTAGCCTGACTCTCCTGGCTGCCCCCAGCGCCCTGTGTCTGAGGTCACTTCAGTAGCCAAGGCTGTGGCTCAGACACTTTTTTGACGGTTGGGGCTGCATTAACCCTGCTGTCCCAGTAGAGCTGAAAGACCCCCAAAGGGCCGCAGCCAACCTGAGGCAGGGGGAGAGGAACAGAGCCCCGAGAGGAAGAGGCAGAGAGGAGGAGAGGCAGTGCAGAAAGAGGGGAGCATTCTTCTGAACTCACCCACATGGGTCCCTCACTGCCCCCCACCCCCGCCGCCCCAAACCCCTTCTGACTCACTTTGGAAATCTGACCACATCACTCCTCTACCTAAAATCCTCTAAGGGCTTTTCATGTGTTTTGTGGATCAAATGTGAATTCTGGAACCTGCCCCCCTTTCTAACCTTGTCTCCCCTGACCCACCCCCATCCCATTAACTGCTCTTAATCCCTGGGACCTGCACCGCAGCCCCTTTCAGGTTTGTGGCAGAGATTGCTAAGTGTCCCCTAATAAATATTTCACTCTTCTTCCTTAATACCAGAACCCTGTTTTTAGCTGGCACATGGTTACCAGGAATAAAGACATTCCTGAGGTTCCTTTGCAGCTAAAAGTGGCCATGTGACTAAGGCCTGACCAACGGGATCGAAGCAGAGTGCCACACATAACTTCTAAGAAGTGTTATTAAAGGGAAGAGATGTGTTCTTCTGGGATGAGTACGTAATGGCTGGAGCCTGAGCAGCCTTCTTAGTCTATAAGATGGAGTCTTACATTGAAGAGAATAGGACACAAAGATCAAAGAAACCCAGACCCTTGATACCGTGGAGCCACATCAGGCTTCTTCCACACTGGAGAGAAAAAACAAATTCTTATTTTGCCTAGGTATTATTATATTGCATTTTCTTTCTTTAAAAAAAATACTTGATTCAGTGTCTAAGCATGTCATTTCTCTACCTGGGATACACTTCCTTCTCTTCTTTACCCAGCTAATTTTATTTGACTTTGTAAGACCCAGTAGTGGGGTCACACCAGGCAGGACCAACAGCCTGTCTTTGTGCCCTTAGCAGAGAGAGATTCCCTCTGTCTAGCTAAGCACCTGTCCCATGATGCTCGGTGGGTCTGATCACTGGCTGTCTCCCTCGGCTGGGCTGTGAGCATCCTGAAGGAGCTATAGCCTTATGCACGTCCAGATATTTGGTACCTGATGATCAGTACATGGGGAGGGAGGAAGGGAAGAGGAGGGGTGAAGCAAAAAGTCCCAGCAACTCCCTTGGGGATTCTCAATCATTCCTTTCACGGATAAGTAGATCCCCCAGCAAGCAGCTTCGTTGGGGGTGACGAGGAAGAGAAAACCACTCTGGAGGGTGGTAGAATAAGAACACCAGTGCCCACTGTTTCTGAAACTTCCAGTTGCATAGCATTCACCAATTTACAGGGCATGTTCGCATATACACATCACCCTAGGTAATTCTAAAAACCTAACTCACTAGGCACTGTTATAATCCCGAGGGCTCAGAGGGCTAAGTCACTTGCTCGAGGTCACGTGGCTACTACGTGGCCAAGTGACCTGGAAATGAGATCTTCTAACTTCATGTCCAGCAACACAGGCGCCTCCTCGGACCTGCACCGTACAGGGGAGTTAGGAAAGCAAGCTACGTGCAAACCACGCGTGGGCAGGTGTGCACAGTGCGTGCACGGGCTCACACACACCTGGTGCACAGACGCGAGGGGCTCCAGGTGTTCGGTGGCATTTTCACTCGAGGGCAGGGGGTGATGGCAGAGGAAGGGGGCACGGGAGCGGACCGAGCAGCTGCTGCATGCAAACGCTCGGCCACGGCTCAAGGACAGGGCCACGTCGAGCAAGTGCAGGGGACACGAGGAAGCAGGGAGGGCTGGGGGCAGGCGGCAGCCAGGGGCAGTGCGCATGCTTTCGGAAACCGCGCTAGGCTGTCACTGGTGCTGGTTATTCAGTGCATTCACCTCCCCCGGAGCGAGAGCAGGACACTGTCGGGCTAAGAGACGGCAGCACACAGCATGTCCGTGGTAAACAATTTATTTTTCTACCTCAGTTGCTTACAGGGGTAAAAATAAAACGGCAACAGGGAGAAGCACAGACGAACTATTTACAGAGATGAAAATTCACAACGGCTAAAACGTCTGTGAGGCAAGCATATACTAGGACAAGTTCACCAAAGCAAAGCAATTCATAGCAGAACAAAATAAAGAGGAAAAAAGCCATACAGATTAAAAAGAAAAAACAGCACTCATGAAAAAGCCTGAGGGAAAATAAAAGGAAAGGAACCAATGATTACATCAAGCATCTTTAATGAGATGAACACAACTGCACAGCTTGGGTCTAAAGGACACTGACATTCAAGAGGATGGACTGAATGCATCCGACGGAAGCACGCAGGTCACTTCTCACAAACCCTGAGCGTGAACAAGGGTGACTCCTGAGGGCCCAACTGAGCTGTACTTCGTTAATCCAAGAGAGTGGGGAAGTGGACGGAAAGGAAGCCCTTCTGGGGGTGACCATCAGGGGTACCGACCTGATCAGGACAGACCCTCTGTGTTCGTGCCCTCTGACCCCAGTGGGCCAAGAGGCCCTTGATGCCAGCAGGGAATGCAAGGCCAGTAGGCAGCGAGGTGAGGGCAGAGGTGCCAGGGCAAGAGGGACGCAGTGTGGATCGGGGCCCACAGGGCCTGAGATGCGGCAGCACCTGGGTGCCTCCACTGTCCCTTCCCGAAGACAGATGTGCATTCTTATAGCAACAACCACTGAGGGACTGGCCCCCAAAGACAAAGACAACCAGATAATGTTTATATAATTTTTCTTCCAGATTAGATCGTTCACATTAGTATTTATAGAATAGTCTCTCTCTCTCTCTGTGTGTGTGTGTGTGTGTGTGTGTGTGTGTGTGTGTGTGTGTGTTCACTTCTGGTTCTGTCCGCCACAGGACACAGGTGCTCCAAGTCACATATCCCCAACCCCTGTGGGCTCCAGCACTTAAGAGCTCACCCATGAAATGCCCCAACAAGCCTATTTGGTGATTATTTAAAATAATTTGAGGCCTTCTTCCTAGATGCCCTTGAGGAAGGCTCTACAAAGTTTGTGAGAAGTTTCCCCCCGGCCCCATGACATTCTGGGAGGGTGGCAGGTGGAATACGTGGGGGAGGTGTCCACAGTGCATATGAGAAGCAAACTGGGAGGGGACTGGAGAATAAAATTGCTTTTAAAAAACTGAAAGAAGCATTGAGGACAGGAGTCTTTTCCAAGAATTAAAAATGAGAAAAAGGACATTCATTCCAACAGGCAGCTACGACAGTGTTCAGTGGGCACTGACAGCAGCGGGGTGGCCCCGGCAGGGACTGTGTCCTCTCTCTAGTAATGGTAGCAAACCCCAATTTGTTATGCCTCTCTTAAGAGCTAGTTGATAAAAATTATGTCTTGTGAAATCGGCAAGTAGTCTGCAAAGTGAAATAAGAACAGAAATTAACAGATTGAACTGAAACGAGGGTCCAGAGGGGGAAAAAGAGAGGAGACCACCGATCAGGATCGTGATAAGTCCAGTCCCCTCACCGACCCACGAGGGCTGGGCTGGGGGTAAGGGGCACGCGGTGGACCATCTGGGCTTGGGAGGAAGGAGCCACGTCCACGGTGGCTGGTCGGCACTCAGTCTTTCTGGAAGAGAACTACTCCCACTCGAACAGTTATCTGAAGCCCATAGCCCCCTTTATTGGAGCAGCTCTCCTTTATTCTCATAGAAGCCTAAAGGTGGGCAGAGACAGGCATTTCTTAACACCAACTGGGCAACCAGGAAGGTCTGCAGCAAGCCCAGGTCACACAGGTAAGGCAGGGACACCAGCAGATGAGATGGGGATTCACAGGAAGGGCCAACTCAGGTGAAGAGGCGGCGCCTTCCTGCAGGGGATGCAGGATACTCGGCGTGTGGCGAGGACACACAGGATGCAGCCCTCAGCAGCCCTCCAGGACGGGGGTGTCCTTCCGCTGCTCTTAGCTACTTTGCATCCCCCCACAGGATGGATTCAGGAAGGGCTGGGAGGGGTGCGGGAGGTACACGCATCACAAGAGAGACGAGGTGGGCAGTGGGTGAAGTGGGCACCACCGAGAACATGGAAAAGGAAGACCACGAAGAAAAGACGCCAGGGCAGCTTGGCGGTGATGAGATCATCTGTGCTGACGTCGCTGACTCACAGGCATGGGGAGGGGGTCAGCAGAGCCACCCTGATAGGGGCGAGGAGAGGGCAGAGTTGGGTTGCCCTCCCCTGGGTCACCCCTCTGCACCCCAGCCCCCCCGGCCAGATCCACTGAAGACATTCCTTACTGGCACAGGGCAAGAGACTCAGGTCAGAACGCTGCAAAGCTTCCCTGCCCCTGAGGCCGAGGCTCCAGGAGGAGTCTGGAAAACCACAGGGGTACCTGGGCTCTGTGTGCGAGAATCCTCGGCCGCTCGAGGCTCCCGGACAGCAGACAGAGCTACCTTTCCACAGGAGGCCACTCCTCCAGGGGCAGGTTACCCCAAGCCCATTCCATGTCCCTTTACCACCACCCTCCCCCCGGCTCTGTTCCCAAAGCCCTGGCTTGTGGTGAAGGGCTAGGCACCTGGGGGATCCCATCTCATCCTACCCAGCCTCGGTTGGTCACTCTTGCATCTCTGTCTGTCCTGCATACATGTCCATCTAGGGCAGACCCAAGGATGCAGGTCCCTGGGACACAGTTCAACCAGATATTTCCCGGGCTGGCTCATGGGGCCCCGAGGGCAGGTTCTCAGATGAGACGGGGGCCTGAGCAAGGAGTCCCCCGAATTATACCGGGTTAGGATCCCTAACTGTTTGCTGGAACTAGTGCTACACTGAGGGGGCAATGGCAACCTGATTGTGAAGGGAGGTAGGCTTCAAGCACACAGAGCAGCAAGGCACTCTCACCGAGCCAGGATGTGTGACCCTGCACATCTTCTTATCCCCTGGGGAGGAAGGTAGGGGAGGGAAGGAGAGGAAAGGCTTCCCCAAAACTACCACCAGCTTCTGGGCTGAGCAGGACAGGCAAGGAATGGAGAACGGGGATGGTGACACACAAGGTCTCTCCAGGAGAGGCAGTGCACGCATGCACGTGCGTGTGGGGACCAAGCACCCCTCATCATAACACAGCTCTTCACGTAGGCTCCGGAACAGCTCCATCCAACAGAACTTTATGCGGTGATGGAAACGTTTTATATTCTGCACAGACGGTAGCCCCCAGCCACGTGGCTGCTGAGTAACTGAAGCGTGGCTAGTGTGGCCGAGGAACCGAATTTTCCGTTTTACTTAATTTTACTTAAATTAAATGTAAACCTTAGTAGCTGCATGTGGCTAGTGTGATTGTGCTGGACAGACGGATGCTAGGAAGATGATGGGGTGTGGCAGTTAAGACCCAGGCCACCTGGGTCCCAGTCCTGGCCCTGCCCCTTACTGGCTGTGACCCCCTGAACAGGGTTTCTACCCCTCCAGGCTTCAGGGTCCCCATCCGTAGAGGGAAGATCTAGAGGAGGTGCAGACCGTGCCTGGCCCGGTGCTGGCTTCTCAGCTTGTGGCGTCTGGTGTCCTGCCTGGAGAGGCCCGTGGCCACCTGAGCTGCCACGTGCAGCAGAGAAGCGGTGCGGAGGGCTCCCTTGGGGCAGCTGAGGGGCCCACCCTGGTGGGGAAACCACCCGGCCCAGGGGACACACTTGTGGGCAAGTCCCCCCACGCACCCCCCTCCACCTGAACTTCTGCTTCTGTACCTGCTGTTCTCTTCCGCCTCCCCCGCTATCAGAAAGGTGCACGGACCTCAGCGACCATCCTGCCCAAACCCCTCATTTCCAGAAAACAGAAGAGAGGCCCCGAGATGCTGGGTGACCTGCCTACGGCCATGGGCAGACAGGACAAGAGCCTAGGGCTTCTGTTGCTGGTTGAGGATCTGTCCCCCACAGAGCATGGCTCTCAGTGTCCCACATGCTTCCTGACCTCCCCCGACACGCCCCTTCCCCACCCGAAGCTCAGTCTGAGGCACAGGTGGGACCGGCCCCTCGCACACCGCACGCCCTGCCCTCCACTGCCTTCAGAGCGCCGTCCCCCCAGGGCCATGTCCTGCTCGCCTTGCCGCCTTGCAGCTCAGGCCTCCGGGTTTAGGAGGATGACCAACCAGGAGTGGAAGCCCAGCTCCCTAGCGGCCCCTGACAAGACACAGAGCCCAGAGGGCAGAACTCTGCTCCTAGCATCTTCTCTACACCCCCCAGCTGTCCTTAGAACACAGACACCCCCGAGCACCCCAAAACACTCTTGCTGTACTCCAGGTCTGGGGAAGGCTGGCTTCCCCGCTTCTAGGGAAACGCAAGCCCCATAAATCATCACTTCCTTCACGCCCCTCCCCCATCCCTGCAGGACCACGGCCCCCGCTGCCCCGCAGGTGAGAGACCCAGGCCTCCCGGTTACACGGAAGCTAGAGCAGCCTGGGCACGTGAGTGGGTATCACCGGGCGCTCTGCCTTGAGTCTCTGACGCCCACATGGAGGGAAGGGAGGATCTAACCAACCCCCCGCCACCATCACTCAGGACAGAGAGCAGACCCAAACCCAAGAGCACACCCCACACACATGGCAGAAGGGCACCGGAGCCGGACGAGGGGAGGAAGGAAGGTGAGGTCCAGACAGCAAGGCACGTGAATGCTGGGGAGGCACAGGGTGACAGAAAACCCTGGGCCCCAAGTTCAGTCCCCTCCCCAAGGAGAGAGAACCTGGAAGAGGTTTCAGAAAACGGAGGGCAAGCAGAGGTAGGGCTCCTGTCTTTCCCTTCCCCCTACAAGCCACTCTCAGCCAGTGAAATACTTCAGTTAATCAGAAACTGGGCTGCATCCTGACCTGGATACAAGGTCAAGTGGATCTGAAACTTAGCACCTGTAGGTCATTTCGTGAATGGACGTATGCATGAGTTGGTTCTCCTTAGGGGTCCCCCTCCCCCCCAATGCAGCCCACCTCCCATGTCCCCAGAGCCCTGGGGGACAAAGCCACTCACCTGGGAACTGATAGCCATAGCTAGGAGCAAATCCAGGGTAGCCGCGGCCATAGGTTGCCACAAAGTTGGGGTAGCCTTGAACACAGAGAGAAAGACCACGTCGGTTAGTGCAGCTGCTTCAGGTTGCGGGAGTCCGAGGGAGGGCGGGAGTGAGACACAGTCCGAGTTATTTTCCTCCACAAAATTACTTGTCTCCCGTGGGGGTCTTTACCCAGGGCCTGGGTCACCCCTCGCCCATGGCTGGGGCACTGCTGTCAGCCTGCTGGTGATTAGCCCGTATTTGGGCCGAGAGACCCCCAAAGCCCACGCACTTTCTTGAACCTGCAGAGTAAATGCCACAGGTTAGCCCCAGACCCTCGGCCAGCGCCGGGCGCTGACATTTGCACAGCTTACCCTGTATGTACTTTACCTTAAGGCTATTGACAGTAGGAGATTAAAGTCCTTCGCCAGCACCATGGACAGAGCATAAGGAATGCGGGGTGGGGTCACAGTCTAGGGGCAAAACTCAGGGGCTGACTCCGTGCCTCTGGAAGAACACTGGGCCCAGTGAGCCATGGCCCGGGGGACGCAGGGACCAAGCCACGTCCAAGCAGGGACACTCCACCGTATCTTCCCAAGGCCCTGGGAGAACAGGGACGGCCTGGCTGTGCTAAATGTGCCCCACAAACAGGAACCCAAAGCCTCGACGGGCATTTCCCAGCAAGCACGCTCCTTCCAGGCGCCCGTCTCAGCAGATCACCTGGGGGTGCTGGCTAACCGAGGGGTGTCTGTGGAAACCGCTGCTGGACTGGGCATGGGGTGCAGAGGAAAGAACTGGCAAGTTCTGGCGTCCCTGTGGTCGTCTCCGATCAGTTACCAGTTACCAACCCCCCATGAGATGCCACTGCAGCTCCCTACCCTTCGTGGTGCCCACTCAGACCCTCACTCCTCACATCCTGACGTCTTGAGTTCGGCTACAAAGAAGGCTGGGGTAGCCTTCTGGGATGGAAATTCCACTGGCCATAGCAGACCCATGGCTGCCCCGTTCCCAGCCTGCCAGGCTCCCTTTGCTTCCCTCTGCTCCATATAGAAGAAACTCAGTCCATTCACGCTCTTAAGATACCACCCTGGCCAGCCTGCCACCTACTTTACCACCACCACCGCTGCCAGCCTGACCTCTGCTTTGACCTCTGAGCGGGACGCCTGTGGCTGTTTTCAGCTGCCCAGCACCTGAACCCCCTTCTCTGTGTCTGAGTCTTGGAGACGGGCCTGCCTCCCATCATGGAAGCAGAAAGGCCTCCCTCCTGCTCTTGCTGAGCCTGGCAGCTGGGAAGCAGACTGTGAACCCGGGCTGGGCCAGTGCAAGTCTTCTCCAGGTGCCAGTGGGGCAGAGGAGGGCGGCCGGTTCAGAATCTATTCTGGTGTCAGCAGCAGAGCCCGGGGTCCGCTGGTGGCAACAGTGGCCCCCTAACCAGGTCATTGCTGGCTGACCGCCCGGCTCCCCAGTTCCTGCCTGTTCCCCGGCCTTCCTGGCACTTCTGTCCGTTGCCCAAGCCCCTTCCAAAAACCTCTTTTACTGTCGATAGCAGCCAGAGTTATTTCTGTTGCTTTGTCACCAAAACGCTAGTAGAAAGCATTTTGATGGGCAGGTTTAGGACAGTCTCCACGCCCTCCAACCATAAGGCCCGTGAGTGGCGGCTTTCCACATGTATCCTTGCGGCTCCATACAGCAACTTAAACACCCTGAAGCCAGGCTCTGGGGTCTCATCAGCCACTTCCAGGTGGATTCTCACATGTCACAAGCATTTTCTGACCCTGCAGGTGACGGCTGAACACCAGGATCGTTCACTAAATTCCAGCTTGGGTGCAGCATCACGACTTAGAGTTTGCGGGTCCTCCTGCTGCCTGTTCATAGCGCTTTTATGCTGAAGGCGGTCCAGAAATGGGACCCACCCACCTTCACTTTCCCCTGCTTGTTGGTATCACAGCTTTCACCTTGACCAGAAGATCTGTCATCAGACCTAAGACAGAAGTTTGCTGGACTAGACATCAGGAGATGGGTTCCAGCCCTGCCTCTGGCCCAAGGCCATGTCATCGGGGTTCTTCCCTTCCTCCTGGGAGCTTGAGTCTTGCCATCTGTAGAAAGCTTTGCAGGTCCCCTGAAGTGCGCATGGGCCCCAATTCTCAGAGACCAGCTGTGGCTCCTTTCCCTCGCTTCGGCCAGAGCCTTTCCAAACTTGCAGTCACCGCTCACTGGCCAGTTGATCTGTCTACACCCCACAAGGGTCTTCCTGCTTGCTCTTTCTGCACGAGTTTATTTCCCAGCACTTGGTGCCCTGCTGACAAAGTGATGCCCAGACCAACCAGGATGACCTCGCGGCTTTGTCCTGACTGCAGAGGAACAGACCCCAGTGAGTCGCTGAGCTCTGGCACCCAACGGGGAAAGAGAGACAGAGGGACAAAGTATAGGGACAGAGACGGGAACTCGGGTGCCTTAAGTGGACACACACGTACTGGCTCCTTCCTTGGTATTTATCTCATGGCTGGCCAGCCCAATTCTCCTCCAAATTAATCACCTGCTATCAAATCAGATCTTTCAGCAATAGACTTCTTACCATGATTTCAACAATATTGATTAATGAATTATATGCAAACAGCCAAGTCACTGCTGCCCAAGGGCTTTCCTAGTGAAAAATGATTCCCTTGCCTCTAACTTCAGTGCTGGGGGTCTTAAATATTTCAGTGTTAACGTGACAGCAAAAACCTAAGCCCATGTGTCACCTTCGAGACTCCCTCAGGGTGGGTGGGGTGGAGGGTGGTGGAACGCCCAGTCCCTCCCTGATTCGAGTCACCAGTATGATTCCATTGTATCTGCCTACTTCCTGGCACACTCGCAAGTCTTCACCAGGAATGAGGAAAAGCATGGTCAAGTTCACCCCAGTTGGGGGCCTCACCCCAATCTTCCCAGGCATGTCAAAATTGTCTCCTGTTCAACAAAGATGAGAATTTGGCATCTGCCCGAGGGGGGGCTCTTATCTCCGCCCCCCATCGCCGAACATCCTCTGGGGCGGGCAGATGAAATCATAAATTTATAACACAACATTACTTCAATTTTCCTCTTCATTTACTGCTGTGCAGTCCAGCTCTGCTCCAGCGGTTCACAGCCCCAGCCACATGGGGGAAACCGGCTGGCTGCGTATCCATAGCACATTACAGCCGACCCACGCGGGCGCTCCATCAGGCCACATCACGTTGAGACGATCCGGCCACCGCTTCCATTAGCAGCCGGGCCCCTCCCTCACTGGCCACTGCACGATTTATTTGCTCCAGTACTCTGGGTGCCCGATCAAGCCCACAGTAATTATCTCTTGTCAAAAAAGGAAAAAACCAAGCCTTCTGCCTGGATGACCACCTTTCTTGCAGACAGGCTTTCCATTGTGGGGGAAAAAAAAAATCAGAAATCAGCAAGAGAATTTGAAGCTGCCAGTTGGCTCATTTGGGGCACCCCCCTTTTTGGGATGCTGGCGGAATTCTCAGAATTGTGGTTCTAGATCTTTGTTCCAACCCTAGAAGATGTCTGCACATGACTCATCCTTTTCCAGGCTCTGTTACTCAGCTACTGAAGAGTCACAGAAAACGGCTCCCACCAGGCCCCCAACTTGAAAGAGACAAGAGACGGGGCTGTTTATCCAGGGAGCTGCCAGCGTGTGACATCTGCTGCGTGGCGTGCAGAGCATTGCCTGGAGCACCACGGTGGCTCCGTGAGGTCTGCATACAGATGCGACACCAAGTGCCAAGGGCCCTTTCCAGGCCATAGTCTACAAGGACGCTGGGCCCCAGAATCATCCGGAGTTGCAGGGGTTCCTCCAGACCTGTGCTGTCCCATTAAAGTTTAATTTAATTTAAATTATATAAAAAGCCCCATCTTAAATGCTCAACAGTCACACGCAGCTAGCGGCCACCATCTTGGGCGGTGCAGATATACGACCTTTCTACCATCGCAGAGAGTTCTAGTGCGTTGTGCTGCTCTAGATGGAAAATGAAAAGCTGAATTCTGAGTTTCCTCTGTTCACTAGAAAACAGCTGAACAAATGGAGACCTCCTTGGGGATGACCTCAAACAGATATTTTGGGGAAAGACAAATCCCAGTTGAAATTACAAATGAGTCTAGGCATGCGGCTCTATGTTCCAGCCAATCTCCTTCTGATCAGTGAAAGCCAGCAGATTAGAGCTCTTCATCCCTTCCAGACAAAAAAAAAAATTTTTTTTTTGCTTTCATTTCCGAGGGGCTTAATGTTGGGGAACACTGGGTCAGGATTTCACAGCGCTGCTTAGAATGCCTCTGGCTTTCTTCAGCTGGTCAGCAATGTCTCTCCACTTCTGGGACCGCAGGGTGAAGCTTTTCCTCAAAGCCTCAGCAATGAGGTATTTCTCTATCACTGCTACCAAACATGTTAAATAGTGTGTGCCCAGCGAGGTCAAGATAGTTAGAGGCAGTAGGATTATACGGCTGAGAAGGCCAAGAGGAATCAGATATATCAACGATAATCATGTTTGCTTTTATTAAGTCCACTTTCATTAAGAAAAACCAAACCGATTCTAGTGCACTGGGTGGGCGAGGCAGCGAACAAAGTCTGAGAGCTGCAAAAATACCTTTCCTAAGGGTCTTAGCTGATGTTGGTTTTGTCGAGCTCAAAGGCAGGGAGACTGACCTAAGGATGATTCCTCCTCTTCTCTCGTACACTTTCTTAAAGGAATTCCCATTGGGCTGATTATTCCACGATTCTGTCAAAGGCTGTGAAAGCTAAAACCAAAACAGCTGTAGGTCTCCTCCCAAGAACGTTTGCTGCCACAGCAAGAGAGATCAAGAAAGAATAACTGCAACTATACGCTCATCAGCCTCTCTCTGATGAGACCTCCCGAAGTACGGAGACAATCTTAAAGGGTATTTAAAAATTAGTTCCACAGCTTCCAAGTCATTTATAGACCAGAGTGTCTGCTGTCTCACGAGGATGTCTACTCCCTGATATCAGACTTCTTTCTCTGGTGCCTCCTAAGCATCTAGAACAATGCCTGGCACTTAGGAGGTACTCAGTAAATATTTGTTGAATGAATGGATTTTAAAGCTTTAATGGGTTAGTCTCACTTCTAAAAATCCCTAACAGTGTTATGTATTTTTCTGCTCTTTCCACGATAAAAGTTTAAATCCCTGAAACCTCATCTCATTAACAAACTTAAAAAAAAGTGTTTCTGCGTGAGCCAAGTTCATTAGCCAAACTGTGGGTGGTGGCAATGGTGGTGATTCTAGGACTGATAGGCAGGCCTAGTGCACCACAGAGATGGTGACCCAGGTGACTGATGGAGTCAGGTCAGGCCATCTTGCCAAAGGATTAGACTTCATTGGTGACATCACGTTAAGGGAAGAAGCAAGAAGCAAGGGCTTGTTACAGCACAGCAGATGGCACTCCCCTCGACCAAGAGTCCAGAGGCCCAGGGTGCCAAACTGCGCCAGTGGGTGAAAGAGAGGGCAGCCCTGGGAGTTTCTGGCGAGCGCAGCAGAGAAAGCTCGGTGAAGACCCAAGCCTGGCTGGGGAGGCAACAGGCCAACCAGATCGTGAGACTGTGAGTTTGTTCCCTGGGTGGTGGTCTGTGAGACTGTGATCGTGAGACTGTGAGTTTGTTCCCTGGGTGGTGGTCTGATTCCCCCTTCTGCCTGGACCTCAGGCTGAGCTGGTTCCCAACTGGGGACACATTTGGGGACCTCTCAGGAGGCCCTGTCTCAGCAGGCATCTAGATGTCCTCAACATAGTAGCTGGGGAGTTCAGGAGGGCTGGGAGGTGATGAGGGCTGGAGTCCAGTGCACAGATCTTGTTGGGAGGTAGAAATTCAAAGATCATCCAACTCCCTTGGCTGGGGGTCCAAGGAGGAGGCCGCAGGTACCATGGCACAAGTCACACACAGACGCAGGTCTAGCTATATTCTCGGTCCCAAGTGGCGGGGTGTTGGATACCTACTTGGGTGGTAATTTGCCCGGGGCTCCCCAGTACCTTACTAATAACAGCTCCCAGTTTGAGTATATATTACTGTATTTTGTTGATTAGAAGACACACTTTTTTTTTTTTTCCACATCTTAACATCCTGAAAGTGGGATCCGTCTCACAATGTGGTTTAGTTAACAGTATATATTTTTTCTTTCCAGATGGTACACAAGGTGCATTCCGCCACCCATGGCAGCTTGAACCTGACAAAATACAGCACTGGTTGGGCACGATACGGCTTCATCTATCCTCAACAGCCCCATGAAATGAGGGTTCCCATATCCCTATGGATGGGGTAACTGAAGGACAGAGAAGACTGTCCCTCCAAAGTCACACAGCTGACCAGACGAGAAGTCCAGATCTCCTGATTCTGAAGTGCTGAGCCCTTTCCTGTGGTCCACACAGCCCGCCTTGGTGGAAGCCGGACCCACACCATCAGTTCCACCCGAAGAGCTCTCTGCTTGCTTGGGGGTGGAGGAGAGCCTCGGTGACCTGAGGGGCCCTGCCTGGGGCAGGGGGGTTTCGCCTGGTGGCAGCCTCAACCAGAGCTACATGGGCAAGAGGCCAAACCCTTAAGTAGCAAGGGTATGGGGGATGGGGATGAACTGGGGGAGGCTATGACTCAAGAACTAATAGACTCAACCACAATGACATTTTAAACCAG
Organism: Tursiops truncatus; assembly: GCF_011762595.2. NCBI lineage: Eukaryota > Metazoa > Chordata > Mammalia > Artiodactyla > Delphinidae > Tursiops > Tursiops truncatus. Next base: position 27,678,780 of record NC_047053.1, on the reverse strand, counting down.
CTATTACTACCTCTTTACTGCAGCTCAGGGAAGTCATAACTTGAAACGTGAGAGAACAAAGTCGGGGAAGATGAGTGAGCACCTGGCATCCATCACATTTCCATCCCTCAGAGAGCAGGAACCAACCAGATGGCATCTGGAGAAGCACGGGGACCATGTGGGTCTGCCCACCACCAACTGTGGTCCGAGGCACCCGGCCACCACCTCTCGTCCCACACGCGCTGCCTGGACCTGCCCAGCAGCCGCCTTGCTGGCCCTCAGGGCTCCACACCAGGACCCTCGCATTCCAAGCTATTTCTTCTGTCTGCATGGCCCTTGGCTTGCTCATCCTTCTCTTCCTAGCTGCGATGTCACCTCCACCGGGAGGTGTTCCCTGATTCCTCCAACTAGTTTCCATTCCTCATTATGTGCCCATACAGCACCTCACGACTCTCTCTATTATGAGTAATAACGTACCCATGTGATGAGCTGTTAAACGTCACCTCTCTCACTAGACCACAAGCTCCATGAGGGCAGGGACCACATCTGCCTTGTTAGGCACTGTCTCCCAGTGCTGGCCCTGGGCCAGGAACGCAGCAGGTGCTCAAGGACTATTTGCTGTTGAATGCCTCCTGCGGTCAATAAGGCACCTGCCTGGGCTCCCATTATGAAACCATTGGTCTGTGGAGCCCTGAGCCCTTGCTTGGCATCTGGGGAGAATACAGCTGCCGCACCTTTGCTCTTTGGCAACTGACATGAGTGAGCTGGCTTTGCTCCACACCTCTGCTTCCCCAGGAAGAAAACCTCCCCCAGGCAAGCAGAGAAAACCGTGGGGTACATGATACCTCACATAAAGGGTATCAAGTGAGAGGCAGAAGGGTGGGGGCGCTTCTTGAAGATCTGGATCCTAAAAAGCCATTTGATGCCCTAGGGACTTTATACTCATCATTTAAAATTCAAGGCTCTGAAAGCCAGCAGGCAGTAATGGGCTCAACTCTTTTAAGATTTCATTTTAAAATTTGGAACTATTAATCCATTTGGGGTTTCTTTTGGTATATAACATAAGGTAAGGGCCACATACAAATTATTTTTCGAGCAAGAGCTACACAAGTATCTTACAGTCAACCAGGAAATCATTCTCATTGAGTTTTTAAAATTAATTTCTTTATAATAATTAAACTCATACATAGAAACACATTTAATTTAGGCTCCTTAACTTTTTCTATCAACAGGTGCCTTCCTATATGCCACACTATTTTAATTACTGTAGTTTTGGACTATGTTCTGATATTTGGTCAAACTCTCTTTTTTCTCATTTCTCTTTTTAAAAAATTTTCTTATTTATTCTCATGTGTTTCTTCTTCCAGATAAGTGTTAGAATCATTTGGCCAATTTTTAAAGAATTACAATAGGAATTTTCCTTGAAACTCTGTTAAAGCTAAAAAATTAGCTTTAACATCTTAGCCATTTTGAGAATTCTCATGGCATCCTTTTCCATTTTTTAAAGCTTCCTCAAAATAACTTTACCTGCCTTGTTACTTCCTCAGACAAATAGATACAATTTTTTTAAAGGTCTAAATTCTAAAGCCAAGAAAAGTTTTATAAATTTAAAACTGAGCCAAGAATGATTTAAACAGCAGCAAATCTGAAAATACATAAAGAGCTTATCAAACAATATAGAAGAGGGACTCTTAGCCAATCCAAATGAAACCCATTAAAACTAGACAGACCGTGTGCCTGAATGGAATTTTACCATTAACTACCATTTATCCCATTTAATTAGTATTTTCCTGACACACAATAACTTGCACTAAAATACCGTTCTCTCGCCTTGAAATTTCTAATTATTGTTACGACCCACACCATTATGCTTCTCCACTGCTTTCTCCATCTTTCATGCCATTTAAGCGGCAAGATTTTCAATTATCTATGCAGGACGGACAGAGATACCTTTAAGGAAGGGGCATAATATGCAACTCAATTTCTCTAAAAGCCAGGAGAGATCATTTTTCATCAGAACAAACATATTTTGTCTTTCATCATTTTTTTTTTGCAAATAAAGAATAAAACAGGTTATTTAAGACATCCATTTAAACACAAATTTGATATCCCAAGAGAAAAACGTTAATCACTTAAATAGACAGGAGTATCGCCCACCATTACCACATCCCCTCCTCTCCCAAGTTTTAGAAAATGTAGCCTCGGCTCACATAAGTTAAGCCAGCCAGGAGTCCACAGGTCTTTAAGAACTCCCAGTCAGCAGAGAGGGCTGAGGCAAAGAGAGTAACTTTTCCTCCTTTTGAAAAAGGGAGTGGAAAGGGGAAAAAATAATATCAAGTACCTTCTATGAGCCAGGCATGGGACAAGATGCCTATCTATCTAGTTGTCTGCCTATCTATCTATCTATCCATCTCTGCTAACTTAATGGTCACAACTGTCCTGTAAGAGGGGATGTCACCCTCATATACAGATAGGGAAGCTGAGCCTCAGACAGGTAAAGCCGTTTGCCCAACTGGAAGGCGACCCAGGCCCCAGGGTCTGGCCCAGACTCACCCAGCATCCCCATGCCAAGCATGAACGCATCCATGGTGTAAGGCAGTCCCCGGGCCCGGCCTCTCGTCCCAGGCGGGAACATGACTTCCTTCGGTTGAGCCTTCTTACATTCTACCTGTTAAACAGAAAGGCGAACAAATGAGATGCAAACGAATTCCATGTAAATGTCAAAGGCAGAACTGATCTGGTTACCAGCTCAGATATTTTTAGCCTTGCTCCTTACTCACTGTAAAAATAGTCGTGCCGAGTAAATGGCCTGCAAAATAAATATTGAAGAAAACACACCACTTGTGCAAATCCTGCAAAAACCTACAAGGATGAGATTGGGTTTGGAGGGGCGGCAGGGACATCAGCTGAAGATGCCCAGGTGTGGGCTGGAGCTCAAATTGAAACCTGCGCAGAAGGCGTGAGAAGGCGGGCGATGGCTGTTGGATGCGTCTGTGACTAATAACAACAGCAATGGTAATAATCCGTCATTATCGTTCAGCCCTTTACATGTTTACACATTCCTCTCGGGCTCCATCAGGTCAGTGATTCTTCATAGCAGGCCACTTGCTATGAAGTCTCATTAAATAGACAGGCCAGTTAGTCTTAGCTCCATTTCACAGATGAGAAAACTGAGCATCAGAAGGCTTGTGTAACAAGCTCTGAGCCATATCCCAGCAGGCGCAGGCCCGGAAGCCGGATTTTTAAAATTTCTAGGTCAGCGATGCCACCATCTCCATAAAACCTGCCCCAGCACGCTCCCGAGGGAAGTAATGAGATTAAACATGGATTACCGGTTTCTCACTTTGCAGCTATGTCTTCAAGTGGTTGCTAATCTTTCCTTTCTGTTTCCCCCTCTGCCTCCAAAATTTCTTAATCCTATTCTGCTCACATCCAGAAGTCATTTACTTAACAACCTTAATGACAGGTAATACAAACCCTAAGAAGTAAGTAAAACTGCTGCCTGTTGAAGTTCCTACACTGTTATCACTAGTGTTCCTTTGGCCCTTGGTGGGCGCTTACTTGATTTTAGTTTACAGATAGATTTAACAAGCCTTGTTAGCCAGTCATCAATCCCATTGCTGATGAAGATGGGATGTTGTAGAGCAAGGCAGGAGTGCTTAAAGCTGCCGGAACTAACAGCCCGACAGCCTGGTAATGATGGGGAAAAGATGAGAATCAGGTACCTTATTTTTTTATTTTTTATTTTTTTTTGCGGTACGCGGGCCTCTCACTGTTGTGGTCTCCCCCGTTGCGGAGCACAGGCTCCGGATGCGCAGGCTCAGCGGCCATGGCTCACGGGCCCAGCCGCTCCGCGGCATGTGGGACCTTCCCGGACCGGGGCATGAACCCGTGTCCCCCGCATCGGCAGGCGGACTCTCAACCACTGCGCCACCAGGGAAGCCCCAGGTACCTTATTTTAAAAAGCAGTCTGGGGCCATATAGTATAGAAGCCAAAACTTCACATAGCTCAACTGCTGCTGAGGGTCACTATCACACATTAAATCACTATTGCTCACAGCATGTCCGAGAGATGAAGAAAAAGTTAAATTGTGTGCAGTGTACTTTGTTTTAAAAAGGACCTACACGGGTTATCCATTATGGAGATATTCTCATTCCAAATACTTCAATTAAAAGATATTTTAGTGCTTAAGGCTAGGAGGAAGCTTTAATTACCTATAATATTAACTCCTCTTTCTTCAAAGACGCCGGATAATAAGTATTTACTGTTGCTCTTTAAAGAATGATCACCACGCAGGCTTTAAAAAAATGGACAAAATGGTTCAACGGTCACGACTGATATGTTTAATACAAAGAGTTTTTATAGAGTAAAAGGAAAGAGATGAGCATCTCCACAGAGAGGTGGGTAAAGGACTCGAACAGGCAATTCAAAAATGGCTAATAAAGAAGCCTACATCCCCACATGTGTGCTTTTTGAAACAGCAAAAGCCGTAAATGTATACACTTCCTGCAACCAAGAGACCCTACTTCCAGGGATTTATCCTGCAGGGAGGAGGCTATTCACCACAAGCATTAATTATAATTTTTTTTTTAAAAAAAGGAAATATCCTAAATGTCCAAGAACAGGGAGTTAGGCCGAGTTTGGTTCATCCAAGCTGATTGAAAGCTACACAGCTACGGAGAAGCAGGCTGATAATAACATACGCGGGTATTGGGAAACCCTCAGTCCCAGGCAAACCAGGACGGCTGGTCACCCTAACTGCAAGAGGTGGGGAAAAAAGCAAATTACAGTGCCTTTGGAAAATAAACAAGTGTATATATCATATAGGGGAAAAGTACTAAAAAATTACGCCGAAGTTGTCTTAGTTTGTTCTTTACTTCCATTGTGCATTCTATTGTTGTTTATTCCTCCAATTTTTTCGCTTCGAGCACTACTGTCGCAAGCGAGGTGGGGTGATTCTCAAGAAATAAATTCATCAGAATTTGGGTCTTTTCGATTTCTCTCCTAAGCCCAGAGCTGACATTGTGCTCCTGGACTCCAGATCCCATCCCTGGGACTCAGAAGCAGGCTGAGAAGCCTCATTTGCAAGAGGCTGCCTGAGCCTGGGGAGATGGGTGTGCTCTGCAGAGGCAGACAGATAATTACCTAACGCCAACACCGGGATCTGGAATAATACGCTAACCAGCTCACTTCCTAATAGCCCTATCGGTGACAATCTACTGCATTGTCTTATGAAAACCTGCTGCCTGTTCCTAGGCAACCTGATCAACGAAATTTTCAGGTTTATACAATTTTCATTTAGGAAACATAAAGGTTAACTGACTGTAATGGGAGTATTTTAAACAAACCCACCTCCTCTTCCTCTCACAGAACAGGGCTGGCAGCTCTGTTGAATTCTGCTCTGTCTGGGCTAGTGATGTTTCGGGCGGCACCGGCTGCGTGGGTTCTGTCAACCCCTCGCCGTGTCGATGGTGAGCGCTCCCGGAGGCCAGGGGCCGTGGCATGCGCTCTCTCTGGGGGACCCTGCACGTCCCGGGCACTTGGAGTGACAGGCAAAGGCAGCAGTCGCACTAGGGTGCCTGGCCTGGCCTGGCTGGCACGGAAGGCTTCTCGAAAGATTTCTCAGGACCAGGAGGCCTGCCCCCAGCCCTCACTACCTTTGATGATCTCATATGAAGAAAATACACAAAAGGGAAAAGAGGTATAGCTTTTCTCTCCCTGGATCCTGAGTCCTTGCAGTGGGCCTGGGGCTTGCTGAGGATGAAACTCTGTCCTACTCCCATCAGACTGTGAGTTCTCAGGGCAGGGATCAGGGTCTGCCTCTACTCCCTGGTCCCTCAGTGAGGTTCCATACAGAGCACGGATTGACCTACAGGCTCCTTCAGGGAGACCCAGTCTACTTGATGCCACGGTGCTGAGGAACGCGACGGGCCCAGCGAGCGCTAGGCAGCAGGGGTGCAGAGACACACAAGGCAGGGCCCCGTCCAAGGGCCGTCAGTCTATGAAAAGAACAGGTCCTGACTGCCCCGTTCTCCTAACATTAAGGCAAATATTCATCTGTCAGCCTGTCCCTTGTCACTTCTGGGCCCGTAAGCCTCTGGTACCTCTTGAGTGAGCCTACATTTGAGTCACCCCCATCCTTGCTCTCCTCCCACTGGGCCCTGGGCAAACCAGAGAACTTGGCAGGAGCACCAGAGTTACAGTCAGAGCCAGAACTCAGGGAACCAGTCCATCTCCGCAGCTCCACGCACTCAGGCCACACGCGGTCCCAGTTTTCTATTGCTGTGCAACAAACTCCCCCACGCTTGGTGGCTCTGAGCGATAATTTATCGTGCTTCCTGGTGGCTCTGAGTGCGGAGTGGGCCCAGCGGGGCTCCTGCCTGTGGTCGCTCATGTAGCTGTGGTCAGATGATGGCTGGGGCTGGAGCCAGAGGAAGCCTGCCTCGGAGGACAGCCAAGATGCCTTCTTCCCTCCCACGGCGGGCAGCGGACGCTGCTTTGGCTGACTGTTCATCGTGGCTTCTCCGTGGCACTCGGTCTTCTCCCAGCATGGTGGCTGAGTCCCCAGAGGGAGTGTCCCAAGCATGAGCATCCCAAGGGACCGAGGCTGAAGCCACCCAGCTTCTTATCTCAGCCTTGGAAGTCACACTGTTTCTTCCATCACCTTCTACTGGTTACACTGGGCCAGCCTGGATTTGGTGTAGGAGGGGGACACGCTCAAGGACATGAATGCTGGGAGGCCTAGGTCACGGGGGCAATCTTTGGAGACTATGGCACGAGATCAATGGAGAGCAGTGAGCAGACAGGACAGCGGGACCCTTGGTGACGGGCTTGCTGGGGGCTGCCTTCGCCATGGGGCACAAGGCAGGGCACTGAGGCTCCCTTCCCAGGGCAGCCCCAGAGACACTCAACTGGCTCCCCAGGTAAATAGAAGCAAAATAGGAGTGGTTGTCCTGGTGACCTGATCTGCCGCTCCAGCTCTTTCAGCACCGTCCCTTTTACGGTTAGACCCCCTCATTTACGGTAAATGCTCCCCAACGCCCACACCCAAAGTGCGCACCCTCAGGCAGCCCTGGCGGGGGCAGAGACTGAGGGAGAAACGTCTCCGAGGCTTGGGTCTCAGGTCTCCGCCATCAACAGCTCAGACCCCACCTCTGCAGCTTCTCGCCACGGCTGCCATCAATACTGTTTCAAAGGGCAGCTGGAGAAAGTCATCTGGGTGGGGGGGCAGAAGACGGAGCGGGAGTTCCATTGGGATCTGTGCTCGTTAGAAGCCTCAGGGGCCACTTGTGACCAACTGCTCACACCAGGAAGATGAGGCCTCCATTTGCAAGCTTCACGGCTGGCAAAGCCACAAAGTAACCCCACACCAGGGTCCAAATGCCGAGACATGCCAACCCCCCAAAGCTAGATGGATTTGCTTTAAAATTCCAACCTCCAAATATGCTGCTTTGCTTGGCAAACCGGCCTTGGAGGAGAGGGTGTGGCTTCCCTGTAGCCCACTGAACCCTCTTCAATGACAGAACTTCTAGGCTGGGGGCTGTCCCTCCAGAGGGTGAATCGGAGGCTACTGTGAGGGTGACGTGTGGTCCCTGAGCCTCTGTGCAGCTGCTCGTTGGTGCGGGGTGCCTCCGCCCATCTGGGTCCAAAGCAACTCAGCGAGGAGGTCTGTTTCGAACTTTATGTTTAGAAGGAACTTCAAGAGGACAGCACAAAGGACACTGCACACCCCTTACCAGAGTCACCTGTTGTGAACATTTGGTGGCTCCTGCTTTATCATTTGCACGCTCTTTGTCTCTGTCTATAACCGTGTATTTTCCCCTGAACCACCTGAGAGGAGGCTGCGTCCATTACGGTTTGCGTTTCCGAAACATAAAGACATTTTCTTACGTGAGCACAGTTCAGTTAGCAACCTCAGGACATTTAGCGTCTATAAAATGCTGTACTCCAGTTCACCCAATGATCCCTTTCATAGCAGTGTGTCCACCTTGTAGAACAGGAAGCTGAGGCCCACGGACATCATACACGGTGCCTGTGGCTTCAGAACCAGTTTATGTCTGGTGGGTCTGGGTTTGAACCCAGGTCTGCCTGGTGTCACGGCCCAACCAAGGCGGGGGACCCCGTGCCACCCCCTCTCTAGGGGGGCGATGCTTGGCATTGGCTTTGGAGAAGGCGCTGGGGCTTCAGCGGGGACAGCTGCCCTGCAGCTACTCTGAGTGGCCGCTGTTGCCCAGCTGGCCCGCAGCCCCTGCTCAGGCAAGCTCCCTGCCGGGCACCTTTTGGAAGAGGCTGGCAGTCGGAGAAGCATGCCACAGTCTGGGAAGTGAAAAGGCTTTTGTTCTTCCTTGGTCTCTACACAAACGGCCCTGGTCAGCACGTGCCCCAGGGCCAGGAGGGAAGCCTGGCCTGGCCTCAGTCTGGGGAAACCCAAGCCCCGCAGCCGTGGCCTTGATTTACCACCAAGGACAAGGGAGACCTGTGTGGCCCGAAGAAGCCAGCGTTTGCAGCTTCACTTCTTGCCCCAAACAGGTCACGTTAGAACCATTTACTCCTCTAGGGAGAGAGGGGCCTACTTCAAAGGATAAAATAGGTCTCAAAGAGATCAACCTGGACCACGTGGCTGGCAGGAGGGGAGGGGACAGCTGTAGGTCAGGCCTCTCGGGGTGGGCGAGCGCTCGGGGTGGGGTGGGGGATGGCTTGTGGCTTCTGCTGTGGGCACCATCCCTCTGGGGAGCTTCCCAAAAGACACAGACACCTGACCACCGGCATCTCCTCTGACTCAAGCTGCACCCCCACCCCAGCCAGGTCCCGGAGGGCTCCAGGACAGTACTGCCTCTCTGAAGCCCCAAGCTGACCATCTCCTGCAGCCCCCCGGCTCTGAGCGGAAAGGCGATGACACTCAGGTATAAAGATTCTGGGGTCCTGCCCCGAGCCAGCAGCTCCCCAGGCTCTCTAGTGAGGCAGGTGGGGTGAGCTGCACCCCAGAAACCACACACAGCCCCCCACTGTGGTGTCCCCCATCACAGCCCTTCTTCCTCCTGCCCGCTGCTCTCTCTCGCCCTCTCAGCCAGTCACAAGCCTTTCTGGAGACTCCAGGAGGGTGGACCCTTCATGGGGCTCTTGCCCTCAAGGATCCTGCAGAGCAAGACAAAGCCTAGACAAGCTCCTTGGGAAGGAACTGAGTCTACTGTCCCGCCCCGCGCATGGTGCCCAGAGCCGGCCTCAAGAGCACGGCGGCTACAGCATGTGCTAGAGAACGTGCAGCAGCTGCAAACGAAGATGAGGGCCCTTGTCCCACCATCACTCAGAGTTTCAGGACGGCAGCTGGGTGAACGCCTGGCCTGAGACACCATCACGCCGGGGGCAGCAACCACACCCTGGAAATCCTGGCAGCCGCCCTGGGAAGACCCAGCCCTTGACTCCAGCGGGAAAGGGCATCCAGCCGTCTGGCTATACCTGCGCCTCACTAGTGCCAGCTCTTGTGCCCTCTGCCAATGCAGAGAGGACCCCCAGACATCTCCATCAGACACTGTCCTTGTAGACAGGGAGCAGCATGCGGCCAAGCATCAGAGGACCCACTTGTATGGATAAGTTGTCTTGTTCCAATGCAAAGGGGTCCTCACAGATAGGGGACCCCCCCACCAATGGAGTCTAAGGAAGAGGGGGTTACTGTGCAAACCGAAATGGAAATGCCAGCCTGGGAAGTGAAGGAGGCCAGCAGAAACGTCTACCTTCAAAGGACACACGCTTGCTATAAGTGGCCCAGACCCATTCGTGACAAGCACTGAGAGTCCCACCGGACACAGAATCTTGACTCCCCTCTCTGGGCAGCAGAATTACTCTGGAGAAGAAGGAACACATTGTGTATTGAGCACTGCCCATATGCAAGGCGTAGTCACGACATCGTCGTGTGTGTGTGTGTCTCTGTGTATACATATATTATATAATGTAGAACATATGTCACGACACATACATGTAACACATAAAGCACAGCGCCTGGCACACAGAAGTCCTCCAAGAATGCCCAGTGTTCTCGACACCCTCACTAATCGACTCCCCGTTTCCTCCGTGAGTTGGCCTGACTCACCCCATGGTTAGAGTAGAAAAGGAAACTGAGGCCTCGAAGAAGGATTTGTCCAGGGTCACAAAGCCAGATAATGACAGAGCTAGGATTCAATCCTAGGTCCTCCAATTCAAAACCCCTGTCCCCACCTCTCGGCCTCTGGCCAGCCCTTCCCTACCTCCCTCTATCCACCCGTCAAGGCCCATTCGGAAGTTGTTCCTCCCACAAGGCCATCCCCGATCCTAGTTCCAGAATTAATTTCCCCACCACTTCCGGGACTAATTTCATCCACTGTTTCCTCTGCTCAGTATTTTATTAAAATCAGCGATGGCAAAGTGAAAACAGTCATAAACCAATACCATTAGCACCTCCTACTCAGCAGGCAGGGCTGGGTGGGGACACAGATGAATTCAGGATGTCGCTCAGAGTCTGGGCAAGGAATGGAGAGGAGCTGGTCCCTAACCCTGTCCGGAGACACATGCCCAGTGTCCACCGCAGCCTCCAAGGGGTGCCCAGATCCAAGGGGGCCTTGTCCTGCAGCCTAGCCTAGAGGCTAAGGTCCCTGGTTTTGTCTCTGCTCCACTGCCAGCTCTGAGCTGGGACCAGCTGCCTGACTTCCCTGTGCCTCAATTTTCTCATCTGTATAACAGAGTAACAGCAATGTCCACCCCACAGGGCTGCAGTGAGCTAAGAAATTAAACTAGCTAATCCTGTAAGTGCTCGCGCTGGATAAAGTTAGGTGGGTCACACCTGACTGTCCTCCACATGGAGCCTAAGTGCGAGCCTTTCAAGGTGATAAAGCTATTTCACATCTGCGCTTAAAACGTAAATCCCAAAGCCTGGGGAGCACAGCGGAAGGGAGAAAGTGGCCGCCACCCCGCGGGCTGGGAGATCTGGCATGCTGCTACTAACTTTCTCCCTGACCTCCCCAACCTGCTGGCCGGAGGGGCCCGTCTTCCTGCTTTCATCAGCAAGGTGTGCTGAGGGAGCTTCCTAGGCTGCACTATTTGGGGAAAAAGCTGATGGTGGCAGCAGCAGCTGTTTTTTTTTTTTTTAATTTCTGGGAACCTGCAAGGGCATTTCAAAGTGAAAAGAAACCTCCGCCTCCAGCAGGTGCCCACATTCTGCCACAAGCCGCGTGTTTATCCCAGTCTGTGGTGGGCGTTGCCAGAGACCCTGCCCAGGCCTAATCTCATTTCTCAATCAAAAGAAAAGAAAAGAAAAGGGCAACGTGGGCATCCGCTCACGTGTCCCCGGGGAAGTCGGGCAGGGCAGGTGAGTGCAGTCAAAGGCCCCAGAGAAGGGGAGCAGAGCAGCCTCTTCCAGGCGTCTCCAGGCCCCCTCCCAACCCTGTACCCCCTGGGAGGCAGGGGTAGCACACGTGGAAAAGCCCAGAGGCCTTCGGCACTGAGATACTGAGAAGGATGCTCCGCTCTCCCCAGCCCCCCCTGCAATGACCTCACCAGAGGACAGATGAAGGGCAAACGAGCCAGAGCTCAGGCAATGGGGAGGCCACCACCCTGCAGGCCAAATTACTTCTGCCTAAAGAGCAACAGACATTTACCACCCAACCACCGCAGCCCTCCCTGCTGCCTTCCCCCACTTCCCTCAACACAGACATCCCGCTGCTCGCACAACAGAGCTGGTACAAACAGCTGATACACAAACAGCACGCGTGGAGGGGTGCGCACGCATGCGCGATGGGGGGTGGGCGGGGGAAGGACCGCTCCCTCTCCCACGTAAACACGAGATTCATTTATTAGGTGCCTCTCTGGCGTTTCCTTTTTTTTTTTCCTTCATCCTGCTTGTTTAATGTTACATTTGACGTTCTCATTTTATAGATGGCAACAGAGTCAGAATGGATGGCTAAAATTAGCTTACGAGTGAGAATGACGCTACAAATAGGATGGTGAACGCAGAAGCCTAGTTAATTCCACTCACATTACCTCCCCCCTCTATGCCCCCCACTTTTGGGCTGGTGCCCAACTGAGCTCTCAGGCCTCAGGCTGAGGAGGGGCAGCTGGAGGGAGGGGAAACATGCTGGGTCACTGGGGCACCCTGCCGGGGTCAGCACCCACCCCAGCCTGGGGCCTCCGCGGACCACCTGACCCAGCACCACAGCCCCGAGTCCAAGAGGCCAACCCAGGACTCTGCTGATCTCTCGTCCTCCTGCCCCCTCCCACCCAGAAGACCCCGTTCTGGGGGTTAATCCCCCAACTGTGCCCCAGCTGAAGGTGGCAGGCCTGAGCTCCCACCAGGCTTTGACCTTAGAAGTGGGGTTTTTGTAACCTCTCCAAAGGATGATTAAGCGGAAGTGTCCGAGTCAGCTTCTCTGGGACCTAGCAAATCACATCTGCGGGGGCCCTTCTGCTCTGCTCTGCAGGCTGTGTGCCTTCCCCTCTCCTGCGGGACCCTGCCCCCCGGCCAGAGCATAGGAGTACCCACACTCACCCCCTCCTGCCCTGGAGACTCACGTCCCAGACCTGCCCAGGTCTGCACACCTGCATTTTACTGACTTGAAATCTGTCCAGGACCGCCTTACCTTATGATTACATCTTTGTTCAGTATAATGATTCTAAGAATAATGATAGTGGTGATGATGATAGCGAGAGTAAGAAGACTTATCACTTTGATAGAGCGTGCTATGGTCTGGTAAAACCCTTCACAAGTCCGAGTTCCAGCAGTCTCTATGGTAGGTGACACATTACCTGTCGTACGGAGAGGAGGGCCGAAGCACAGAAGCCAAGTAACTTGCCCAAGGTCACAGTGAGTAGCAATTAGTGGCTGCACTGTGGGGCACGCAGCAGTGAGGGGTTGGTGGCACCACTGTCGGGAAGGCCTCTTGGATTTACAGCACTCCATTCTGAACGTTCCTTCACTCCCCACCTGCTCAGTGCTTGGCGCCCTCTAGGAACGAAGGCGCTGCTACCTTCCGCAGGCTGCTACCCCAAACCCTGGCGTCTATTTGCTGTCCCCGCCCCACCCCACCCCCGTCCCCCCACCAACTAGTAAAATGCTGACTCGATAGTAGTGAGCCTCGGTGACCACCTTGCTGAGAGCCTTTCCTTGGGCCCATTGAGATAAGCAGACCGCCTCCTCTGAGCTGTATCAGTTTAGGTCAGGAGTTGAAAACTACGGCCCACAGGCCAAATCAAGTAGCCACTTACTTTTGTAAATAAGGTTTTATTTCAACATAGCCATGCCCATCATTTACACACCATGCGTGGCTGCTTTTTGCCCTCTGATGGCAGAGTCGAGCAGCTGTGACAAGGACGTAGAGCCTTGGAGGCTTAATATACTTACTACCTGGCCCTTTACAAAAAATTTGCTGGTGCCCGGCTCAGGCCAAATGGAGGAAACGTGCAGTTACTAAGGAGGGTTTCAGGAAGGCCTATTCCTTCAAGGCTACCAGATTATACACCCGACAACAGAGCAGGCCAAGACCTCCCAGGCCAGAAACTGAACCAGCACTTCCTAAAGCTGCCAAAGGCAGTGGCCATCATCCGTCCCACCTTTCGGAGGAGGAAACAGGTACAGACAGGTGGGTATTTGCTGGGTCACGAGATAACCAGTGGTGGGTCTGGGATTCGGGCTTGGGCAAGTCCTGGGTGTTTCTAAATGACCCGGCAGGTCCCAACTTGGGGACAAGGACACGTGACATCACTCAAGGATCCAGCCCATCCAGTGTGAGCCTCATACACCTTCAGTCAACACTCCGAGACCCAAGTCAGAGGGGAGGCCCCGACACGGAGAGCTTCCTTGGGAGGAGATCTGGTCTCTGAACACACAGGGAGTGTGCAGCGGTGCCGAGAGTCCCAGACTGGCCTGGTGACCCCGGGCCAGGCCAGCTCAGCTGGCTCCACGCTCTTCCGGCCTGAGGCCCCTCACTCCCGAGTTCTTTCCTTCTGACACTGGATGGGTGATTTGTGACCCAACCCCCCACATTATCTCATTAGCAGTGATCCTCGCCAGTGCGTTCAGACTTCAACGTGCGTACAAATCACTGCGCATCTGTCAAAATACAGATTCTGATTCAGTGCATCAGGGGTGGGGCCTGACATTCTGCATTCCTAACAAGCCTGCCAACTGCCTAGCAATTTTCATAAATTGGATCACCTTAAAGGAACAAGGAAAAGGCCTTTTTAAAGGAATTCTATAGTAATCCTTATGTAAAGCAACTAAAAACTCATCCTTATATTGACCCGTCACATCAATCCAGATTTTTCAATGATGAGGTGGCAGCAGGGTAGAGTGGGAAGGACCCAGGGCTGGAGCCAGAATGACACAGGTTCAAATCCCTGCTCTGCCCTTAGAGCCATGGACTGTGGAAGTCCCTTCACAGTTCTGAGCGCTACTGTCCCCCTCTCTACAATGGGACAATGACCTCGTGCATGTAAGCTGCTGGCACAGTGCCTGGTGACCGCCCATGTCCTGCTGTGGATCACAAGTGCCCCTGCCTGGCCCCTTTCTAAATGTACCCCGAGATCTCACCCGGTGAGGCGGGCGTCGCCTCCGACTCCTTGGAGATGGGGGCTGAGCCAGGCCTCTGAGCCGCCTGGCAGGTCTCTGTCAATTCCCACCTGCCTCCCTGCAGGGCCAGGAGGCACTGGGAGGCTGTGCTGGTGACTAATCAGGCAAGTGTCCCCGCTGCTTCAATCAGGGCCCGCGGCGGGAGGGATGTGTCACCACTGCACCAGCGCCGGCTCGCTGAGTGTCCGGGGAGGAGCCCCCTCCGGACGGTCACCAGGCGGCCCTGCGTGCGCATCCGTGTGTTTACTGTAGAGGAGCCATGTTTGCGCTGTGCTCTGACTGTGCCAGGTCGGAGGCCGGGGCTGAGTCTCATCGCTCAGGCCCTGAGCTCCGGTGGCAGCCTGCTGCCCCCGTGCCCCTTGCTGACCTGCCTCTGGGGGGTGGGGGAGATGCCTGTGGCCGACAGGGACCCCTTAGAAGCTCGGCCCTTCTTCCCAGCTGGGAATCCGGCCCTGAGCGGGCCTGTGTCCTTGGCCCTTCTCTTAGAAGAACTTGGAACCACCCAAGCCACAGCACGGCTGCCTGGGAGGGGTGGTCAGCGGCCTTGGAAGGCTGTAGCCTGGTGAGATGACCCTTCAGGTCTCTTTCAGCCTGGAGAATGGGGAACAGCCTACTGGGTACCAACGTGAGCTCTGGACCTTAGCTTTCGGCCTTGAAATCTGCTGCTGCCACTCGCTGGCCATGTGGCTCTGAGCAAGCTGCTTAACTTCTATCTCTGCCTCACCTTGCTGATCAGTTAAATGGGGATGATAATTAGTACCTACATCAGACGTGGGTGATAGTCAAATGACATACATAAAGCAAACACTCAGCAAAGCACGGAGCGAGCTCTCAAAAATACTGGCTATTCGTAGGCTCTCGTGTGGGAACACCAGGTGGGGCTCTCTGCCCATCCCCCTGCCACCACCGCCACGGAGGCGGCCTCCTTAAGGCCAGGCCTCTACGCTGGCAGTGGGGGTGTGTCAGCTCCTGCGGTCCCGGCTTCCCCGCTCCTCTGCAGCCAGAAGCATTCGTGCCTGGCTGTCCTGGACGTCAGGGGAGGGCCCTCATTTTAACAGATGTCCAGGAGATTCACCAACCACATTAGATGGGCAATGGCTTTGGGAATGATAATGTGCCTCACTGTCTCGTGGTCCCTCCCCCAATCCTTCATTCGTCACACAATTATTTATACAGGACCTACTGAGTGCCAGGCACACGAGGACTGGGTCAAGAACCAGAAGAGCTGGATTCAGAGTCCTCTCTCATCATCAGTGAGACCTCTCCTCTCTGTGAATATGAGAAAATGGTAGCTCCAGGGACTCTGTGGGAACGGAGTGTGTGTGGGGGGGTCCCCGCAGCTCTCCGTTCCTGCCCAATTCACAGAGAGACTGGGGCTTCCGGGAGAGCTGCCTTTACAGTTTCGAACCACAGTCCAGTTTACACAACACTCCTACGTGTATTCTCACAACCGCCCCTGTTTCTGCTTGGCAGTCTCTGAGTTCTCAGTCTTTCCGATCTCTCATCTGAATTCTGTCCATAGCACAGTTTAAATTCATTTCCTTTTCTTTGGGCCTCAGAAGTAGAAACTAGTATCACAGAATCCAAAGCAATTCAAGGTTCGGGCTTCCCTACCGATGCGCTTCACATTCCACCCTTCGGAGGAGGAGAGCTTGCCGGAGAAGTCCTTTCATCCATCGCCATGTGGACCATGGCAAGAGCTGACGTATGTCAAGCCTGACCCTGTGCTTTTGCTGTCTCCTCCAGGCCCCAGCCACCGCACGAGGCGGTCATCACAGGCCCTGTGACCAGCAGTGACCCACTGCTTCTCTCTCCCAGCACCTCTAAGTTCCCCTTTAGGGCCTGTACCTGGTGGGGGTGGGCTAGGCACCTGTAGTGACACCTCCATGGGCTTCTGTGTTCCCGACCACTGCACCCCCAACCCATTCCTCTTGCCTACTTCCATTTCGACTTCTTCTCTTAAAGAACAACTACCAGCCCCAGATTCGAAAGAAAACAGAAACCTCACACTTTGCACACAGTTACCTGCCACAGTCGGCCTCCACCTGAGTGGAAAAGAAGGTGACAAGTGTGCAAGATTGGGGACAATGGCTGCAAACCTCTCTGGCTTCAGGCCAGCCCACCGGTTACCTTTCTGGGGCTGGAACTCTTACCTTCTGATTGTCCCCCACGTCATCTGGGGATTCGCCTCCCCACTTCCAAGCTCAACCAATCGTCTGTACAGTTCACCTGGCAGCCAATACCTCAAGGCCTGTGCTCCTTCACTATCTGGGTGGCCCTGGGGCATATCCCCTGGGCCTCTGTCTCCCCACGGGAACAGTGGGGAGAAGAGAGCCCTTTCCCACTTTGCGTCTCGGGCTAGTTGCCAAGCCCGGCAACGGCGAAGGGCCGGCACATATGCATTTGCGGCAGCACAGCGAGGCCTCTTGCCAGTCTACACCGGGCTTTCCCGATGAGCCGTTACGTTAAGTCCTGCCAGGACAGGCGTGGAGGCTGCCAGCGCCCTGGGCTGCCCCCTCCACTCCCCGCTGCCCAGGCAGCCCTCAGTGGAGTCCGTCAATAGCTGGCCTGGCTAGGAGAGACAAGGTCTCCGGGCACTGGAAGCAGGTTTCCCTTTAAGCCTCCTGTCTCTCTAGACCTGGGTTATTCCTACACACTTATCTCCCCTGTACCATTTTAATGCCTGAGCTGACACCTCCATACCCCAGAACGCAAAGAAATAGTATTTTCGTTTCAGATGCAGATAATGGCTAGGAACAATACGAACAATATTATTATTGTAGTGCCCTGGGAAAAAATTAGCAAGTCAAATATTGAATCAGGCCTGTAGCACCACAGGCTAAGCAGATTGCTTTGATCTTATCCATGCTAAAAGCTCTATTATTTAATTTAAAGTCAGTGAACACATATCAGACCAATATACAATGTGTATCTGAATGCATGTTTCAGAAGCAAAGGAATGTTTTGACTAAAGGAAGAAAATATCAAAGTTACAGCTGCAAGTGAACACAAATTTGCCCTCCCTCTTCTCTTGGGGCTGGAGGTGCTGCTGGCCAACCAAAATGTTTTGGTTCTCAAGGACCTGCTTATGGCTCCAGAAACACCTGCTGAGCTCCCATTTTTTCTGGAACCAACAAGGAAGGGGTTTCTCACCCACCTACTAAATTTGAAGAAGGGAGTTTGAGACCTCAAGTCGGCACGCATGAGCTGCACATGGTATGGCGCCCTCTGGTGGCCATTCCTCTGGTAGGCCTGCTGCCCCCCCCCGCCCCCCTCCCCCCTCCCCCAAACTTCAATGATCCAACCCCCTCCCTGTTGAGGGTGCCCTGCCCGGAAAAGGGACTTTAAAGGGCCAAAAGGAGGCCAAAGCGGCTAATCATGAGGGTAAAACTATCTAGCTGATCGGAGGGGAAGAACGTTAATTACCCAGCAGGGCCCAAAGAGAGAGAGACTCTTATACATGAAGATAAAACTTCATATATAAGATAGACCCCCTCAAAAGCCAATCTAAACAGCAAATGCATACCCTAAGCCAAGGGTCAGCAAATTACAACCTGCAGGTCAAACTGCCCCCCGCTCCCCCTTTTGTAGAGCCCAAGAGTTAGGAATGATTTTTTACATTTTTAAATGGCAATCAATCAATAAAAATTTGTGACATGTGAAAATTACACGAGATTTCAGTTTCAGTGTCCCTAAACAAAGCTTGATTGAAACACAGCCCTGCTTATTCATGTATATATTGTGTGTGGAAGTTTGGTAGCTGGACAGTCAGTTGTATGGGCGGCAAAGCTGAAAATATATCCTATTTGGCCCTTTACAGAAAAAGCTTGTCAACTCCCGCCATTCACAGAGCTGAACTGTTAGTCCGGTCCCTACGCCCACCCTGCCCACCTTCTAGCAGGACCAAGCTGCAGCAGTCTGCAGGACAAAGGGTGTATATGGGGGAAGGCAGGCGTCCCATTTCAGCACAACCCCTACCAACTTACCATTTTATTATTGATTTCATGGAAATGAATCTCACAGACTTTCTCCACAACGTCTTCATTCTCAAAAGTGACAAAGCCAAACCCTAAAGGAAAAAGGAGGGGGAAAAAGACAGGAGAGGTGAGTTCAGTTCCCTTTGGCCCGCACGGTCTTTCTTTGATGTCCTGTGGTGGTGACAGGTTCCTGGGACGAGGGCAGATGGATCCCTGGGAAGGGCCTCCAGCTTGAGGAAACGATTTCTAATTTGTACAGAGCACCCTTCCAACAGTGAGGAAAAGTTAAGGATTTCGTCCCCCAGGCGGCGGGCACATGTGGTTTACATTTGCCCGGAAGCAAACAAGAAATTTACTTGTCTGTTATTTACAAGGGTCAGAGCCTGCGGCTCATGGCAGGAGGCAGGCGGGTGGGGGACGACCATGGCGGATCACCGCGGGGCCACACTTGCCCCTTCCGTGATTGAATGGCCAGCCCTTGGGTCGGCCTCCAGACGGAGGCGGTTATTTGTCCTTTTCTTCCTGAATTACTTCCTCTAATACCTCATCAGGACATCCTGAGGCCTGGAAGAAACTATTAAAAGTTTCAGGCCTCTGTTCTGCGTAGGCATCCTTTTTCTACTGCTGCTTCAAAAGCGCTGCGGATTTGGGGCAGTTTAAGACTGTTTGATGCCTGCTGTCAGCCTGTCAGCTATGCACTGTATTTACTCGGCTGGAGACAGGCTTTGCTAGACAAGCTGCACTGAAGAATTTTGGCAGGCGCCTGCTGCTCAGCATCCTGAGTGCCTCTCGCTACCCTCCTGCCCCTCGCTTTCTTCTCCTCCCGCCCCCGACTGGGTTCCAGCACGCTGCCCCATCTGTGACCCCACTCGGTAAGCACCGCTTTGACACACAGACCCACTCACAGGATGGCACCCTGCCTCGGATGAAACAGGATGAAACGCAGCTGCAGTGAACACATGCAGGAGCACAGACACCCTGAGGGGGAGGCAGCAGACCTGGGCTCCAGTTCTGACTTTGCATCGAACTTATGTGTCATTCTGGGAAGCCCCTTCCCCCCTGAGCCTCCAGGGTTGAGACAGGACTCTGGGTCCCCCCCCTTCAGGTCACAACCCAAATCTCTGCTATGGACTGAATGTTTGTGTTCCCTCAAATTCACATATTGAAATCCTACGCTAACGTGATGGTATTAGGAGGTGGGCCTTTGGGGGGACATTTAGGTCATGAGGGTGGAGGCCTCATGAATGGGATTAGTGCCCTTATACAAGACATGAGAGAGCCTGCTTTCTCTGCCCTCTGCCATAGGAGGATACAGTAAGACAGCTGTTTGTAAACCAGGAAGAGGGCCTTCACCAAAAACCTGACCATGCTGGCACCCTGACCTTGGACTTCAAGCCTCCAGAACTGTAAGAAATAAACTTCTGTTGTTTGTACGCCCCCCAGTCTATGGTACTTTGTGATAGCAGCTCCACTGACCAAGATACTATCTTCCGCAAAGATATGAGCCTGACCGAACGCAAGTCTGGGCACACCAACCAGGAACACAAAAATCAGAACGGCTCTTTTTGTATTATGATAATTAGTGCTTCCTGTCCATGAATACAAATACAGATGCTCCCTTTTTAAGCTTTTGTGTCTATTCTGGGCCCCAGAAATCCCAAGTGGGGAGAGGATCTCTCAAGACCCTCTTTTCTCCAACCTCCCATTCTACCACCCCCACCTTCTAAGGAACAGCAGGGAATAGGGAGCTGAGGGCACTGCAAACCTATATTACAGCTCCTGCAGGATCTAGAAGATTCCTCGGGAAAGGAATGGAAAAGGCCACTCCCTGCTCTCAAACAATTTCCAGTAAAACAGAGGGCTAGGATGACCACAGAATCGGCAATCACGATCCTTACGATGATATGTAATTTATTACCACACACCAAATACCAGGTTGGTATTCCCAGCCTACACAGCCCATGCCCAGCCCACTACAGACACGTAAGGCTGGAGGTCAGACCCGTCGTGAGGGGCACACACAAGCGTTCGCTGCGCAGGGTCAAAGTTGGCAAGTTTCTCGCAGTTTGGTCCTGGACAAGCTGGGTCTCTGGACACAATGATATTCTGTTTAAAATGAGGCCCAACAGGAAACCTTTCACTAGGTTTGTACACACTCTCTAAACCAGGTCCCTGCAGAGAGAGCTACAACGCCGACCTTCTCTTTGGCCCTTGGTCCCGTGTGTTATGTGCAGAATGGGACGAGACCACACCCAGAGGCAAGTCTCCGAATGATTTCTCTTTGGGCTTTGCTGTGTTGGCTCTTCAAAGGGGCCTGAAAACCATCAGTTAAACTCTCACGCAGGCTGGAACCCTTGCAGCACACGGAAGGGGACTGGCATTGTTTTGGTTAATCCCCTTTCTGGCCACCCTTCTAGAGCCCGGATCCTAGTAGAAGGGATTGAGATGCAATGCCTTCAGAAGGTCCTCCCTCCAAAGGGAAGGTGAGGTGGCCCAGCACAGGATGCAGGAATCTGCTAGCACTGGCTTCAAGGACAACGGCTGGGCTGCGGCCTCATTCTCCCTGGGTCCCCAGGAGGCACAGAGCCCCTAACACACAGCAGCCGGTGGCTGAGAATGACAGGACGAGCCATTTCTGCTTCTCTAGGGCCTGAGCATCTTGCTAATCTGTGTCACTGCCTCCCCCTCAAGACTGATTCAGCCCTTCTCTGGGCATAAACCGGCTCCCACCCGTGCCAGACATCGTGGAGGACCCCGAGATCAACAAGGCAACATCCCTCTTCTCAAGCAATTCGCTCTCTAAAAGGCACAGGTCAGAGGTTCCCACTCAAGAGGAGCATCTCTCCTGTGCAGACCTCACCCCTCCCTCTCGACCCTCACGTCTAGCCTCTGGGTAAATCTGGGTCTCCTTTGTGTCTGAAGTTGCCCCTCTGGCCTGAACTCAGACTGAGGCAACATGCAAACCCCTAAACGAGCCAGGATGGGCCAGTTCTTAGGTAGGGAGAGAACCCCACTGCTAATTAGGGTGAATGCGACAGGCTGAACAGTGGCCCCCAAAAGGTGTGTCCATGTCCTAACCACTGGAACCTATGAATGTGACGTTATCGGGAAAAAATGTTTTTGCAAACGTAGTTAAGTTCAGAATCTCAAGAAGAGATCATTGTGGATTTAGGGCGGGCCTGCCACCCAATGGCAGGTGTTCTTAAAAGAGAGAGGAGAGGTAGAAGTGAGACATAGAGGGGAGACATCCGCGTGAAGACAGAGGCAGAGGTTGGAGTGACACAGCCACAAGCCATGGAATGCCGGGAGTCCCCAGGAGCTGCAAGAGGAACGGCTGTCCCCTAGAACCTGCAGAGGGAGCCCGGCCCTGCTGACAGCTTGATCTCAGACTTCCGGTCTCCAGAACGGTGAGAGAATACATTTCTGTTGCATTAAGCCACTCAGTCGGTGGTAATTTGTCATGGCAGCCACTGCAAACGAAGACAGCAAGGTTGCAGGTTATGGCTGCCTCCACACAGGTGGGCAGGTCCCACAAGATCGCTCCAGCCAGACCAAGCACGCGCTTTGGATGGAAGGAGGAGAGTGTGGACGAATGAGGCAAACCCATCCGTGCCACCAGGAAACAGCATGAGGCAGTTCCAGTCAAGGGCACCCCTCCAGGAGCCGGAGGACAGTGGTTGAATGTCACCTAGCTGCTGAGCACGTACTTGACCTGCAATAGCACCCAGGTAAGTCTAGTTACCTGGAGGCCACGGGTTGAGTTCCCCCGCCAAGGAAGCTGCTTTCCTGCTGTAGCCCGCTCCTCCCTGGTCCACCGTGCAATAACTATCTGAACTCCAGGCCCAGCACCACTCAGGACTCACTGTGGCCCCAATTTCCCATTCCCTGCCACTGCTCGGAGATGGGAAGAGATGTGGCGGAGCTGGCAGACGGGAATTAAAATGCAGACTGTTGTGCTGGGAAGGGAGGGGGCAGGACTCGCGGCGGTCACTTCAGATCCCGACTCCCTGCTGGTCCCTTCCCTAATCCCACAGAACTCAAAATTCGAGTATCACAAAAATGATTTTTCTGATCAAAGGAGAGAGCCTGGATTTGAAGCCTACGTACCACGGATGCATCACAGTTCAGCGATGTCAAGACTCATTTGCAGTATTTTAAAGATCTATATCGTTTCAACAGCCCTGTCTGTTTAGCCCAAATAGAGAAAACGAACTTGATTATGTCTAAAATATTTGTTCATTCCATTTGGAGAAAGCAAAGAAGCAATGAAACACTTAACTATCAATAAATGTTGTTCCTGAACGTATAACCAGATGAATTATCATTTGCAATGAATTAGCAACTCAGTGGCGAACAACCCCCCGCCAAAATCAATTAAACTGAGGAGTGAAGGGCAGCACAAGGAAGTCAGACATCTGGGAGGGATGCGGTAGAGGGCGGGAAAAATCCTTTTTCGGCATCAAAGTCTTTTTCATTTTTGAAATTAATTTTTTATTGGGTAAAATATACGTAACATAAAACTTACCACTTTAACCATTTTTAAGGGTACAGGTCAGCGGTATGAAGTACATTCATGATGTTGTGCGACCGTTGCCACTACCCACCTCCAGAACTTTTCACCATCCCAGACTCGAACTCTGCACCCTGTTAGCAGTAACTCTCCCTTCCTCCCTCTCTCAGCCCCCAGTAACTATTCCACCTTCCGTCTCTATGAATCCGCCTATTCTAGGTACTTTGTGTACTTGGAATCATACAGTCTGTCTTTTTGTGTCTGGTTTACTTCACTATGCATAATGTTTTCAAGGCATCAGTCTTTTGAACAATCTGCCGAATGTACAGATCCTACGTGAGGCTCAGGGAGATCGAGTATTCCTGAGAAGGAGCGGGAAGGACTGATTTATTTCCCTCTCATTTTTTTTCCAAGAGAGCCTCGCAGAGAATCAGAAATGGAGCCTCACGAAAGCCCATCAGGAAGAAGCACAGCAGCAGGTGGAAGAAACACACACTTACCCTCGCTCAAAAGCGAGGACCAGGTAATGAGCTGTGCGCCTCAGGAGCGCCCCTTCACCTCTCTGGGCCTCACAGATGCAGGCAGAACCGGGCGTGGTGCATGGGGGGGGGGGTCCTGCTCTTGTCCCCAGCAAGGCAAGGACTTTGACGCACAGTGTCTACGGGGCCTCCAGCTCCACGAGGGCCCTTTGGGGTGCCCCTGTGAACACCCCTGCCCAGTGTCTCATCTCCCTGGGTCCTAAGGTGGTGCCACCCCAGAGCCAGAAAACACCTCCCTAGAGATTTAAAGTCACGAGCCGCCATCGGTACGGAGAGGAGCCCTAGGGGCTGTAAACGGGGGTGGGGGGAGGGGGAGTGTCAAAGGGCCAAAACTTGGGGGACAACAGGCTAGAAACCCTCTCAACTTGTCATCAGCAAAATGTCACCTGTCTGGCCTCTCACAAAGTCCCCACCTGAACTGCAACTGAGCTTCTGAGGGGCCCCAGGAGTCAACAAAACTGGGACGAAGAAGGTGGTGGGAAGGTTAAGCCCAAACAAAAAGGGATTTCAAAACGGATATAAATAGGGTAGCGGTTGCCAGCGAGCATTTCAAAATGAAATTCGACAGCATTCCCCTGAATGAAGCTATTATCGGAAACTAACAAGTAACATAAGAGACAAGCATTTAACAGTCAAACCTTTTTTCCCTCTTTTATTCAAATAAACTAAACTGAATATTCATCTGAACAATTCAAAGCTATGAAAAACCACACACACACAGCAAGAGAAGTCTGAAAACAAGATACCTCAAAATTAAAATGACCCGCTCCAAAGGCGATCACGGAGGAACACCCAGCAGTTAACTTACAGAGAATTCTTTTTTAGGTCAGGGAGGGAAAGATGGGAACGGCCTCCCCCTAGCCTCAAATATAATTTTCGTCTCTTATCATATAGGTCAATGAACACTAATAGGCAATCACACAGTGCCTAACGCATCTTCAGTGAAAATCAATGCAAGTCAGGAGTTAACGCACTTGGTTAGTGGGGAAAAAAATGAGAGAGAAAAAAACCCAGACTGTCAGATTTATTCTGAGTATCCCATGAGGAATTTAAGGTATGTGTACGCAAGGGTATTTATAACCCAGGAAACCTCCCTCTCTTGCTAGTAACCCAGTGCTGGGGGAAGCGGCAGCATCCCCGAGCTGCTTCCAGAGAAAATATGAATCCCTTGGGTCTGGGCGTGGGGAGCACTTTCTGGTTTCAAAATGCTTCCCCTACATCATCCTCCCTGGTCCCCAAGGCAACCCTGAGAGAGGCAGGGCAGGCTCCTGTGTCGTCATTTCGCTCAACTGCACAGCTAAACGCCTCGTCCATGCAGGCGTGTGGACACTAAGCCAGAGCAGGAGTTGAACCAGGAGTCATACTCGGCTCCTTTCACGACCCCACCCTGCTTTTCTGGAGAAGGTCATCAGTCAGGGCCTTCCCTGAATCAGGAAGTGTTCAAAGATGGATTGGAGGCCCCACAGTCCTGGGAAGGCGAGACCTGGGCCACGAGCATGGTGGTCCGTGGGTTTCAGCACGGAGTCAACCCCCGGTACCTGTGTGTCCGTTAGCGACACTTCATCTTGGGCTGGCCTCCATCCCCAACTCAGAACATGTCAGGGCCACTTCCATGGGCTACAGCAGGTTTGGCAAATCGGTTTCATCTCCTTGGAAGGGTTTTCCTGGAGCCCTGGATGGGGTCTGAGGGCCCCCCTACATGGCGGGATGGGATGGCTTCACATGTCCCTGGGTTTGTCCTTAAAAAAATGTAACTCAGAAGACTGATCTGTTCCAAGAAAAAAACGAGCTGCCTTTCCAAAAGAAAGGACATGTTTCTAATGACGGATCCCCATTTTGGGATACTCACTGCGTGTTACCTGGACATCAGTCAAGTCCAGTCTGAGCTGCCATTACTTTCCTGATCTTCAGTCTGAGCTGCCATTACTTTCCAGCATCTTCAGATGTCAGGTACTGGGCAGGAGGGGTGACCAGTCCTGGCTGTGCCTGTTCTTACACCCAAACGCTAATGTGGATTTCGATCAGATAAGCATGTCATTTCCCACCCAGCCAGGGATGGGATTCCTTCAGTCATGTCTACTGTCTGGTATCCTGAAGGTGGTTATACAGCCCACATTCTAATAATAATTATAAAAAGAGAAAGCTTACCGCATGTATTGATCAGCCTTCTTTAACTCAGTCTTTACACCCGACCCTCGCCAAGTAGGATGATTGTTCCCACTTTACAGACTGAAGAACTGAGGCCCAGGCAGCAGGGGAGGGGGGAGCCTATGTTCGTTCCACCCCAGCCCCCTTTCTTCATATAAAGGTGGGTTACTCTAAATCCAGTATCTGCTGGATTCTAAACGTGTCCCACAACCTGGCTCTGGAACCCCACCCCATCACCTTGCTCTGAGAGACCCTCTACAACCCGGGGGACAGCCCCTCAGCCTCATGACCCAGCAGGAGGGCCAGGAGAGTGGGGGAGAGACGTGCTGTCCGGTCCAGCTGAGTGTTCACTCCTGGGCGTGTGTAGCTGAGCCCTTCTACATAAAGGCAACTCAGGGGACGCCGAGGGTTTTCACAGTGACACCACAAAGATGAATTTTATAAAGAAAAACAACTAGAGCATCACCTAAGCTAGTCTAGCCCAGGATGGGCACAGGGTAGGGACTCCTCTGAACGTTTCCAGACCCCAACCATGGAGCTGCCAGAAAACGGGGTGGGTCATCAAGCAAGATGCTAGGAGACACCTCTTGCAGCAAACTGGCTCTCTAATGGGTCAGCCGCCCTGGAGGGATAAACAGAGAAGCACTCATGTCCCTGGCCTTATAAAGAACAGGGACAGGCACACTGACCCGCGATGGACACAGGACTCAGCCTCAGGGCTGGTGGGAACAAAGGTGTGTGGGCCAGGAGGCCATCAGAGGCAGACACCACCCTCCCTCGCGGCTGGCAAATGAGCCGGTGATGGATTGGATGGTCTGCAGACATCCCTTCTCAGCACAGTCCTCTCTCTGCCCCATACCCTTCTTCCTCCCTGACCTGGAGCCAGCAAGCTGCCTCTCTGGGGGGGTCCTTTCTGACCTGGCCTCTCCTCCCTGCCACGTGCCTTCAGGGTGCCACTGCAGCCTTCCACTGTGGCATCACTCATGCACCTGCTTCCTCGTTTACACCAGCATCTGGCAGCTGGTTGCTGTAAACGATAATAAAATGCCTTTCCAAAAAATGAAGGAATGTGACCAGACACGCCAGACATCATGATATTAAGGCCGTGTCAATTAATTTCTCCCCCTGCTTGATAAACGAGCCCCATTCCATCTCTTAATAATGAGGAGAGAAACAAGAAAAGTTGACACTTGGTTTAATTTATTTTCTCAACTTGCCTGATCATATTTCTTTCTGCCTTGCAGAGCTGGCTGTGGCTGTGGGGAATTACAAGTGGCTGGCGTGCAGGCAGCGACTGGATTGGTGTGAATCGACACGGGTCTCTCCATCCCCACACACCGCTTCATCAGGAGGGGAAGGGACTCTTGGACCCGCGCCTCTTCAGCCACCTTCGGGGGCGGGAGCGTGGAGGCGGGGCAGGGCGGGATCTCAGGTGTTGGGGGCCCGGAGGACAGCAGTGGCACTCTCAGACTCCAATCTAGTGCTGAGGAACTGCTCGAGACTGAATTCCCTAAATTAATACTAAGCTAGGTTGGCGGCATTGGCCAGAGGGAGCCAGTTTCCCAACTGGAAAGCTACTTTTCTTTCCCTTTCAGCCCGAGGATGCTCTAACCAACATCTGACCTTGAAACGTGAGCATCAACCTTCTAAAGGTCAGATGCCAACTGTGAACCAGCAAGTGTTTCATGAAGGCTTCAGTCACAAGTAAGTTTTTCATACGACCACCGTAAGCACCGTAAGGATTACTTATGGAGGCCCACAGACCGTAAACCAAGTTGGGGGTAAAAGTGAAGTGTGCTCCTAAACGAGCGCTTCTCGGTGAGGTCCTTCAGCAGAGTCTTCTGATGGGTGAGGGGCTTGTTAAAAATGCAGATCCCCAAGCTCTGTCTGCCCCCTAATGTGAGTGCTGTGGGTGTGGCCCAGGAATCTGCATTTTAACTGGTTCTCTGGTGATTCTGATGCCCACCCAAGTCTGACTCTGCTTTATGTTTCCCAATTCAGGATGAGCCAAGTGAAGACCATTTGGTAGAAAAGAATCCAGAACTTTCCACTGGAAAGAGAATCTTCAGGCCCCCTTTTCATATGAAGGGGGAGACTGAAGCTGTTCTAAAAAGGCCCTGATATCTCTTTCACGGAGAACGGGACCTAGCAGCCCCAGGGGCAGTCCTCATCCAAGGCAGGGGGAGATCGGGGCAAAGACGAAGCTCCTCCCCCCCAGACTCAGGAAACGACTGGAAGCCAGTTCATACTAAAGTGTAAATGACTGATCTTGCCTCTACTCCCAGAGGTCACGGTGGTTTACTCAGATCAAATCCTTATGTGAAAGCAATTAAGCTCTACCTTAGAATTCCAAACAGGCATTCAGGCGGTGGGAGATTTTTTTTTTTTTTTTTTACTGATGAGGGGCACCTCCCTGAGTCTGCGAAATTATATGAGTGTATAGAGAGCTTTACAAGGAGGGGGAGGGCGTGTCTGAAAAAACCACCCAGGAAGGAAGAGAGGGAGGTTAAAAGGAAAAGAGAGGGAGAAGAAGGGAAGGAAGAAGGGAGGGTAGGAGAGAAAGAGATTCAGGGGCAGGTGGGGCGGAGGGAGAGAGAGTGATGCGGCCAACCACCCCGAAACCATTTTTCTAAGAGAGAAATCTGCCGTGAATACCGATAGCGTGATTTGAAAGTGCTTGCGGCTACAGCGAAAGGGTGTCTCATCCCAGACTCTTGTTAACCGAGGGGGAAAAAGCACCTGTGATCCGGGGCAGACAACCCCAATCTCATTTCATTCCTAGCGCGCTCCGTAGCAGCGATTCTGTGAATGACACTGGTCAGGGCAGCAGATTAGTTCACAGACCTATTTTTTTGTGCGTGGTGTTCCATCTTGGTAGGGAAAATAGTCAGTTCTTGGCGAGAGAGACACATATTACTGCTGTTAAGTGCCAATATAAACTCTGGGACGCAGTGGTAAATTCACCAAATTAAATCGCTAGACAACTGGCTCGGATCAGGACCCCGGCAGAAGGTGCCAGGACGGCAGCGCGGGGGCGGAGGGGGCTGAAGGAGGCCGAGGTCGGGCGCAGCTGGAGCGAGGGCTGCTCTGGAAACACGGGGCCTGGGGGGCTTTGGCGGCTCCACCGGCAGAAGCGCGCCCTTCAAGGCTTCTAAGCCCTGGGGCTTTCTGAGCTCAGGGGAGATGGGGCACCGGCTGGAAGACTCTTACCCACTGAGGTGGACATCTGGGTTAGGACCCCCAGGCTCTTCCCCAAAGAGTGGGTTTTAAATCTGTCCACTTTTCTGACACTCGCCCTCGAGCCCCACCCACACAGTGCGCCTCCTGGAAGCTTAGGGTGGGGTTTCAATCCACCTAAATGCCTCTGCTGAGGTGGGGTAGAAACAGGCTTAGACTTTGGAGCCAGGTGGATCTGGGCTCATATCCTGGCTCCAGCAATGACTGGCTGTCCCACTCTGACCCTCAGTATCCTACCCTCTGTGAGACAGAAATTTAAAAAATCGACCTCACCAGCCTGGAGGCTTCCTTGAAAACACCTGTGAGGGGTGAGCTACCCTCTCCCACAGTCAAGAGACTTTCTACGGCTTCTCTCCTAACCCAACCTCTATCTCCACAGTCACCTTTACCCTTTGCCGTGAACCTCACTTATTGAAATTCATTTGACATTGACATGTGTGTCAAAGAGATGTTCGTGGGCTTTGCCATCACGGTGGGAACAGGATTCAAGACAGGGAGAGTTAAAACAAGTCACACGGTCAAACTCCCATGCAAACTTGTTACTTAAAAGGACCCTGCATCGCTTTGGGTTTAAAAAAAAAGAAAGGACTGAGTTTTGAGAGGCAGGCCCTGTGCTGGCTGAGCATGGCATTCCCCCGATCCCTGATGCGCCCCCAGAGCCTCTGTGTTCACTCCAGGGTCAGGAGCCTGTGCAGGGCTGTTCTGGAGGGTGTGCCTTGGTATCTGCGAGGAGGGGACATGAAGGAGACAGAAACAAAGGGGGAAGGGGACGCCGACAGGGACAACAAAACCTCTGCTGCAAGGAAGGAGCAGAGTTAGACCTGCACCCCGTTCACCCCAGGATGGAGAGAGGACCCCTCGGAGAAGCCCAGTCATCTCAAGATGCCACCGCTTCCCTCTAACAAGTTCTCAAGGAACAGTTACTGGCCTCAGAGAAAGTTCCAAAACTCCATCAAAAAACCACGACTTGGAAGCAGGTTCT
This sequence comes from Tursiops truncatus, assembly GCF_011762595.2. Taxonomy (NCBI): domain Eukaryota; kingdom Metazoa; phylum Chordata; class Mammalia; order Artiodactyla; family Delphinidae; genus Tursiops; species Tursiops truncatus. Next base: position 27,648,814 of record NC_047053.1, on the reverse strand, counting down.
CAGCGCCACCACAAATTATATGACTTTTATGATGAGGTATGTTTTCAGAATAGTCCCAACCGACAGAGCCCTGGCTGGACGCCCGCTGGGCCCGCCACCAGCTCCGTGCCCCCTGCAGAGGGGTCATTTCTGCCCACATCGCCAGGACTCCAGCCGGCCGGGCTGCCCGTAAGCCTGCCCGGAGTTTGGGGGTAGGTGGCTGCCCACTGAGGTGTCTCTGCACAAGACACACACGCGTCCCCACCGCAGGCTGGGGGCTGGCCTCTTTTCTTTTTCTGGCTGTAAAGGAACTGTTCTTAACATCTGGAGGTGATTCAGATGATTCAGGGTTTAAGAAACATTGGGAAAAGGAAAAACGCATAACGCTTAATTTTTATTTTTCATCTAAAACTAATTTCAGCTTCACTAATATTTAATATACGGAGTGAATGGACCTAGTGCCCTCATACATCCGGACGTCAGAGAGACACTGTCTTGGATGGTATTTTATAGACCCCTGGAGAGACAAAGGAAACGCTACAATGGGGGTGAGGTCAGAGCGGCACCTCATTGAGTTACCTGCTGCAAGCGTAGCCGGTACCCAGTGCTGTTAAGGTGTGACCAGGATGTATAAATGGATGTATAGATTATGTGATCTGGCTTTCAGTAAAGGAACCCTTGCAAAATGGGCAAAGAAAACCAGATTGGAGATAACGCTAATGATATAAACCTTGCCACTACCAGAAAACAGCGAGCTGACCCTGCTCTGCCACTTGGCAAGACTCCGCACCAGCCACTTCACACCCCAAAATGTGTTCTGATCAGACGGGAGAGCAGCAGCTGAGTGAGCGAGAAAGATCCTGCTTTTCAACAGAAACTTGTGCTTTAGAGAAAGCACTTGGAAAACGAATGTTTGGAAAATATTTCTGTTGTTCTGTGATTTCATTGCTAAAAATGATATGACTGGGTTATGTACAAAAGCTCTTGTATCTGCATACTTTTAAAACTTGGAAACAGAACTGTAAGACTCATTTTTTTTTAAACGAACCTTTCAGTGGATTTTGAACCCGCTTGTTAAAAATATAAAAATGCAACACTTGATTAATTTGCATGAAAAACTGATTGACATCAGGGAAGATGGAAATTTACAAGCTGAATTTCAACAGAATCCTTTGCATAATTGGAGGATGGGATTGAAAAATTAGTATCATGATTCAGTCAGCACAGCAAATGTGATTCTTCCACTGAGATCTGTATATCTTGAAGTGTATTTTTCAGTTATGACAGGCATTAAAACCAAGTATCAAAATAATAAGCTAAACTCAGAATCCAACCTTTAGAGCTGAATCGCAAAGTGTTAAGTCAAGAATTTTTAAAAAGCATATTCAATCATACTGCTCTCACCAAAAATTATTTTAATTATTAATAAATAAAATTCTAAATACGGCTTATTTCAAATGTATCCCATCCTATTATATTGCTATTTATATAGGTTATATATATATATTAGCATAGTAGTACATGTATATAAATTGAAAATTAAATAAAACGTATTGGGGGTTTGTGTGTTAATATTTTTTCTGCACAAAAAATGTGAAGATATAGAATTAAAAAAAAAATTTTTTTTTGAAGACTCCTGCTCTAGAAGGAGAAGGTGGGGCTGTATGTCCTGAACACTGGTTCTGAAGTCATCCCTTAGTTACAGAGACTACTAAAGCCAGAGGTGAGGGTGGGAATAGGTATCTTCAGTGCCTGCCAGCTGGTGTGGACCCCTCCGACCCCCAAGGAGGGGCCTGCAGGTGGGCTATTCATGGGACTCAAGCACCTGCTGATTCCAGGATCTCCTGGGTCCTCCTGGCTCAGAGCACAGAATGCTTTAGAAGGCATTTTGGGGGTGCATCCTTCAAACGGAGACCCCTCCCCCATACGTTAATGGCAGCAATACCTGAACTCTTGTCAATAAGTTTTTCATAGTGTCGTATCGTCATTAAAATTTTATTCTATTAGCATTCTGAATCCAAACCACTAAGTACATAATTGCTAAAACATGTGTTAAGCGATGACTTAGGAAATGCCAGTTTTATCGTATTGTTAATTCACAGAAAGTAGGATTAATACACTCACAGGTCACTAGGATCATTCAGTTCAGTTTCAGCAGCTCTTCAGCGGGAGGGGGGTTGTTGGTGGGCAACCCTGGGAATTGGCAGCAAGGGCAGAAGAGTTCTTTGTGGTTGACCCTCAGCCCTTCTGCAGGTTCTACGAGCGTGTCTGAGAGAAACTCAAGAGACAGGATATCAAGGTCTATTTTGCCCAAAGGAAATTATTGTAAGATCTGATACCACTCAGCGCAGCCTCCTCGAAAGGGCAGATGTGGAAGGGTTTGGATGGGGAGGAAGAGAAAGAGCAACACGTCCATTTAAGTCAGACCAGTAAGACTCCATGGACCACTGGGGAAGGTTCAAGTCTTGAACCCACGGATGTAGTTTAAATCCTGGTTGTGCAGCATTACTGGCTGCGTGATTTGGGACAAGCCCTTAACCTCCCTGACCCTGGGTCTCCACCTGAAGAAAGGGAATAAGGATGCCCACCTCAAAGGGCTGGCATGAGGATGCCCACTCCGGGTATCATCCCTGTACAAGCCTGTGGTTTTCATATAAGGATTTCATACCCAATATTGCTTGGAACAAGCGGGCCACCAGCTGCGGCTTGAAAATAATGTAGATATCAATAAATGTGGACTGCAGTGGGATGGGCTCTAGTGGGGTCTACCCTGAGGTGCCAAAGCCAGGTGATTAGAAGTGAATTGGGACTCACCTTGCTGTCATCTCCAATGGAAACCAGGACAGAAGATCCCTAGGCCAGAGGGGTTTATTCAAACCCCTGCCCACCCTGTCCTGGGAATTACAGAGGTATCCAGGCACGAAATGGACTAAATGTCTTCTCTTTTCCCAGCTGCCCAAATTGCTTTAGCCTGGCCCGATGGTGGTACTCCCAATTCTTCACACTTAATAATGAAACAGCCTGCCTGGCTGGGCCGCACGTGAGATCAGGGCTGGAAGCCAGGGCTGGAAGAGCCACAGCAGACTGGGGTGAAGGAAGGGGCCAGGCAAGGGTGGCGAGGCCACACCTGGGTTTCCTGAAGCTGGAGGGTCAAGGCCTGGGTTTCCTGGAAGCTGGAAGGCTGAAGTCAGGTTGAAGCCCCAGGTCCGATACCAGAGAAAGCAGTCAGGGAAAGCCAACAGGCTCTTTAGGTGGGGCAGGAGCCCTTCGTAGGGGAAGATAAGGGACAGGCCAAGGCACACTGCTAGAGTGATGATAAATGAGTCTACCTCGCTGGAGCCAGGATACAAAAATCAAAGCTAAGGGGAAAAAATATATATATAATAATAATAAATGCTGACCAGCCTCTGCCAGGCCCAAGTGGGAATAGAGAGAAATCACCTGGTTGCATTTTCCTGGAACATTCTTTCAAGGTACTTTGTAAATTAAAGTTCCCTGTGGCGAGGCCTTCTGAAACGGGTTCTCATTTGTGGGTTACAAGTGGAAAGAACACCCCCTTATTTGTAGAAAAGGTTGTGAGTGGAAAGAGCCTCCTTATTTGTGGGCTGTGAGTAGAAGGAGTCTGAGCTTTGGGTTCCCACGTGGGCTGGAACCCCAGTTCCACAACCGATCAGCTGTGTGATGTCTCTCTGCCTCAACTTTCTCATCCATAAAATGGGGATGGTAATATTTTCGACTGTAGATCTTTTCAACAAGACGATGCCTGAGACGTGAAGCTCCGCACAGTGCCTAGTACTAATCAGACGCTGACTCATCTGTGCTCTGCTCTGGAGATCTAGTTCTACTTCTGCTGACTTGCTGTATCGATTTAATAACTTAACCCTGTGGGATGCAGCCTCCAGAAAGTAGCTGCTCAGAGGGGAAGCTGCAAGGATTCCCGGGCTTTGAGTATCACCTTTCTGCACCGACCACACGGGGGCAAAGAGGGCTGGAGACAGGCTGAGGGGTGACCCACCCCGGGGGAGAAGGATCCTCAGGGTGGCTTGGCCTGACACCCAGTACAACGCTGCCCCTGATGGGAGATGGGCCCTCCACTGCCCAGAGCAGCCCCGAGCGCACTTCCAGGCCAGGTAGGAAGGCAAAGGCTGGATCCTCCTCTCATCATCAGCACAAGACCCAGAGCCTCTGTTCTCCAGAGAAGGCAACTGAGAAACAGTGGAGCTTCTCCCGCTGTGAAAATCACAGTGCACAGAACACCATGTTGGGGCCATTCTGCTACTTGGCTGCGAAGACCAGTAACTTCAATTTATTTGTGTCTGGGGCCTTAAAGAACCTCGGCTGTCATCCCTTCCTTAGTTTATTACCAAATTTCTAAAATATTACATTCTTTATTATATCCAAATTCACTTTATTGCACTTGACAATACAGATAATCACATACCATATGCTCTAATGTTTTGAAACCAATGCGTGTTGACAGCGGTTTTTATTCATGATGCATAATTCCATCCCCAGCTCACAATGAGGCCTCCGAGCAGCCAGCCTAGTGTTAAGACTTTTGCCTAATAACAGATTAGCAATACAGCAAGTTTCGGAGACATCCTCGTCCCTTGCCGTTCTCTCTTTACAATGGGAAAAACGTACCTGAGCCGAGAAGATGGATTTATCGAAGAGAAGAGGAAAACACTCTCCCACCACCCTCCCCCCATTCCCAGAGGGTTTATAATGATTTGTTATCGTTCCACACTTATGAAACTTGATATTGAAAAGAGGGATTGGCCTTGTGCCAAGTAGCAAGGCAGCTAATCACACCAACCACACTGCTGGCCCCTGAGAACTGAGAACACACGATGCCCCAAAGCTCTCATTAGGAGCCTCTCTTGTTTTCACTCTTGTTTTGCTACAAGCAAATATTTATCACTCCTCTACCTTGGTGAGACCTCCCCCACTCGCATGCCCTCTTCTCATCCCCTGGGCATCCCTTCTCTTCCCAATTAGCCCCAAGCTTCCTGGCAAAATGAACACAGCCGGGGATGATTCCTACCCCTGGCGTCCTGGCACCTCTCAGGCAGAAAAGCCAGCTCGGCGGGAACCGTCTCTGCGGCTCCTTCCACAAAGCCTGCTTGTCCTAGGGTGGCCGAGGCAAAGGGTGGATCATGTGAAGATGATCCTCCAGCTTTGCGGTGGAACAAACAATGCCGTTCACGCGTCTCCTAACTAAGCGCTTTCCTGGGCTCCGCAGAAGCACTCGAACAACTGTAAACCCATGAGATCATGCCGGGCGTTGTGGGAAAGGGCTTGCGCTGTCGCCGGCAGAGAATCAACTCAGATTTATAGATCCTTAAAGCTTTACTATATCGGTATTCGTCTTCCCCTGCAGACAGACAAGGGGACCAGGGCCGTGGCGGAGGAGAGAGAAGAGCAGCCCACAGCTCGGCTGCAGACAGACTGGAGTTTCACAATCATTCTCCTGGGTAATGAGATTTCTCAACAAGGGGAGGAGGGACAGGAAGGAAAGCCAGGCCTTTGCTGAATACTTGGCTATTTTCCCAAGGCTTTGCTGGGGGCGGGTGGGGGGAGAAAAGAGATGTTATCTTTAACAGTGCCTCTGGAGTGCCCAGTGACCTGCTGTCAACAGAAGCAATGGGTACCCAGCGAGGAAGGGGCTGGAATCAGACGATGCAGAAAAACACTTACTTAGCCATCTTCCTCCATGTGACTGCTGTATAGATTAGAACTCTTTTTCATAAATAAAAACCTACTTTCCCTTTGGGCTTACATCATGGCTCCCAGAAGGGCCTTTTCTTTATTTCGGAATCATCTTCTGCAGGCAGGGGCTCCTCCTAATATCTCAGGGGGTTTGTGCTGTTTTCTGTTTGCTTTCTGTTTTGTCCTTTTCCCTTGCTTGTCTAGGACAAGCCAGTAAATAGCTGGTCAGTAAACCAGACACCAGAGCTTAGACATAATTTCATAAAGAAGCCTCCTGAAATATTACAGGTTGGTCTCTATGGGTCTGGAAAGGAGACGGTTTCGGCCATTTCAAAAAGCAGGATCCACCTGTGGTTTGCCAAGTAACCACTGAACACACTGGTCCTGGCCCCGTCTCGCCCCACCGATTCTATTCTCTAACTGTTTGACTACTTCTCAGAAAAGGGACACCACCCCTCACCACTTCACAAAGATGGTTTAAGAGTTGGGCATCTTGAGGCATTGCTAAAGTTCCTTTTCATCCTGAGGGCCCATCTTTCTCTTGGTAATTTCACAAAGGGCCACCTATAGACAGGGTACCAGCACCAACCCACTTTCCAGAGGCAGGACTCCTGCAAGATCTAACATAGCCATCTTGTTTCTCCTGAATCTGGTCTCCTCCGGTTCCTCCTAAATTTCTCCATCATACAGTTTCCAGCCCCCATCAGACCTCCTCTGATAGTAACCTACCTTGTCAGCGTCCATCCTAACATGGAATACCTGGAAAGGAATATGACATTCCACGTGGGGAATACTGCAGGGTCCTAGATATTCGACCGGACTTCTCTTGATGCAGTCTCTCGTGGCTTTCTCTGCAACTCCATCACCCCACTGCCTCAAAGAAAGCTTATGGCCAACTAAAACTTCCTGCAAACCATTATCCAAATCTCTCCCCGCCCATCCTTCACTTGTTTTCCTTTTGTTAGACTATAACCTTTGATTGTCATCTTCTGATTATAAAAGTAATACACATTTTAGAGTCTTAGAAAATACGGAAGACGTTTATTCCTACAATAAACATTCACTGGACACCTACTATATGGAAGACACTTAGTCCAGACAAGACCCAGCTTCTGCCTTCAAAGGTGGGAGAAACACACACCCCATCATCCCCACAGCTAGTGTGCAAAGAATGGAGTTACAGAGCGTGCATTCCACGACTGCTGTGGGTCTCGCTCACCACCACGTCCCCACACCCCCTTGATGAGTGTCCAGCACGAATGAGGTGCTCAGCAAATGACTGTCACGGGAACGAATGGCTTGGGAGGATGGCCTTCCGGTAGATCAGCCCGTCTCTCTCTGCACATACATTTTTCTCCCCAAAGGCCGAATCAAGCCAAGAGACCTTCAGTACCAGACAAAGCTTTATGTAACGAAAAGGACCCTCAGTCCACCAGGCCCTCCTTTTCCCGTTTCTACTCAGAGCCTGGTCCCTGAGCACACAGTCTGCTTAGCTGCAAGACTGAGCTGCAGAGGAATAAGAAAACAGTGAGAAGAAGGGAAGTCAGCTCCAGAATCCCTGGGCCTGGCCGTCTTGCTTCTCTGGGAAAAGCCCAATTGTAAAGGCTTAGGTACCAGCTTCCGTCTCTCCAGGCAGGAGCAGCGGGAAGAGCAGAGCGATGATTGGAGGGTGAGACCGGAGCGCGCGCTTAGCTCCCGTTCACCCAGAGCACCCGCCAGGCTTGCTTCTGCCGCTTCCACCAGCCAGACGGGATGTTTCCGCATCTTGGGGTAAGTGGTGCCGCAAAAAGCACAAGCCAGACAAAACCCTGGACGAACGTCCCGTTCACTGTCTCCCATGAATGAGCTGCCTGGAAGGGAGGGCACCAGCCAGCAGGCAGCCGGCACAGGAATCTACTCCTGCTGCGATTCTTTTTTGGTCCCAGGTTGGGAAAGTGAACCTCTGTCTCTTTCTAGCATTTCTGTCTCTTGGAAGGCTGGGAGGGCTGTCTGCCCTGCTCATCCAAAGACTGATGAACCAGAAGCTCGTGGTTACTCGGTAGAAGACAGACAGAAGGCAGGCGCTAGGACAGAACCCACGCTCGGAGAGAAACCTCTGCTCTGCCCATTGTCACCTGGCAAGCCTGCGCCTAGAACCCTGTGCCCTACTCAATGCAACCAGCCTTTCCTTCCAAGGAGAGGCTGGGGATGGCTGGCGAGGCTTGAGCACTGGGGAGAGGACCTGAAACAGCTTCACGTGGGGTCAGGGGATTGTCCGTGGCTGGCCTCTCCAGGCCCCAGCCCGGAGCCACCCCTTCCCCTAACCCCATCCCTCGGAAGGGCAGTCCTAGCCAACAACCTGTCCTGCAGCTCATGAGAGCCTTGCTTCTGGTTCTTCACTCCTGGCTCGCTGCCAGCCAGCAGGAATAACGGACCCGCTTATTTTATTTCATTGGCTTGTAAAGGGACATGACCAAATCGTGATGGGGAAAGAAGCTGGCAGTGGCAGAGGCCAGCAAAGCCTGGGGAGACGCCAGGAGTTAAGTAATGCCTTGGCCATTCGTTCTCCCTGACGACTAGCAGCGCTGCTGGACCAGGATGGAAGATGTGAGCGCTGGGGCTGGGGAAGCACAGAGGGGCAGGGGCAGAGCTACCCCTGACTCGCTCTGCTCTAGGATGAGCCGTGCTCCTTTCCCACCTGGCTGCTCCTTTTTATTGGGTCATGGTCATTATCATCACAACCACCACCATTTATTTAGCACATAAGTCTTAACCCTTTCATATTATCTCCAATCCTTCCAACCTGCCCTCAAGGCAGGTAGTATTATCCCAACTTGACGAATGCAGGATCTGAGATTCAGCACAGTGAAGTCACTTGCCATGGCCTCTCCATAAGTGAGCGGCTGAGCTGGGATTAAGTCCACATCCATCTGTCTCTAAAGCCTGGACCGTCCTCTCCATCAGCCCCGGGAAAGGCAACCAGGATAAATGGAAGATTTAGTGCTAACAGCCCTGGATAAGCCACCACACAATGGAGGCCAAATGACTGAGGGGTTATCCTTGCTGATAAGTGTGGTGGTCTGGGATACTCAGAGGGTCTGCAGTGAGGAGGGGGTTGATCTCCAGCTCCATCCTCATGAGCTGTAGCACCTTGAGTGACTCACGTGACCTCTACAGTCCCAGCGTCCTCACTGAAGCCTGAGATTTCAGTCTGCTGTGCTCACTACCAAATTCCCTGTACCTAGAACCTGCATTCCACAAAGACTTGTCAAGTGAATGAATAACGGAATGAAAAACGGAAATTTCAGTAACATCCTCGCTACCCATCTTATTAATGAGATAACATAGAACACTTTGCACAGAGCATGACACATTTCTAGGGATCAACAAGAAGTTCCTGGTTATTATCAGTACTATTACTATATACTTTTACTATAATACCATTATTGCTTCACAAGGTTATCATAAGGATCAATGCATTTGCGAACCGTAACATAAGCCAGAGTTTTTACAATAACTAGTAAGCAACGCTGGGCAACCAGGTCAGACGCTGATAAGTGGTCACGGGTAATGCCAGCACAGAGGCATCCCAGGAGGCTGCCCTGGCCTCTCCCTCAGCCCCGAGCATCTGGGGCCTAGCAGGTGGAGCTCCTGCCCAAGCTCTGTCCCAGGTCCCCATCCACCTGGGACCCTCGGGTGGAGTTGCTGGGCACGTCCACGCTTGCACGGCCCGGTGAGAATGCCTCCTGTTACCATCGTGCAGGTCACCGAATGCCCATGAGTTACGCCACGTCAGCCAGGTCTCTGATCAGCTTAGTTAAAAATAGAGTTTGTAACAGAAACCTAAATCCAGTCTCCTCTAAATCAGGGCGGCGGGGGAGCAGGTGCCACCCAAACGTGGCGCTACGATGATGTGCAGAGGTGGCAGCCCCGGGGCGAGGAGGGCCCTTTACACAGAAGGGACGGCGTTCCCTCCCTCGGATTCAGTCAGTATTGGCTCAGCACCTGCACGTGTCCCAGGAGGATCCGAGGCTGAATCAGCTGTGCCTCCAGGTGACAAAATGGACAAGAGAAGTGGGCACAGAATAACTCTAATTCGGGACAGATTTCCTTATGGAAAAGGGTAAACAGATTGGTCTTTTAAAAGGCTGCTCCTCAGAAGCTTGGATTCTGAGACTGTCCCCCCCCGCCCTCCACCAAACTACTGGTAGCCAACCCTGGGCTTGGGAGCTCTGCAAATTCCTCTAATCCAGGAGGCTCGTATGGCAAGTCCTCACTCTTTCCATGTGGCTGGTGCGAAATACCATCATGCTTAGCGAACCCAATATTTCCGGAACAGGGTGAAGCTCAAAATAATTCTCACAGTTAGACTCACTGGGACCTAAATAGCTTTGCTGATTAAACCTTTGAATCCTTATCCGAACCGGTGACATTCCTCCTCAGGGATGCCAAATCCCTTACTGCTTCCCGGCAAGCTCAGGCCCGAGGGAGGGTCTGATTCTGCTGCACACGCCAGTTAGGGTCCCCTGCCCTCAACTGGTTATAAGCCACTGATTTCCTCTTTGGAATTGCCGATCAGCTTTCCAGTCTCCTCACCACGGCCCCCAAAACAGAGAGGACCAACAGCTGCCCTCATTACACAGCACCCTTGTTTGGGGATCTGGAAAACAAGGGCAGCTGTGCACAGGTTGGGATCACGTGGTAGAGGAGGGGCCCTTGCAGAGAGACGGCCTGGGACCCTCTCCTGTTTTCGGGGGGCTACAGGCACACTGTCAGCGGTAGGAGGTACTGACTTTCCCATTCGGTGTCAGCCGCTCGCCTGCCTGGTGGGAAGCAGAAAGAGAGAGAACTGCCGAGTATCTGGATTTGCTCGCGATGTGTTATTATTATAATTACTGTTATTATGTCACCACTGTCTTTTTTGAAACCGTTCCCATAGGTGGTTTCTTTAGCCTCCCAATCATCCAATGAGGTACCTTGAAAGGGATTATTATCCCCGTCTGAACCGCAGAGGAAACCAAGGCATAGACTGGGTGACCCTTGACCTTGGCCACACCATGAATCAAATGACAAGGACAAGAGGAGGCGTCCCCAGTCTCGCCTCGGGCCAGAGAGCCAGTGTCTGGAGGCATCCGAGGTAAAGGCAAGAAAACCACCACTAGGTCGGTCAGAAGCAGGCCTCCAAGACAGACAAGCAGCCCAGGTGACGGGGCCACACTTGCCCTCCCCCCCAGCCCCCCCTCACAGTGTGAGGTCAGGCCACTTGGCCTGCGATGCAGGGAGAAGATTTAACAAGCGACACAAGCTCGTGGTGGATTGATTCTCCGTTGCTGGGGGCGGCCTGCCCTCTCCCTCGTCACTGACAGGCAGTGAAGGGTTAGTGGTGCGCTCCCTGCCACTGGTTCCTTGGAGCTAAATGATAAAATGATGTCAGGACTGGGCAAGAGCTCGACTGCTAGTTAGAGCCACCACAGCTGCAGAAATGAAACTCTGCTCACCATCACCTGCTTCTTCTCAGAAGCTCTGAGCTAGACCTGATGCACCAACGCGAAGCCCACCGCAGCTGACCGCACGCTCCTGCCCGGTCCTTGCCAGCCAGACGGCAGGCAGCACTGGCCACGGTGGGCAGAGGTTGTAATCGCTGCCCTGACTGCCGGCCCCACGCCTGTCCTTCTCCCAGAAGTCCGGGGGAGGAAAGCCAAGCCCCGCTGGCCTGGCAGACTGGGTTGGGAGACCCCACCCCCCACACCTTAGGCAGAGCGCATGCCACGCTGCCCAGCTCTGGTGACCTGGACACACCCACAGGAGCAAAGGCAGTGGGGGCTAGGCCGGCTTCCCCGCTCTGCCTCGCATCAGTTGTTTTAGTTGTTTGTTTTCCTGATAAACATTCTGAATAGGCATTATGGCCGCATCGCTGGGAGCACCAAAATAAATCAACATGATCTCAAGGGCCAGAGAGAAGAGGAGGGCAAGGAGACTGCCGTCGGGGCCTCCAGTACCATCCAGTTCATACCAGCTGGCAGAGGCCTCCATTCCACGGATGGTTCCCACGCTGCCTGCAAAGCCTCGGACGACTCAGGAATGATTAAGGCACAGACTTGACTAAACCCACCCGTAGCTCCTCCACCAGAGAGAACCACTGGCAACGGTTTGGAGAACGTCTCTCCTTCCATGAACACTGCTTTACTGCAGCAGCTCTCAGCCCAGGCTGCACCCCGCACTCACCCGGGGAGCTTTAAGGATCACCACGTGCAGATCCCACCCTCAGAAACTCTGATTCACTTGGCCTAAGGCAGGGCCTAGGAACTGGTACGCTCCAAGAACGCCCCAGCTGATTCTAATTCTACTGTGATTCACAGCGTATATACATTTTATAGCTTTTCTCATGCAATATTGTGTCATCAGCATTTCCACATGTCACTTAAAAACTCTCTGTAAACTTCACTTGAATGGATGTGTAATAATCCGTCACATGAACGTCCCATAATTTCCTTCCAGTTTGCTTTTGTAGGTGTTCTCCTGGGTGGGTGCTGGCAAGTGGCTTGGGTCCAGACGGAAGACCTCCCCCCAACCCTCAAGGCAGGCCCATTTCACACCCCCTCGCCACCTGGGCTCCTCAGACAGAGCCTGGCCGATGGTACATCCACTCCGCGACCCAGGGACTGGCCTTCTGCACTGCCATCCTGGGACCCTGTGCCACACCCCAGAATTCCTCACCAGTTGGGTAACTTGTTTGTCTCTGCCAGGAGGATCAACTTGGTTCCATGGGGAGGATACACCCAGAAGGCCCTGAACAAAGGTCCGGGAAGCAGGATGGGCTACGTTGTTCATTAATTCCTTGTGAGGTCCTCACGGAATTTCCACAAGGCTCACTGATTTGGAATAGTTGCCTCCTTAAAAGACATTTTGAATCTTTTCATTTTGGACCAGAAACTTGGTCAGGAGCTGATTCTTCATCTTCCTACAGCCATTTCCTCTTACTCCTTCCTCTGACTGTCTTGAAAAACCTGTATCTCCCCAGCAATGGGTGTCTTATCGGCCCAGGCACACAAAAAGCCTTGTTTTGGAGCCTTGGGCTGAGTCCTGGAAGTTCCAGCTTTGAGGTGCAGCAGATCCTGGATAAGGACGGGCCCGTTCAGAGGATTCTCGTGGCTCCTTTCACGGCCAGAATGTCCAGCTTTTAGGGGATCCACCAGCGAGGCAGTTGACCCCAAGACTCCACACTGAGGCAGAGATGTCTCTTTACCATCCTCCTTCCAGCTGTTCTAGGAAGGAGCAAACACCTGGCGAGCAAACTGGGGCCCGTTTCCAATTCTAAGCTACTTGGTCCCCATCAGGCAAGGCCCCTCCATTTCCCACTCCGGGAACATCTGGCGAGTAGATGATTGGAAGCACATGCTAGCAGTTACCACACACTTCCCAGCAAAACCTAAGCTTCGTCCCAGGAGCCCCATCTTCCCTCTCTCTAATCCACTGTCCCACCCCCTTCACCTCCCCATCCTAGCTTTGCCGAGCTTTACTGCAAAACAGATGTTGCACCTGACCCAAGATCTCCCAGGCACGTGGCCAAAACCAATTTTTTTCAAGAGGCTGCAACATGAAACGGTCTTCCCAAGTCCAAGATAGCTTAGTAAACGTGGGTCCCCTTCCAGCTCCAGGAGCAGCCCAGGTGCGCTCACTCCCAGCTCCCAGCCTCTTCTCTCGCCAATAAACGCCATCACAGCTCTCCAGCCCCCCGGAGGCCAGCCTCGGTGCAAAGCCTGTCATTCCCACTCAGCAGGCATTACAATAACCAGGCCACAGGTACTCCCCTTCAGTTGAGAGTCGACGTCAAGCTTAATATGAAGGAATGTGCTGAACAGGACCCTCCAGGAGTTTAATATCCCTCATTTCCAGCAAACCAGGTTCAGTTCTAGGGCTTCTAACAGGAACAAGAACCCGAAGGGAAGAAGGGAGATTAGTGGCTGGAACTAGGTGTTAACGGTTAGGAGTGGAGCCATTCAAAGCCGAGAAGAAAGTTCTAGAATCATTTAACCACCTCCTGCTGTGAGGCCCTTGGGAGCCTGCCTCCTACTGGCTTCATATTTCATATTTGCCATTTGCTATGGACGGGGGCAAACGTGCGGGCCGGGACAGGTCCCCCCGAATTTACCCACTGGATTATGCCATGGCCAGCGTTCCTCTGGGGTCTTCTCTTTACCCCAACCCGGGGACTCTGTCTTGTATCCTGTACCCACGTTACAGATCGTCCTGAATCATACCCCAAAGTCCAAAGGAGTAGGAACATGATTAAATAATGATTTGCGAGGACAAAAAATCTAAAGTACACTTCTTTTCCCACATGGTATCCCTCTGTGAATTCAGAACAGGGAGGGCTCCCGTTTCCCTCTGTCACAGACAGCACCTCCTGCACCCAGACCCCAACCAGGCCTTTATTTCAGTTTGTCTTCCTGACCCAGAAACTTTGAAAGAACATAGGCTCCGGAGTTAGACAAGCTCAGATCCCAATGTCAAGGACACCACTTACAGGAAGCTATCAATCTCCTTGTGCCTCAGTGTCTTTATTAAATTGGGACAGTAATCCTTCTCTGGCAGGGTTACATAAGGATTCAGTAAAGGTGTTTATTGCAATGCTGGACACACAGCAAGGCGCCCAAGACATCTTCTATCTCCTTTCTCCCCCTCCCATAATCTGATCTGTTTGACAGAGAAAACTGGGCAGCCACGCGGAAGAGGGAGAAATTCATCCCACACTTTTCTGGGCACAGGTAAGCAGATCACCTCCGAGGCACTGGCCTCATCCGTCAGGAAGACACCCAACTGCCCAGTGCTCCAGGGAAGCCTCCAGAGGAGCCCTGCCATCCCGGCATCTCCAAGGCACAGCCCCGTCGCACAAGGCACGCACGTCCCACTGGAGAGGGGACCGGCGGTTCCTGGTTAACTGCCGGTTAAGGCAGCTGCACTTTACAGTAGCCCAGCATGGACAATATTATGAATGACACTCGCAAGCTGCCAGCCTGGGGACTCATTACAGTCCAGGTACAACACGGCAGCCTGCCAAGCCCACGGCTTTCAGAACATCCACACACCATTTAATTGCATTATAATTTCAAAAGTGCTTTTCAAACTGGAAAAAGGCATTCACTGATTAACCAGCGAAGAGCAAAATTGTTTATGAAATTGAATACAAAAAGCTACAGAAATGTAATTGGGTCGTTCTAGCACCTAATTTTCAAGCCATTTTCCCCACTTATTTAATCACGAGATACAAAAGGAGTGACTGAATTGACTTCATACTAATTAGATTACACCCCGCGATACTCCGGGCCTATATTCCAACTGGTGGATAGCGATGTTTTAAACAGAAACAAAAACGCTGCTGCAGCTTGTCAGTGGGACAGGATGGGTCGTTTTGAACAGACCCTTCCATCCTACGTGGGAATGAGCGTTTGTCCCCCAAACCTCCCAAGCTCCCTGCTACGTGGAAGCGTCCTTGCAGAAGCATCACCCTCTGAGGCGTGGACAGGAAGAACCCCCGGGCCCTGCTCCCTGGCAGGATGGGTTAGAGTGGGCCCCTTCTATGACATCCCGCCACCTCCCCAGCGGGCACGGGGCTGCCAAGGCAGGTGGAGACAGCCACGCGGCGACTCTCCTAATTGGCTGCACAAGGCCCTGAACGCTTTCCCTTTCACTGTTTCATACACCGACTGGTGGCCCCAACCTGCTCGGTGGCAGCCTCACGGGCAAGCCCAGCTCCGCTGTGTTCTTTTCTCACTTCTGCCCTGAGCTGCGTGAGCTGGGCCGAATCCTCTCTCCCTCAATTACTGAGTGAATAAACCATTTTCCTCTCGGAAGGCGATGCTGTGCTACACTGTCCGTGTGCGCCTCTGAAAACGCAGGCGTGGTCCAGGAGGTTAAACACGGCAGCTGCCCTGCAGGTTGCCCTAGACACTGCCGTGGACTCAGGGTGCGCCGGGTTACCCCTCTGCAGGAGACCTTCTCCTTTTGATATACGCTACAGCCTTCCAGTGGCTTCTGTAGCTCGTTTTACATTTTATTAGGAGCAACATAATTGATTATATAATCAAATGTAGAACGTACATTATCAAGCACTTCACAGGCCATTTAATCAAGATATCTGGGGCCGTGCCAAAAGGAATCAACGTACACGAAGCCTCAAGTACGTATTACTGTGCTGCCTTCGTCTCCACGCTGGATCTGGGTCCTGCTCCCTGGGAAGGGGAGCTCCTCCTTCTAGATGGAGCCGTACACAAGCTCTGGGGCTGAGGGTCCTCCGTGCCACTTCTCACCTTCTCCAAACAAGGAGACCCAAAAGGCCGCTCTTCCGCGTACTCTATCTGCCGATGTTACATCTTCAAGTAGCCCCCAATTTCTCTAGTCTGTGAGGAGGTCTGCAGGGGTTTGCCCAAATGCCCCAGCACCGTGCAGGCAACCGAGAAAAGGAAAGGGATTTTCACTCCTCTTCACTCATCCTGAATTGCTACTCCCCCCAGGTAAGTAAACAGGTGTTATTTAGGCGGCAACAGAGGTGTCGCGTGACTATAGCCAATTTTCAGAAAACCCGGGGAGCCCGAGAGAGCAAGGAGAGTGGCAAGCGGGGACGTCTGCCTGAAATGCCTTCCCTTTTGAAGCCAACGCGGGTACGGCACTACCTGAAGCTGCTCAAACTAACCCTTTGGATCAGAGACCGTCTGCCCCTTGTGCCAGGCACGGTGCTACCCCTGGGGGTGAACACAGGACGGGTCCCTGTTTCCAGAGTGAGCCCTGCCCTTAGCAGGGGAGGCACAGGCAAACAACCCAACACAAACCCGCCAAGGCTGTGCTGGAGGTGGGACAAAGGATGGATGACTCTGCGAGGATGCAGGGCTTCCGGGCAATGAAGAGCAGAGAAGTGCATTCCAGGTGAAGAGAGGGGCAGGGACGGAGTCAGGAAGGGCTGCAGGAACGTGTGTGTTGGAAACAGCAAGGCAGGACGATGGGGCTCAAGAACCAGGGAGGGGTACGAGGTGCGGCTGGGAGAACTGGCCGGAACTCTGAGAAGGCTCGAATGCTGGGCTAAAACGTTCAGCGCTTATCCTACAGAAAATGGAAAATCCATCATGAACTCTTTCTTCTCCGAAAATGCTATCCAGACATGGCACGAGGGACTGTGGGTCCTACAAAAAAATCCTAAGACACAGAGCAGTCTCCGGAGCAACAGCGTGCAGCAGGGGTGCAGAAGAGGGCCACTCGCTGCCTGCCATGTGCTTGCACCATTTATTGAGCGAATGAGCAAATGCAATGCATACAATTTAGCAGTAATCACTAACTTGATAAGGCTCCTAGCTCTGAAGTGAGGACCACACTCTATACCCCCATCCGCCTCGCTGGGAACAGGCTACAAGCTCCCATCAGGGCGGGGATGCCCTGACGGTGGGTCTCCAGAACCTCTCCTAGGACTCCGGGTGCAACACAGACTTTCAATGCCCATGAGGTGGCCGAAGATGGCCTCAGAGGGGCTCTAACCTCTGGCCTCTGACACCACCACCAACACAAACTCCTGGGCTTACTGGTAGTTTCCAGGCTACTGTGCTTGGACCTACTAAGGTCCAGAAACCTCCTCCGAGCAGTAGAAGAACCCACACGTCCAGAAATTCCAGACAAAAGAAAGGTATCTGAGGGCACAGGGGCAAGAATGCAAGGCAAAGCCATGCCAACCAATGACAAGGACATAGGAGTCCTGTGACGTCTGCACAGGTGACCTTCCGGCTGCCCTGACCAATGCCCCCAAATACGTTAGCTCCTGGGCAATTCTGACTTAACTCTGCGCTTAAACCCAGGCATCCATGCCGAGTTCCAGCAAGAGATCTGCAAACACACAGCACGCCCCTCGCTCAGGTGGGGAGGGTGGGCAGCCAGGGACACGGGGTCTTTGTGTCTGGAGCACAACGTACTGGCTGTACAGTGCGGAATACCCACGGGGGCCTGCACAAAGGACATCCTATTCACCAGGCTGTGCTTGGCAACGTGACATGTGTCGGGGGAGGCACCCGGGCCCCTGCTGGCTCAGGTGTGCTGTTCAGCGGTGCGTGTACCAGGCCAGACAATGCGACCTTTGCAAACTCCTTAACCACAGCAACCTTGGGGAGGGCGGCGGGCCAGGCGGGCTGGGGCCAGGAGGCCGGGGATGAAAGGAAAATGCAAAACCTCCATTCTGGGGACGGGGCCATCTGCACACTGGGGCCTGTGTGTGTGTCCCCCACCAACATGTGACTGTTATTGATACGTAATTTCTGGCAGACCACAGTCCACATTAGGGAGGACTGGAGATCACCTGACACGGGTTGAGCCTTATTCAATGTTACACTGTTTGTGAAGGCGAGGTGGGACAGCGGGCGGGAAATGGGCTTTGGGTTCGGAGGCCCTGAGCTCACTTTACCACTTTGCTGCCTGGATTGCGATCTTGGACAAGTGGCCTAACTGCTCTTAGCTTTTTCCATCTGGACGAGGGGTTCCCGGCTCACAGACCAGCTAATGTCTATGGAGTGACCAGCATCGTGCAAATGGTCCCCAAGGGTGGGGCTGCAAAGGAACAGAACTTTCCATGGGAACCAGCAGGAGGAACAATTAGCTCACAGTGAAGAGAACAAGCCTCCAAGGCCTGCAGCCTCTGGTACGAAAGTATCGAACGTGCAGTCCACAAGCAGGCTTATCTGTCCATTAGTGGAGGCCCCGAGGATCTGACTCGTTAGCCACCAGTTGCCTGTCAGCGTCTGAAGTGGCCGCATTTCTTTATGTTGGTGAAATATGACCAGGCGTATTTCCCCCCCCATATGATATTTTTAAAAGATGGCTCTCCTCCTCCCTCCGGGAAGCTAACCAACGTTTGCAGCACTGGGTGCATTCTACGGGAACACTGGCGCCACTGTCATCTGCTGTGACAGCACAGAGCTGAGGAAGGGCTACCGCGCCAGCTCTGTGCTTCCACTCACCCGGTTCTGGGCCACCAGCAAAGCCAGCGAGGATGTGTGGCGTCCCCTAGGCCAGCGTCCAGGGTGAGCCGGCTTGGGCCAGCGAGTGACACTCTTATATATCAGGCACTTTATATATGCTTCCTCATTTAATCTGTAGCAATCACCATCTGAGGAAGTATTCTTATCCCTGTTTTACAGATGTGGAAACTGAGGCTCGAGGAGGTTAAGCCGCTTACACAGATACAGACAGTTAAGTGGAAAGAACCATAATTTGAATCCAGGCCTGTTGGACTCCAAAGCTGCAAATTCAAATAATGAATAAACTAATTCTCTCTGGCGGTCAGTTTCCTCATCTATAAAATGAGGGTAATGGGCTTCCCTGGTGGCGCAGTGGTTGAGAGTCCGCCTGCCGATGCAGGGGACACGGGTTCGTGCCCCGGTCTGGGAAGATTCCACGTGCCGCGCGTGTGCGGAGCGGCTGGGCCCGTGAGCCATGGCCGCTGAGCCTGCGCGTCCGGAGCCTGTGCTCTGCAATGGGAGAAGCCACAACAGTGAGAGGCCCGCGTACCAGAAAAAAAAAATAATAATAAATAAAATGAGGGTACTGCCATCAGCTGGTGCTAGAAGGAACCTTCCAGGCCTCTAAAATTCTGAGTAAATATGCAGGCTGACCCCTTTCCGGATAACGGGACACTGCTCGTGCAGGGCAGGGAAGGCTGCTCTCGGTGCCGGGCTGTGGATTTCCCACCTTCCTGTCCTCCCCACAGCTTGCCTGTCTCCTCCCCACGGAGGGGCCCAGGAACAGAAAAGCAGCGACTGGGCAGACGGCTCGTAGTGCTGTTTGTTTGCAGTTGGATGAAAGGCCAGGAAGGGGTGGGGACGGAAGAGTCTCTGAACCGTTGGTTCAAGCTGGTTCAAGCACAGTTCATGTGGGATTTCCCGGAATCCACTGCACAGACATGGTAGGCTGGGCTGGACACAGGAGACCAGTGAGCCTGAGCAGAGGTGTGTGCGCCGTGCGGGCCCGTTGGGCCGACAGTCCTCGGGGAACCGAGACGCGGGCAAAGCAGCTGCTCCAGGCAGACGGGCAGGAACATCAGGCCTCCACCCACTGCCTCGGCACAGCCTCTCCAAAGCGCCCAGCCCCAGCCCCGTGGCGTTTCTCCGCCTCAGGGTTGTGTTTCTTCTGGGTCATGGGGTCCCTGCATCGTCGCCCAAGAACAGACAGTGGCAGAACTGTTTCCAGACTTGATGCCCCAGAGGCGCAGATCGGCCTGGGCAGAGGGATCTCATCAGGGGGCCGAGGCACCGACCTCACTGCCATTTGCATCACTGGCTAGAGTGGGCCCCGGAAAGTCACTGTTCCCGCCCCCCCCCCCCCCCCCCAGAGCAGGGCAGCAGCTCCTGCATGGCCAGGAGGGCCGTGGTGAGCTTTCCATCCACCCACAGCTTTGCTCCCACCATGCTTCCACTGGGGAAAAACCGGCTTGCCTCCTTCCTGGGTGCGCGCAAAACAGGACTCCACAACCCACCACTCGGCGGAGGTCAGGTTACCAAAAGCAAACTGCAAGTCACCGCTGAAAATCACCTCCTTTACTGCGCGCTCCTGGTAGGAGCTGTACAGACATTGTCCGAACAATGCCCCTCAAAACCCTAGGAGGCAGGGGTTACTGTTATCTCATTTTGCAGCGGGGGAGTCTGAGGCTCAGAGAGGTTATGTAACTTGCCTAAGGCCACTCAGCTGGCACGTGGTTAAAAGCTGGGATTTCTGAAGTCAGGCGGTCTGATATCAGAGTCCTTGCTTCCCAACCACTTTTCTACCCAAACACAGTGGTTTGGAAGGGGTGGGAGGAAGCAGTACAGAGGGAAGAGTTTTGGACACTGTCCATGAAGCAGACTGTGTAAATCCCCGTGGAGTCTAGTGCAAGTCCTCCTGCGATCCCTTCAGGGTTCCGTGGAGGGTGCAGGACACTGCAATCCCCGTACCACTGGAGTTCCAGCAGAAGGGCTCAGGACATAACAAGTCTCCCCCTCTATCACCACCACCCTCCCAAATATTTTAAAAGAGCAAAATTTCCCCCCAAAGACGATTGCGAGAGGCCAGCTGGCAAGGCAAGTTATGAACATGTCATTACGTAATGAACCGCTTCCATGTACTGTAATAGCTTTTCACGTTTGCTACTGTACCGGGAGACACCAAACAGCAATTTTAAACTGTCTCCTCCGTTGCCCCATCTCTAGTCTTCCACGATCACACATGTTTCTACTTTAAAGCCCGTTAACACGGTATGTTCAGAGCACAAATCCAGATGGCTGGGGGCGCTCAGAAAACCCGCTTGGCATTTTGCAGAACTGATTTTACGACCCCGTCTTCTCACCTTCCCACCGACCAATCGTGGCTAAGGAGTCGCACTGAAAGGGGGACCCGGCAGAGACTGGAGACCCTGCTCCTGCTTTATGAAACCTCTGCAGGGATGCAGGACGGCCCGTGATGGTGACCACTAGGCCACTGCAGACAAACTCTCCAGATGCCCAGCTGCCTTGGCCCCTGGGGAGACACGGGCTGGCACCAAGCAGAGGCTGGAGGGGTGCTGCCTGAGGAGCGGAAGTGGGGACAGGCGTCCTTCGGGCTGCAGGGCATCATCAGTGAAGCTGGGCCCACGTGGTCCCTTTTATATATTAACCACTAGGGTTGATTATGGGCTGGGAGGCAGGAGCCAGACAGCCCAGCTCCTCATGCGTCCTCAGCCTCCACCAAGGGCCTCTCTTTTCCAGCCAGTCCCCAGCCAGGGAAGCTTGCCTTGCAGCAGCTCACCTGCTGCTGGTCTGGACAGATGAGCTGGGGGAAACCACTGCATCGTCCGGGGAGGTCTGGGTGGGACAGGAGAGAAGGGGAAGGGGCCTTGTCATCTTTCCCCCACCATCCTTGTCATTTCCTTAGCCTTAACTTTCCAAACACTGTCCTCACGTGGGTGTCTTTCAGCCCAAACTCTCCCTGCAAGGTCGGTGGAGCAGATCTCATCCCACGTGGTAGTTCTCTTGATGTACGTGCCTGTTCTGCACGGTAAGTAATGTTCCCTCTGTGGTGCCCATAGAGGCTGGGTATGAATGAAACGGCACCAAAGAGCCTCTGTGTTCTTGAAACGTGTCAGCCAAACCAGGAAGAACCTGGAAGGTTCTGTGACTCGGAACTCCACAGAGACGGTGGAATCCAGCGGGCTTGCCTTTGCTCTTGGCAGGGCTAGTGGTTTAGAATTGGCAGAAGGGCTGGTCTGGGGACGAGGCAAGTGGCTTAGGGCGGTGGCTTTGTTGTTGTGCCACCAGCAGCAGAGAAGCGTCTCCACAAGCAGACGGCGAGGAGGCAGCTCACGCCGACGAGGGCGTCGTGTCTACCGCCGCCCGACAGGCCGGGTCTCACCCGGACACTGGGCTGTCCAAGAACTCAAAGTCCCTGGGGGGCTCCCAACACTCCCAGGACACAGGGCCCCAACAACAAAGCACAAGGGGGGCCCCCCATCTTTGCTATTGGTTGGAAAGACACTATTAATAGCTCTGATCATTGACTATCTTTTCAAAAAGACTGTTCCGGGGCCATTTTTAAAGCACCCGTCTTTGCTCGGATGGCTGCGTGGTGACTAGAAATGGCGGCGCTGAACAGGTGTAATTATAGAGGCGCCTGACGCGCCGAGACCATGACTGTGGGCAGCTTCTCTCCGTAATCTAAGCATGTCCTTCTCCCCAGAGCCCTTATTTAAATGTTTTGTCAGCTCCCCACACCAGCAGCGGGCAAGCTCCGCTCCCGAGCGCTCTCGGAAAGCGGGAGGGGGGCCATTGCGAAAAACTGCCACTCCTCTCCCTTCGCTCTTCGAAAAATTTGTCGTGAAAACCAGAAGCGGGGGAGGCGTGTGGGAGGGCTCCGTGGCCCGCAGTTCTGGGGGCAGTTCAGAACCCAGCGAGACAGCACTTTCTGGAACGCTGACAATCTGCTGACTCAGCTGCCTTGGTCATGGACCTGAAAATTTAGAAGAAATATTCAGCGTCCAGGAAACACAGCTCTGCTGTTTCACCCCATTGACTCTCGCCAAAATTGGGGCTGCTTCTCTCTCATCAACGGCCTTTTGGAATCAGGGACTCTGCATGCCCAAGAGAAACCCTGGGTCTCCCCTGTCCCCCATCCCAAAGAGGGAACACGTACCAACAGCCTTGCAGAAGGAACACCCCTGCTCAGGGCTGCCAGGGACCAGCCAACCCCTGCTGAGCCTGTCCTCAGCCCCACACCCTCCCAGGCCAGGTTCTCCCTTGGTAAACCAGACCTCCCAGGGAACTTCAGGGAACTTCAGGATGACTTAGAAATGATCCGGGTGGTGCTGGCATTCATGAATTCATTCCAAACACATTAAGCATTAGAGTCAGAAGCAAGCGGGAAACGGGGCAGAGCCTTAAGGCTCCATCATGACGTCTTGGGAAAAGCCTTCAGCTCCTGAGTGATTCCTTGCTTTTTTCAGGAATACTTCTGGTCTCATCCTGTCTAGAAAGAGGTGGCATGACTCGGTTCATAGTAAATAGGGAAGGGTATGCTGGGCAGCAACCTTCTCCGTGTCCAGAGGGAGCCTTCAACAGCGAGCACAAGTCCCCCCTCTCCCCGGCCTTAAGTCCCCAGCCCAGCCCCGGAGCCTGCCAGTCCAGCCTCGCCCACGATGGAGGAGGTCCCCCAGTGCGGGGTCGCGCGCCCCGCCCGCCACCTTAGTGAGATGTGAAGTGCTATTCCTTTGCCTCGCTGTTAATTTGCTCGCTCCTCAGGCAGGCACAAGGGATGCTGTTTATTTATGGGGCGCCCTCGCTATCCCTATTGTGGGGTCCCTACTCCACTCACTGAACCATGGTGGACGAGTCTCTCCATCCGTGACACGGGTTAAATCACACACCCCATGTACCCGCACTAGAAGGTGGCTGTAGCAGTGAACATCACCGAACACCGACTAAGGGCCAGAGACTATACGTCCATTAATTTGGGAGGGTTGACCTAGAAGCTAATTTAATTTCTCATTCCTGTTATAATAGTGCTGTTGGGAGGATCTCGAGCTAGCAAAACTGGACAGGTGAAAAGTACCTTGTAGAAGGTAAAACACATTAAAGTTAAGGGCATGAACCACCCACGGTGACACACCCCCCCAAGTAGCTTTTCTCCCAGAAGTGAGCCAATCACCTCACTTGGGAGATCAACCACATGACCTTCGCCCCCAGAGGGCCACGTGTGACAGGAGGCGGTGCTGTTCCAGGATGCCCTGACCTCCCTCCCAATACCCCAGAGGCTGATGTGTTGGGACAGAACTGTTCTGCTTCACAGCCCCCCAGCTCTCATCTGTGCCCCTCGAGAAGCCATATTCTTGCATGTCTAACTGATGTCTCAGGGCAATAATTAGATGTCACTACTCCAACACTGCATTACAACTTCTCTGCAGATCCTGGAGGAGGGGGAAATGAGTTATGGCCAGCAAACCAAGCTAAATACAATTGGTAATTGAAAAAGTGGCCAAGGAAATCAGGAGGGGAAAAGCAAGCAACTCAGACTAAACGGATTATCAATCATTTCCTTTTAGGGCCAGCTCCACTGCAACTTAATCAATTGGCATTGCTTCCTAAATTCAATAAGAAAACTGATACTGTGGGGAAGAAGGAGAAAAAAGTAGGAAATGTTTCCCGTCACATTCTTGATGGACTCTGGACAGCATTCCACGTTCAATTCCACTCCAGTTCTGAGTTGATCAGCATAAAAGAAATTTACAAGCAACAAAACTCAGATCGTGTGTTACCATTACGACCAAGGGTGTAAAGTGTCTCAGGCATGGTCTCCAGGGTCCACTGGGACATGGCTTTAATAGTCACAACAGGAAGTGGTGCTTCTGAAGCTAGGCAGCCTGTTCTGGCTGCAGGGATAGTGGGACTGTAGGTGGAGCTCAGGAAGGGTAGATTGTATGACCTTGGGATCTCCAAGGTCCCAAGTCACTTGACCTCCAAGGGCTGTGGAGTCTGTTGCCATAGCAATCCGGTGAGGATAAACTCTCTCACTCCTCTCCTCACTCCTCTACCTGTTATGTACCAGGTACTAGGGACACCAAGAGGAACAGAACCTGGCCTCCTACTCTTAAGGCTCTTATAGTTCCTGGGGCCAGGGGTGGGGTGCGGAATGCGGACAGCGTGAGCAAATGATGACAGAAGAGGGAGGAGGAAGGGGCACCCTTCTAGACGGGAGTGGGTCTGGGCTGAGTCCTGGAGGCCCTCAGGAATTTGTCAAAGGAAAGGTGGGCGGCGATTAACGTGTCCAAAAGCTGAGAAAGACCCTGGTGATCAAGGAACTGCAGGGCCACAGGACATACTAAGCAGACAGCCCAGGCTGGTAGGGAGCCTAGAGGCAGGCAAGGCTGGATCAACCAGCACCTTGGAGGCCACATTAAGGCGCTTGGCTGGGAAGCCACATCCTTGGCACCATCAGAATCACGGTTCAGGAAGATCCCTCTGAATGGGTTAGAGAGGGGCGGACCTGGAGGCAGGAGTCCCCTGAGAGTTGCTGCAGGTGCCAGGGAGACGGGACGGGGGCTTACAGCAGGGCGTGATGGCAGGTGCCAAGGACAGGGTAATGCCGAGGTGGGTATATAGACAGACTGGCCAGCTGGTGCATGAGGCGGGGTCCAGGACTAAGCCTCAGTTTGGCTTGAGCAGCTGGGCACCGTTACCCAGGGGGAGAGTCAGTGGGGCAGCCTGGGCATCTCAGGCTAGTGACCCCCCCCCCACATGGCCCTACTTCTCACCCACAGTCCCCAGAACTTTAAAACACACACGAAAAGCATAAGCTTCTCCAAGGAGTTCAGCACAGTGTAACGAATACCACGGAGGGAAAGAACACGAGTGCAAACCCCAGGTTCCCTGGGAAGTCTCAGCACGTCCGGGCAGAAGGTCGCAGCAAGGGCTGCAGGAGCTACTCATGACTCAGGAATGAGGATATAGCAGCAGGCGGAGATGGTTGTGAGTAGGGCCATAAAGATACGGTCCAGGGGCTGAAAGCCCGGGTTTTACAGCCGCTCCTGGGTTCAATCCCAGCTCTACCCCCTGGCTGGCTGCGTCCCCAGGGGCGGGTTCCTTTACCTCTCTGTTTCTTCATCTGAAAACCTGGCACAATAACAACTACGCGGCACAGGGTCCTCCGGCAGGTGCAATGAAACAAAGCGAGGAAAGAGCACCGCCCAGCATCCAGGCACAGGGAGCGCTTCCTCTTACGAGCTCCTTTTCACCTCTCATCGTTGCTAACAACAGTAACATCCCAGATGGAAGGCAGGTGTAGAACACTCCCTCATATCTTTCAACACCAAGGAGGCAGGAAACAGGGAAACAGGGCTTTTTAACAATTCCCGAGTCAGGGAAGGCATGCGGTGACTCGCCGCCGAGGAAGGAGAAAGGGAAGGTGTCTCAGGACGCCGCCCCAGCTTCCCCAGAGCAACGGCAGCAGATGCTGCCAGCTCTTAGCAGTGATGCTGCTTCGACGCTTGACGGAGGGTGACATTGCAGCAACAAGGCACTCCGGTAATGCTCTGTAAAACTATAAATTTACTTTGAGAGCACCAAGTCTAATTACCTCGCCAAGACTCTCTGCATTTTTAAGAACCTGTTTTTTTTTTTCCTCCTTGAACTCTTGATCATAAGGACTCTTGTTAGCAATACTCGGCGTCCTTCTTGTTTCGCCTGTTGCCGTGGCAACAAAGCAGTATTTACCAGCCTTTCCAAGCTGGTACATCTTTATTAGCACCCGGATCCCATGAGGAGCAGGAAGCACTGCAGAGGTTTAAAGAGCATTAATCCCCTTAAGCTTTGCAAACCTCTCTAGTTAGGGAGCCCGTAAGGGGGGAAATTGAGGTCTCTGCCATTTTCAGGGCCCTACTAGAATCGTTAAGCCTCCATGAAGCAAAAACTTATCTCTCTGGAGCTTCACTTTAAATTTCTTCCCCTCTAGAAGAAGACAAACTTGTAGACTGCCTGTGCTTCACAAGAAAAATTTGCTCCCCGTCCATCAGAGGAGGGCCGCCGGCTCTTTCCTCTACGCTTCTCTGGCCATGCTGTTCTCTTGCGATAAACACAGACTTTCAAACACTGTTATCTCTGGGCCAGAAGGAGGGATGGCCACAAAGGCCCACCGGCTGAGCTGCCGGGGCAC
This sequence comes from Tursiops truncatus, assembly GCF_011762595.2. Taxonomy (NCBI): domain Eukaryota; kingdom Metazoa; phylum Chordata; class Mammalia; order Artiodactyla; family Delphinidae; genus Tursiops; species Tursiops truncatus. The sequence goes on along the minus strand of NC_047053.1, from coordinate 27,621,967 downwards.
CCTCCTCTCTGTCCCTCCGTGATGAGAATCAACAGATGATGAGGAACTGAGATAGATTTCCTGCATATTTCAAAAAACCAGCCTCGGCAAGCAGCTCGAGAAAGCACCCCTCCTCTCAGCCTCCCTCGGAAGGGTTTTCAAAGTCAGCACCAGAGCAGAAGAGGGAAAGGAGGGAGAAGAAAGAGTTTCTTCACATCATTTAAAAGCAGTCCAGGGCTTCCCTGGTGGCGCAGTGGTTAAAAGTCCGCCTGCCGATGCAGGGGACACGGGTTCGTGCCCCGGTCCGGGAAGATCCCACATGCCGCGGAGCGGCTGGGCCCGTGAGCCATGGCCGCTGAGCCTGCGCGTCCCGAGCCTGTGCTCCGCAACGGGAGAGGCCACAACAGTGAGAGGCCCGAATACCGCAAAAAAAAAAAGAATACGGTATCTAAAAGCAGTTCAATGTCCCAACCCCCCTCCTACCAAATAAATGTTTTTTTCATCTTTATCCCAGCCGAGAATATCAAACCCCAGCTAGGGCTCCAGGAAGACCTGTGGTTGAATTTTGAAAAACTGCACAAGTGAAAAATGATGCTAACGTTCATTTTGGCCTCACACACAGCTTTCAAATGGGTAATTTTGAGCTGGCCATGCCTTGGTATTCTTCACGGCCCCCGTTCAGCGTTCTGTGTCCATCAGTCCAGTTCAATCAGGGCTGCTTAACTGAGACACAGGAGCCATTAAGAGCTTGACCTTGGGGGGAGTGTGCTGGCTGGGAGACAGATAACCAAAGGCCAAGTTTCCAACTGGGCAATGTCTGATGCCACTTTTGAACCTACCAGGAATCTCCCATTATTCCCAGGGATGCTCAAAATTCTTAAGACAAAAATAGTAAGTCATTCAGATCCTTTTTCTTTTCTTGGTGGGATAAAGAGTTCTTTCAAAGACCAGCAGCAGCCTCTCCAGAGTGAGGACTCCGCAGCTCCAAGATGCATCAGCGCTAAAAACTTGGGACCGCGTGCTTCCTCGACTCTACAAATTCTGAGCGGTCCAGCAGTCATGCGATTATTGGGTGTTTTTTTTTTTTTTTATTTGCGGTACGCGGGCCTCTCACTGCTGGGGCCCCTCCCGTTGCGGAGCACAGGCTCCGGACGCGCAGGCTCAGCGGCCATGGCTCACGGGCCCAGCCGCTCCGCGGCATGTGGGATCTTCCCGGACCGGGGCACGAACCCGCGTCCCCTGCATCGGCAGGCGGACTCTCAACCACTGCGCCACCAGGGAAGCCCTCTTGAGTTAGTTTTTACTTGATGTCTTCCCCGTGTTTTCTAAAGCTACTTGAGGTGCCTTACAACGCTCAAGCACATACCAAGAAAAACATGAATCAAAGCTGTAGAGGACGAGCTCTCCGGACGAGAACAAGGGTCACCCGCACCGGGGCTCAGAGCAGGCAGGCTGAGGCTCAGCGCCGGAGGACCCGAAGGCCCGTAACTGCTCCTGATGATGGAAACGCTGGAAGCAGCAAGTTTCTCTGTGAAACCCAGGAAACACGTGAGACTGTCTCTAACCTAGAGAGTTGTCACTGGGCAATCGGGTTTTTCTTTGTTTGCTTTGTTTTGGTTTTTTTCCCATGTAGCTTATTTTATTTTTTTAACATCTTTATTGGAGTATAATTGCTTTACAATGGTGTGTTAGTTCCTGCTTTATAACAAAGTGAATCAGTTATATGTATACCTATATCCCCATATCTCCTCCCTCTTTGGGCAATAGGTTTTTTTTTTTTTTTACATCTTTATTGGAGTATAATTGCTTTACAATGGTGTGTTAGTTTCTGCTTTATAACAAAGTGAATCAGTTATACATATACATATGTTCCCATATCTCCTCTCTCTTGCGTCTCCCTCCCTCCCACCCTCCCTATCCCACCCCTCCAGGCGGTCACAAAGCACCGAGCTGATCTCCCTGTGCTATGCGGCTGCTTCCCACTAGCTACCTATTTTACGTTTGGTAGTGTATATATGTCCATGCCACTCTCTCGCTTTGTCCCAGCTTACCCTTCTCCCTCCCCATATCCTCAAGTCCATTCTCTAGTAGGTCTGTGTCTTTATTCCTGTCTTACCCCTAGGTTCTTCATGACATTTTTCCCCTTAAATTCCATATACATGTGTTAACATACAGCAACAGGTTTTTAAAGCAGACACGCAGGGCTCAGTGACGCTGATCAAGACCTCCGGAGATGGAGGCAGGACCCGATTGGCGACACCTAGCGTCTGGCCCAATTCCTTCAGGCTTAGGCTCAGAACACCTGGGGACAGAAGACGCAGGGTCTGGAGGCAGCAGGGGGTGGAGTTAGGGGGCCAGAGGGGGGTGCTGGTCAGCTTCCATGTTCAGAGACTCGAAGCAGGCAGAAAGCCAAGCTGGGCTTCCCAGGACCCTCTCAGAAAGGGAGTGAGGAATTACAGACCCGTAAACGTGACTCTGAACTTTAATTAAACTGCTGCAACTCCCCCATGGCTTATGAGGGTGACTCTGTGGTATCAGCAATAAATCTTCACGAATGATGGTCTGAGGGTCCAGTGAGGAAGTGGGGGGACAGCACTCCAGTGTGTAGCTAGTTCTGGGACAGCTCGGGGAGAGACCAACTGAAGGTCACATGGCGTGGGTTCTGGGCACCCTCTATCCAAGCCCCTCAGTGCGGCAAGTGGAGGGAAAGGGTCAGTCCTTCTAGAAGCTGGAGGATCTAAGTGTGGGCACTACAGCAGCCAAAGGGTGAGAGAAGGCTGGGGTGGGGATGGGCAGGGCCTACCTGCTGCCTGAACTGCTCTTTTCACAGGACTGGTCAGTGTGTAAGAACACCTCCCAGCCAACCCTTGACCCCAGCAGTGGACACCACTGTTTCCACCTTTGACATCTGTGTCCCTTTAAATCCTTTCCTTTCCTTTGGAGCCCAGTGAGAAGCTTCTCTAGCAAAGGGCCAGCTGGGAAATGTCTTGTTATTAACCTCAACACCTGCACTTGAAAGCTAAGATTTCAGCAGTGGGTGGAGAAAGGGAGGTGGGTCATGGCAGTGGGGGAGGGGAGGGTCTGAGAATGCACTCCTGTGCACACATGTGACCCATGGGTGCATCTGAGGATCGACAGTCTTAACACAGCAACCTGTCTGCTTCACGCACCTGACTTCTACCCTCGGTTGAAGACCAATTTCCAATCCAGTTGCCACCTCGTGCCGGCTGCAGCCAATCTGCCTTTTCCAGCCCCCCTGGATCTGGGACGCTGGGGCAGGCCCCCGCCATCCTGGCAGGAAGCAGTGAGGCTCACACCAGGTCTGGGGCCGATCAGATTCTCCGGCCCAGAAGTCTGAGGAGGGCTTGTCTCTCAACGGCAGACAAATTGGCAGGAAGAATTCAGGATGTAGCCGGGACAGGGAAAGGGAGCCCCTGTACACACACACACTCAGGTTCAGCCTCAAAGGAGGAGGCTGGATTTAGCCTGAGAGACAGTACTGCTCCCTTTGCCCCCCTACCGGCTTACCTACAGGCACAAAAATAAGACCATTTTATTCCTTTCTCAGTTCATGGTTTGCAAAAACCCTGGTGGCTCCACAGAAGCGAGCCACTATGTGAGTTTTAAACCACTTTGGATAAACCAAAAAAAAATAAAATAAAAAAACACTGGGAGAAGGTCATTCATGAGACTAATAAGCATTCTTTCTCTTTAATCGTTATAATAAACGAATTTTAATTATATCTTCCAAGAGCGCCCCCCGCTTTCCTCATCAATTCTTATTTAATTTAATAGAAAAATGGTTCCTGAAAACTTCTGAGAGATGAAGTTCAGGGTGAAAGACGTCTGTAGTGTGGATTTAATCAGACAGAGACAGAGGGATACATACATGTGTGTAGATCTTGGATGTGCAAAACTTCCTAAGCCCACTCGAAGTCTTCCTAGGAAAAGGAAAAAAGGTCCTGGGTCTCCCACTTCCCTGGGCTGAGATTTCCAAAAATTTCCAGCCAGGCTTCAAATATATCAGAGAGATGAAAACAAGAGATGGGAATTAAAAAGAAAAGACAGAGAAAGAATTTGGATTTCTGCTTAACTTTCAGTTCTGCCCCCAAAATCCTTTTGGAAGAGAAAAGGTAAAAAAACGCAAAAAAAAAAAAAAAAAAAAAAAAGAAAGAAAAGGGAGGGAAAGAGACATCATGTTCTTTCCCTCTGACCCCCCAAAACCCCAACCTCGCTACTTTAAACAATGAAAAGCACAGTGTGTAAGGAATAGCTTGCAGACAGCTGAAGCCGGCATTATTTACCTCAGGTTCTTATACTAACTTTTATTTCTTAAGCACTTTTTGCAACAAATGAGAAGAAAAAGAGTAAAAGACCCAAATAGGTGCATATCAAGGAGACTGTGCTCGCATGGGCCCTGAGGGCTGCCCCGATGCTCTCCTGCCCAGGCTGCCCACGCAGCCTCGCCAGCTACAGCTTCCTGATGCCAGCCAGTCATCAAATCTAGGTCCAGAGATGGATCTGCAAGCCCTTCCCCCGCACGGATCCGGCGGCATTTATTCTCAGTCCTGTTGAGATTTCTCCTAATTGACTCAGAAGAGACGGGTTTGCAGACAACTGAGGCTAGGGGAGGGGAGGAGGCAGGCCAGCCTCCCCCTCGCTCAGGGGTGACCATGGCTGGCAAAGTTGCTGCCGCTGCTCCACTGTCAACCAGTGTCCGGTCCCACGTCTCAACTGACCCACCGAAGGACAGTCTCCGAGCCTAACTCCTTTTTCCACTCAGCCGGGCCCTGAGCAACAGCTAAAATATCTTCACCAACTGCAGATGCCTTGTTCCTGAACACAAATGCATGGGCCTACCTGGGGGTCAAGGAGCTACCGTCAAACAAATTTCATTCTTCACCTCCCACCGGCTGTGTGACCTTGGTCATGTTACTTAACCTCTCTGAGTATCAATCCCCCATCAGGTAAATGGAGTGGCTAGGTGGTGAATAATAAATTCGAGAATACATGAAGAAGCCTCCAGAGTGCCGAATAACGACTACTGTCATCATTCATCCATTTACCCAATTAAAAAATAATATTCATTCAGCCCTTAATTCTTAAAGGTGAACGGTTTCACAGCTGAGGATGGGGTGAAGGTGAGGTGGAAGAGAGGACAAAGAGCTATCACAACAGGAGGGCCATGGTGGTGAAGACTCTCAGAAATGAGGGGAAAACAGGATTCCTTCTCCACACACTCAACCCAGACTTTATTTGCTGGATGGAAGCCCACACCGGGCACTGTGCAACTAAACTCATTCGTTACAAAAAGGCAGGCGAGGGCTTCCCTGGTGGCGCAGTGGTTAAGAATCCACCTGCCAATGCAGGGGAGACAGGAAGATCCCACATGCCACAGAGCAACTAAGCCCGCGAGCCACAACTACTGAGCCCACGCGCCTAGAGCCCGTGCTCCGCAACAAGAGAAGCCACCACAATGAGAAGCCCGCGCACCGCAATGAAGAGTAGCCCCCGTCACCGCAACTAGAGAAAGCCCACGCGCAGCAACGAAGACCCAACGCAGCCATTAATTAATTAATTTAAAAAGAAGGCGGGGGGGAGGCAAACGTATTTTCCCAGAACACAGACCAGACCCACATGACGGGCCAGGCCTTACCTGGCACCACGCACAACTTGGTGCTTAATACGTGCTTTTTAACAACTGTCTCTGGAAACGTAAAAAGCCTGGGGTCTATGCAGGGCGGGCAGCTTCCAGGGCTGGCGAGAGTAATGACTGTATATTGCAAAGACCGTTTTGGTGGGAGGTGATTTTTTTTTAAGGGAACAATGAGAAGAGGGGTGAGGAACGAACACAGGCACAAAATGTGCTGAGTTACCTCAGAGGACTCCTCCAGGTGAAGGTGTGGAAGTGCAGTTCAGGAGCCATCGCTCTCCCTCCCTGCCCCCCACGCCAAGCTTATTTGACCCTACTGTTTACAACTCACCGCACCACAAATCTTTATGTCTTGTCACCCACTGGTCCCAGCCGTTCCCACTCCCTGTTTCTCCCAGACAAGTTAATAAGACGGAAGGCTCCCTATAGAGGTCTGGAGCCGGTGAACATTATCACTTGGAAGCAAGGCAGAAATCCTGACACACTGGAAATGACTTCAAGCCTATTAAGTACCCTTTCTTCTTCGGCAGATCTTCGGGAAGAAAGCTTGACAAATTGAAAGGAAGGCTAGCCTTCCCCCTCCGCCCCAATTAAGCCCCAATCTCACCTCAATAACGCACATCTGATTTCTGGGGTTTTTTAACCAATTAATTTGTCAGAGTGACACCCACCCCAGGGATCCCCACGTATGAATTGCATGGTTAGGCACACAAAAGGTTAGCCCCTCTTTACGGGCTACGTCTCTGAAATCTAAGAGATCCAGGGGGCTGGAAGCAGGGAGTGGCCAGGGCTCAGGGCCCCAGGGTCTGTCTTCCGATGACGGTCACAGTGAACCCAGACCCCCGGCATACACTCCTGAGAACAATACGGGCGTACCAAAGAGTGTCCACGGGGTCTCTAGTCCCTGCTGCAGCAGATGCAATGATGCTTGATTCTTAAATGCAGCATCTTTCCTGAGACTCCCTGGATGAATCACCAACAGAGAAGCACAGGTGGAAAACTGGAGTGTCGAGGGACCAATCGCTCCATCTCCTACTGCCCTGACAACATCTACTCAGGGTTCCCCCGAACCGATCCCTTCCTTAGTGAGGTTTATGCAAACATGATTGGGTGGATTATTTTAATTCTCCAGAGACCTCTTCTTTGGTGCACTTTTGGTATATCCATCTATTCAAATCACCAAATGGATTCTAATGGGAATTTCAAACAGAACTATTGATTTTCTTCCTGAAATGTGCTCCTTCCACCCAAGGAGACCCTGTATTATTGAAGGGCACCACCATTCCCTCAGCTGCTCAACCCAAGAACCTACAGCCACAGCCCTAATTTCTCTCCCCCACCCCCATAAGCTCATAACCCCCGACCTATCAGAACATCTTGTGTCTCGTCTCCAAAACCATATCCCGAATCCCACTGCTCTTCTCTACCCTCCCCTGCCTCAGCCCTAGCCCAGGACACCATCCGTTCTCACCCCACTTCTGCAGTGAACTCCAACTGGCCTTCCTGCTTCCAAAAGTGCAGCCCTGCCACCCTTTCTCAATTCAAGAGCCAGTGGTTCTTCCTTGAAGGTAGATCACATGCCTCTGCCCTTCTGACCTCCTTCCGATGGCTCCCATACGCATGCCCAGTTCACAAACCCTTCGCACTCCAGCCCTGCCTACCTCTCACCCAACCACTCTCCCTCTCAGTTACTGGCCTTCTACCTGTCCTTCAAACAGGCCGCGTTTGTTCCCACGTCAGGGCCTCTGCCTTTGCTGTTGTCTCCTCCTTGGAACGCCTTTCTCGCAGTTCTTTGCCTCCCACTTAAAATGCCTACTCCCCAGGGAGGCCACTGCCACCCACCTACCTAAAGACGCCCTAGGCCCCCTCACCAACAGTATGCTGTTTATCTTTTTCAGAGCACTTGACAGTCCCTGAAATTACATCATCGATGTCCCTTCTCCCCAGAAAAGGGGAGCTCAGGAGGGCTGGGATTTGGCCTGCCTTGTTCCCTGCAGTGTTGCTAGAACTAGAACAGCTCCTGGAGCACAAAGTGGTCACAGGACTAGAGCATGAAACCCAAGAGCCTCGAGCACAGGATATGCCTCTGCTGGTACCGCGGGGGTTACTCGGCCCCGGCAAACCTGGGAAAACCCACAGGGATCTTGCGGCTGGATCAGTGCAACCCAGCCCCCAGCCCTGGAAATACCAATACTTCAAGCTGGAATCTTCCCACTGGCTCACCATCCTTGGTAAGCATCACTCTTGCCTCTGCAGATTCCATACAGCCTTCCAAGGGCGGCACGCTGGTTTTTGACTGACTCCCTATACCTTTACTTTGATAAAGGTAAGGCCACCCACCAGAGCTCTATTTTTCTGATGCTTTTCTACCATATCTCATTTTAACCTCAAAATCTTCAAGCCATTACCAGGAAATCATGAAATCATTTGTTCATTGTTATTAGTGTCGCTGTAATTAAAGAGAATCGTATTCCAAAATCTTCACCTGCACTTATCAAAACTCACCCTCCAACCAATCAATTAGTATTACAATAACCTCGTTCCCTGGTTGCCGCCGCTATTAGCATTTTGATTGAATGTCTGTTGAAAAGTGTCTGGTAACAGAAGATTGTCTTCAGAAAGTAATGTTTCTTTATTCGTCACCACCGAACCTTGTCTGGTTGTCTCCAGTCTCGACTCAAAAGAGACAAGACAGTTTCCAAAAGCAGTCATCTTGGTGGTAGATTATGTTTTCATGAGGCCCGTGATCAACGGGGCATAATGGCTCCAGCATCGCCAGCTATACCCAGAGGCCTCCCACTGGCTGTGGCCTCAGCATACGGCAGCCGCAGCTGCACTGCCAGAGCCCTGATGGGGTGACGTGTATCCCTTCTGCTGCTATATCCTCCCCACTCCAGTAATCTAGGACAGTGACCAGCAGGTCTGCACACACGACACTCCAGAAGACTCAGATAGAATAACGCCCATGCCGGATAAGCCAGCGGGCACTGGGACTCCTACAAAAAGATCATCATCATTACATACCCCCTTCTCTGCACTTGGGAAACCTGTTATTCTAACGTAAGTCCTCTAATCGTCATCATCACCATAAAAGCACCGGTCAGTAAAGAGAGGGGTTAACAAGCTCCATTATGTGGAGAGAATGCCTGTCGTCTTCTCCACGTCACAGGAATTAAAGAGTCCATTAACTCACTAATATTAGAATTAACAACTTGCTAGTTCAGAGAGCTCTATTTACTGCTGCCCCCCGCCCCCAATCGCCGATGCCTTTTGTGGCTAAATGGAGATCTCCAGACACACAATGCTGGCAAACACAAAAAAGTTTTCATCGCAGTGTACAGTCTTGCCCAAGGCAAGTCAGCGGCCGCAGCTCTGCATCTAGAGGAGGTTCTGCTTTGACTCGTCTTAAGCAGAGTAGCAGAGGGCACAGGAGAGGGCATGTCCGGAGTTAGGAAGAACGTGTTCCAGGATATAAATATGGAGGTGCTTAAATGCCATCCATCCATCCATCCGACCACCCATCATCCATCCAGTTTCAACCCACAGCAAGAGATATGCACGAGTTTCGCCTTCACTGCAGATGACCCTTGGCCCAACAAACCCCTCTGTTGTCTGCACCCACCTCCCACCCATTGTTCACATGCAATGGTGAGAGGCATCCACAGGGCTGTATTACTGCTCCAGTAAAATTCAAAAATCTTCCAGAACTCAAGGAAAAAACTCAAGGAAAAAAGCCCTATACGTTTCCTTTAAAAATCTTTCCCTTCTCTAAACTTCGTCTCCTTTTTCTCCCCCCAACTCTTGTTTCTCCCCTGGCTGCCAGCCAGGATTTTATAATAGTGTCAGGTAGCAATTTCATTTTTTAAATGCTCTTATCAAGGATTTAAGGTGAAAGATAAGAACAGCACAGTAAATCATCCTAAAGGAGTGTACCGTGAGGCACAGCATTTTACACATCAAAACAGTTAACAGAATGAAAAGACAAGGACAGGGAAACAAAGTAAGTTTAAGCATCGGCTGAAAGGGGGAGGGTAGAGGCCAAAGTGAATAGAAAGATCATCCTTCAGATTTCCAAGCTCCCTCTGGTAATGATCTTGGCATATTTGCTAAGAATTGCATGAACAGTCCAATTTCCATTTTAAAATAGGATGTTTTTAGAAGGCATATATATTGTCAAACCATTACACACACTTAACTGGGGGCTTTCATCGGAGTCATCTGACCTGCAAGCATGTGTTGCTATTATCACTGCTTTATTATTTATCAAATCAATTTCTTCATGGAATGACTAATAACCTAGCCACAGCTGCTCCCCCTCTTCCCACCCCAGCTGCTACCACCCTGGCAGCAGCAAGATTTGCTGGGCTACCTGCAGTGCTTCACTCCCTACCTCTTGGTAAAGAATCTTATTTTTTAACAAAAGGAAAAGAAGAGGGGTGGACTCAGGAGGTGCCACTCCGGATTCAAGCCACTTTGCGGCGGCTGCTTATACTTATACTACACCCAGGAAAAGTGAACACTGCTAATTGACCAGGCCAGGCACCAGTCGATTCTACCAGGGGATTTTAACTACAGCCCCGTAATAAAGGAACCACAAACCTAGAATAAAGTAAAAATAGAGACAGGTACCTACTTTCCTGTTTTGATCCTTTATAACATCTTTGATTCCAGTCTATTTTTTAAAAACCAACCAAGGGCCACGTCCAATTCAAACACGCACCACTGCTCCCTCGCCCTGCCCCCCACACACAGCTGCGATGCAACCCAAGCATGGTAACTCCAGAAAACAGTCATTAATATACTGTTTACTCTTCTTTTATACACTCACCAATCTCTTCTGGAGTCTACCTGAAAATTCACAATAAATAAAAATGTGCAATTAGGCGATTTCCCATTTGCCAAGGAATGATTCCACTGTCCATTAGAAGCTAGAGTTCTAAAAATACAGAAAGGGAAATTATTAGGTATTGTTGATACATATTTCTGCTGTAAAACGGGATTAGTACCATGGGCAAAAATACAAAGCCTCTTTCGTAAATCTTACCAAATTTTTTAAAAAGGTAAGACATCATGGGGGAGGGAACAAATTAAATCATAATTTTCAGGCTATGTTTCCTTACTGTCACTCAGAAAAATTGCCAGGTGTTTCCAGAGTAGTTTATAAAGAAATATACTAGCTGAATCAGGAAATCTTTCCAGGGCAAATGAATCAACTTAATTAAAACAAGACTTAAGGTGCCAAGCCTAGTGATGTTGGAAGTGGGGAGGAAATTTAGGAATCCATCTGTAAGTACACACCTTTCGCATGAGCATTTTAAATCCTGGTACAGACCCCAGGTTGGAGTGAGCCTTCTCACCAGCCCACGAGGTGGCACCAGGCATCATGGGTTAGGAGTGCAGGACTGATCCTTTTTTAAAAAAAACGGAACCAATATTTTCAGCCTTTCTTCCAGATCAGCTGTAAAGGGCGACTACAACAATACCAATGAACCAACCTAAATGTGCATCGACAGATGAATGGATAAAGATGTGGTACATATATACAACGGGATATCACTCAGCCATAAGAAGAAACGAAACTGAGTTATTTGTAGTGAGGTGGATGGACCTAGAGTCTGTCATACAGAGTGAAGTAAGTCAGAAAGAGAAAAACAAATACCATAGTCTAACGCATATATATGGAATCTAAAAAAAAAAAAGGTACTGATGAACCTAGTTGCAGGGCAGGAATAAAGATGTAGACGTAGAGAATGGACTTGAGGACACGGGGTAGGAGGGGGAAGCTGGGGTGAAGTGAGAGTAGCATCGACATATATACACTACCGAATGTAAAATAGTTAGCTAGTGGGAAGCAGCCGCATAGCACAGGGAGATCGGCTCCGTGCTTTGCGATGACCTAGGGGGGTGGGATAGGGAGGGTGGGAGGGAGGCTAAGAGGGAGGGGATATGGGGACACGTGTATGCAGATGGCCGATTCGCTTTGTTGTGCAACAGAAACTAACACGGTATTGTGAAGCAATTATACTCCAATAAAGATCTACTAAAAAAATTAATATTTTAAAGTGAACAATCCATTTTGACTCTAGTTTACAGCAGTAAGTTCAATGACTTACAGGAAATCAAAAAATTCTTTGAAAAACAAAACTTTCTCGTACACTTTGGTGTACAACAGAAACTAACACAGTATTTATTGTGAAGCAATTATACGCCAATAAAGATCTATTAAAAAAACAACAAGGAAAATACTTCAGTCACTGGGTTACGATCAAGAATGTTTCACTTTAATGAGAATTTTAAAATATAATTATTTGCAGAATATTTTGTCGAAAATATTATCTTAATAAATATCAACTTTAGAAAAAAACAATACCAAGGGCATTTTTTCCCCCTCTTAAGAAAGAAAGAACTCCCATGAGTTTGCTGGATAACTGTGCCTTCCTAAGGTGCTGGAAAAACAGAAGTGTTCAGAACCATCTCTTCAGTTCTCCAAGGCCCTCTCCAGAAAGCACCATCCTCCTGACACGGCTTCTACACACCGCCCCCCCTTTTGCTAGAGCAGGTCTCGGCTGGGGCGGGGAGCCGGGGGGAGCACACAGCAGAGCAGTGCAGACTGCGCGCTCTCCACCTTCCGCCAAATGAGACCAAGGTGAGAAGGGCCTGCCTGTCCGCCAGCCGCCCTCTGGTCATATGTTAATACTGTTTGCCAAGCTCGGGAACTATAAGGGGGAAGAAGACACAGAGAAGAACCAAACCATCAAGCAGATAACACAATCGTTAAGAACCGAGAGATGCCAGAAAGGAATTGCGAGGAGCACAGACATGGCTGGAGCTAACCTTGTCTGCGGTTCGAGAAGATGTCCCCAGGGGACCTTAAGCCCAGGCCTGAAAGCTGAGGAGCTGGCCAGGAGTGAGAGACAGACTGTTCCTGGCAGCCCAAGGAACAGCCTGTGTGGGCGGCCCTGTTAAGGAAGGGCCCAGGTCAGCGTAGCTGCAGGGAGCATGTCTGGGGTGAAGCTGGAGACCGAAGAAGGGCCGGAAGTCAACGACTCTGCAGCGCAGCGTCAGCGTTTTAGGCCTCATCCTAACAGTGATGGGAAGCCAGCAGTGTTTTGGGAGGGGGTCACTAGATTCACACCCGGCACAATGGGATGGTAGTTTTTCATACCTCCCACTCCCCACATCCATCACCGGAGGCCACCACCACCCTTCCTGGGCTTACACACCAGGGCACAGGCCACCCCACTGCCCAGAAAAGGGTGGGGTCAAAGGCTTGGTCCGAAGCACAGCTTTTTAAAAGGTTTTAAAGCTGGGGGGGGGGGGGTGTCCTGGGAGGTCACGTGACCCGGGAGTTCCCAGCCCTGTTGGCACATCAGCTTCAGCTGGGGGAAACGTGAACACTCAGCCAGGGCTCCAACCCTGAGTCTCACTTAATTGCTCTGGGGTGGGCTCCAGACATTAGTATGTTTTAAAAACTCCCCGCTGATTCTAACGTGCACCCAGGGCTGAAAACTGCTGATGCAGCCCAGACCTCCGATGTGACAGCAATCATTCGTCATACGGGCGTCTAATGCTGGGCTGTGGGATGGCCTATGTCCCCCAGACCTTCCCAACCAACCCCGTCTCCAAGTGAGAAAACCAAAGCTGGCCACAGGAGTTAACGGAGCTCTTAGGGTTACGACTAAAATCTAAATCCCAACTAAAAGAACAGAAGGGGAAGAGGTGAACTTCGGGCAAGTATCCTCCTCCGCTTTGTTGTGCAGCTACTGCAGCGTCGAAACACATTTTTAGCCTCCGACTAAGGAGATACTTCCGACGGGCTCTCTGGGTCCACCCACCACCATTCTACTCAGCGAACACACAGCTGCTGGGTGTGATACGGAAGGGAGCCCGGGGCTGGTGAGAGACGGAACAGGGGCCACTGTTGCCTCTGTATCTATTCTGGGCCCGGGATGGATGATGTCACCTCCAGCAGCAGTGGAAAGCAGAGTCATGAATCATCCATGAACCAGCCCAGCCTCCGAGATAATAAATCGGATGTCGGCACCGCGCGCTTCGCAGACCTGGTGCAGAGGCGCCGGCTCCGCCTGGGGTGCTGGGACACAGGCACCAGCGCTGGAAACATTCAGAGAGAAGGAAGCCCTTTCAATTACGTCCTGATATCAAGATGGGGTGGCAAGCTGAGGAAGAAATTTCAGATTTGTAGGGAGTCCTCAAAGGCACACAACTTTGATCACAGTAAAACCATGCCAGTTACTTTTGCGCGCCGCCAGGTCTGCCAACCAGACCCGGGGATTAAGAGAAGCACATCCGGGGCTGCAACTATTAATTACGCTGTGCCTGCCGGCGTCCTCCGCCCGGAGACCTTGTAGGTGTTACCACTTTGACCCTCAACAGCATTAATTTAGCTCAGAAACTCACTCTAGGATTGAATTTGGCAATTGTTCCTGCCCGGAAGGGTTGCTGGGACAACATAAAGAAATCAAGAAGTCTGTTTGGCAGGGTTTGAAGTTCAGTGTTGTCTTGCTGTTTTCTTTCTTATGTTTTCCAGGGTGGAAGTCGGGGCAGGTACGTAAGGATGGTAAGGTTTGTGCTGTCATACATATGAGTTCTCCTGATTTCCTTCTCTTTCTCTCTCTCTCTCTCCCTCTTCTTTTTTTGGCCTTATTTCCACTTCCCTAAATAGCCAGGTTGAATGAACCAGCTGGAAATACCAGTCTGCTGGGTATGGTCTGCACTCTCGGAGTTGGGGTTCCGCCACCTCCTAGGTGTGTTGGTAAATCCTTGGCTTAGAAAGAAATGACTGCGCTCCGAAGGCTACAAATTCAACGTTAAACCTCAGAGTTCTTCAAGTGTCTTTCTCTACCAAGAAGTTATCTCTAACACCCTAAGGTCAATTTCATGGTCTTTGGCCAAATTAGACTCGGGCAGGCCGTGAACTACATCAGGATCTGGGGGCCGTGTTCTCTTAAGTAGAAGGTCTTTTGTCTAATTTCTCTTGCACATAATTTTGCGGAGGGAGCAGCTGTGATGTGGACAGGAACCTGCGGGGAGAAACGGCTGTGTTCGCCCATGGAGGCTGCAGGCCACGGGTGAGCAGGGAACTCGCCCGACAGGAAGCACTGCTTTGTCCTCTGCATGCCGTTTCCTAGGGCTGCTGAACAAAGCACCACCAACTGGGGGGCTTAAAACAACAGCAGTTTATTCTCTCACAGCTCTGGAAGCTGGAAGTCCAAAATCAAGGTGTCGGCAGGGCCACGTCCCCTTGAAGTTTCCATGAGAAAATCTGTCCCATGCCTTTCTCTTAGCTTCACACTCCAATCTCCACCTCTGTGGTCATGTGACATTCTCCGTGTCTCCCTTCACATGTCCTCCCTCTTCTTAGAAGGACACCCATCGTATTGAACCAACTTACCCCCGTCTGACCTCATCTTAACTTGATTACATTTGCAAAGACCCTATTTCTGCCTCAGGTCACATGCTGAGATACAAAGGGGCTAGGACTTCCACATACCTTTTGAGGGGGATTCAATTCAACCCATAAGATGAAGGAAAAGCTAACAGCGTCTGCCGACAGCTCTCTAGAGTGTGAATATTTTCTCCAGTCAGCAGGCTTTAGCCTTCATTCCTCAAGGAGTGATAGTAACACTATTCTTATTAGTAGTAACATAACAGTAACCTAACTTTATTATGATAGTAATAAAGTTAATACTTACAGAGAGTATAAACATCAGATGCTTCACATAAATTCTCTTAAACCTCGCAAGTCCATAAATTAATAACATTCCCCATTAAACAGATGAGAAAACTGAGGTCGAGAGACGTTTAATAACTTGCCCCAAGGTCACACAGCTACTGAGTGGTGGCGCTGGAATTTGAACCCAGCAGTGTGACTGGGGACCTAGGCTCTCACCCTTTTGCCACCAGACAACTCACAAGCTTCACTAACTGGGTACCTGCCTTGACTCTTAAGCTACAAGCAACAGGGGCACAGAGGAGGATTCTGTATGTGCCACATTGTATAAGGTCCCCACATGTTTAGTAATCATAACTTGGGTTAGGAAAATGCTTTCAACTTTTTTTTCTTTAATTAAAAAGACCTTGGACTCCTGGAACGAAGGGTCTCTCTGTTCTGACCTCTCTCACCTCTGCTCTGGGATAAACTAAAGCAAACGGGGCTTCTTTTCATACTGGGGCCGGTCTGGCTATCCTATTAATAGCATGTTGTCTGGAAAAGCAGAAACTACTAAGAAAATCCTCATCTATCCATCCGACTCTCTGTTTATGGAAAGAAAAAGACAGAGGTGACTCAGAGGCAAAGGATTCTCAGCTGCATATAATCAAGTCCTGTTTGGAGCTCCGAGGCCCCCTCTCCCCGGCAGGACAGAAAACTCAGATGACGCGGGACCCATCCCTCATTCAGCAAAGTCTGAGATGCCACATGTTCTACTAACCCCATAAAGACAACCAAGTTTAAAAATCTTTACGCCAGTGTCAGGAACACGGTAGAAGTGACAACAGTTACTGTGTTAGCATACTGAGATGGGATGAACTTTTTCCTTTTGAAAATTCTCTCATGCTGTTCTATCGCTATATTTACAATTCAACTTGGGATGAATTGTAAAAGCTTATTACACTAAAAAAGTATTTGTTTGACTAGGTAATAAATGCATAGGGTACGAAAATTCGAAAGGTAAATGAGTATAAAGTGAAAAGTTTTCCTGTATCTTTGGACCACTGGTCACTTAATCCTCTTCCCCAGAAGCAAATGCTGTTTTTTATTTATGTATACTTGCACGGATGAGTATATATATTTGTGCATAAAACATATTCGAGTGCTTTCTCTAGCTGGAGATTATTCCAAGTCCTTTATACTTCTTAACTGATTTAATAAGCCTCAGGCTAACCCGATGGCATCATTCCTGTTTTTTAGATGAGGAATCGTGAGTCACAGAGAGTGTAGGTGACTTGCCGAAGGTCACACAGTTATGACGTCACAAACCTTAGATGTGAACACCAGCTGTCTGACTCCAGAGCACGTGCTCTAAGCCACTTGGCCATTCTCACTCTCTGTTGCCAGTTTTGTGACTATCCTTTCAGAAATATTCCATGCACAGGCAAACGTATGTTTCATGTGTGAAGGGGAGGGGAAAACTTTTTTTAAAGACTAGGTCTTAAAAAGTTCAAATAAACATTGTAACTTGCCTGAAGAAGTTAAATCGGCAGTTCTTTAAGGGGGAAAGGAAAGCACTAAGGCTACTGGCATTGACCACTCTCGGTGGGCACTTCGCAAGTGGCTCATTAACTCGTGCAGAGCAGATGTGCTGCCTCCAGAGAGCGAAACGGGGCTCAGAGCCCTTCGGGGACCACCTGAGGTGGCGCCCAGGGAAGCTGGGACTGAAGCCAAGTATGGGCAGCACTAAACTCAAGCTCCTTCCCGTGTGTCCTGTGACAGAGACACAGATGGGCCAGGGAATGTCCTCCGAACCCAGGGCCCAAACAGAAGCTCAAGCGCAGAGCTGAACAATCCTGGGGGCTCCTGGAGTCCCAGCAGGAAGCAGGCGCCCCGGCTTCTGGTCCCCCCGCTCAACCCCTAGCAGCGCCGTGATGCTAAGAAAGGGGATCTTTTCACCAAGGGGCCAAGCTGAAGGCTCCTCTCTCTTCAGAGATCTGAAACCATGTGAGAGTCGGAGCTGGGAGCTGGGCCTCTATGGGAACAGGGCCGAACAAAAGCCTCATTGTCTCTCTCCACAAAAAACCATTTCTGGGTCAATGAAGTGGCTGACCCTGGGCCCACTCCCTTTCTGCTTCCGTGGGCCACAGCCAGGAGGGAGGAAGGAAGATCTACTAGCTCACCACCCTTCTGGTGCCAGGGCTTTTATTCCGAAGGAAAGGAGTTTCAGATTTATCCTCCAGCTGGGACACCAAGGGGCATCCAGGGGGCCATGCCCGCCCCCCACCCTGGCCTGCCCTGTTGCCAGGGCGCTGTGGGCTCCGTGTGAGTCCCCATCCACAGGAAAAGCAGGTGAACAGAAACTGAGCTCCCATGTTGATGAATATCTCAAGAGACAGCGCCGGAATGGGCGCTTCCGGAATACAGTTAGCTCAGGGAAGAAAAAAATTAAAGTGTGCTCCTTGCTTTCCTGTCAGAAATAAAATTAAGGTCTCAGATCGATGTTGCCGGGGCTGGGACAGCTACAGGCATCTTTAATGGCCTCCTCTACATGTTTGCAAATTCACAGTCCCCTTCAACCCTGCCCTTCTAATTGGTTATTTGCGAGGTCACGTTTGCACCAATTTCTCCGGGAAGGCTAATGGTGTTTATTTAACGAGAAAAATAAAATGTGCAGACAGCTCCGGGGGCTGGTCTCTGAGAGATGGCTCAGGGCAGGGGCTGCAGCTCTCTACCCCGCTCCCGTCTTTCACCCTCTGTGGCCGCCCTTCCTCTGGAGGAGGTCCTGAGATGGGCCCGGTGACAGCTCAGGCCTTGAGGGGACTGTGCTGGGGGCCAGAGGCGGGGGGGCCAGGCTGCACAGCCTCTGGGCAAAGCCCTAGATGCACCCTCCTGGTGGGGACCACCTTAGGCAGCCCAGCTTTAAAACGAGCCCGCCGGGAGCACAGAATCTAGTGGAGGGGCACGTGGCTGTCCGTGTACACCGCTGTGGGGCTTGCCAGTTCTTCCTCGTTCTAACTGAAGTGTGCCGATTTCAAGCCTGCACGTAATTGTTTTCCAACAGAACCTCTCCAAGTACCCAAAGGCGGCAAATTACACATCACTGCCAGCACCCCAGCCAGGCTCTTCTATCCAGGGGGGATGGGGGAGATTCAATTATATTGAGTTTCTACCCCATTCTAACATTCTCCCTTAGACTCCGCATGTATCAATACCTTTTTCTTTTTTTGGCCTCTGCGCGGCATGCGGGATCTTAGTTCCCCAACCAGGGATCAAACCCTCACCCCCTGCAGTGGAAGCGTGGAGTCTTAACCACTGGACCTCCAGGGAAGTCCCTCAATACCTTTCTAAAACAGGTGCCCCACACTGACATCGATCCACTCTGGGAAGAGACGAGGATTTATCACCTAACCTGATCTAACTCTCTACTTGCATGAAAAGAGCCCACAGACATGCTAGGTGACCACATCACAGTACAGCCTAGGCTGGAAGCTCTATCCGACCGAGACCCTTGGTTGGTGTTAGTGGCCTGTGACACACCAGCAGCTTTCCTGTCGACTGGCTTCCAATTCAGGTGCAGAACTGGGCTCAGTACCAATAGTAATCAGCTACTGGCTTACAGGTTGCCACTAAACCCTTAACACATCTCAGACTTGCGTTAGAGAGTGATGGGTACCTAACAGCATCAGCGGACCAGAGAGCAGATCTGTGAGGCGGCGGAAACGCAAAGGGCATGACTCCAGCAGGGCAGACCCCGCAGCAAATCCTGCTCTAGACCCTGACCTTGGGCACCGGTGCTGCGCAGGATGCCATCGTGTCCCATTGGCACAAGTGTCCTCACCAGCTGTGATTCTCCAAACCCTTATCATGCTTTCTACCCCAGCCAACAACCCTTTCCCACCCAGAGGGACTTATCCTCTTTGTCAAACACACTCCTTCCTCCATCCTACAAAGTCACATTTATGGGTTGTAGAGTCCCAACCCTCTCTCCCAGGTAAATAAAGTCAAAATGTTAGAATCTCATTAGGAAAAACACACATACATTATCTTTGACACCCCACACCTACAAATGAAGCAATGCTTTTTTATTTTTAATTTAATTTACGCCTCTGTGAAACTCTTTTTACGCTTCCCCCTCCCCCCTTGGGAAATGGGCATCAATAAACAAACAATTACAGTGTGATTTTTAATCATCTTTTAGTATACAAGAAAAGAGTCAGTCTGGACTTCAGAGGTCAATTTCAAAAGTGAGTGTCTGGCAGGGAGTCAGGACATTAAGGGCTGTTTTTTCTCCTTAGGAAAGCATTACCGGGATTTCCCTGGCGGCACAGTCACTAAGAATCCGCCTGCCAATGCAGGGGACACGGGTTCGTGCCCTGGTCTGGGAAGATCCCACATGGAGCAACTAAGCCCGTGCGCCACAACTACTGAGCCTGCACTCTAGAGCCCACGAGCCACAACTACTGAAGCCCACGTGCCTAGAGCCCGTGCTCCGCAACAAGAGAAGCCACCGCAGTGAGAAGCCCGCGCACCGCAACGAAGAGTAGCCCCCGCTCGCCGCAACTAGAGAAAGCCCGCGTGCAGCAATGAAGACGCAATGCAGCCAAAAATAAATAAATAAAATAAGTAAATTTATTAAAAGAAAAAGAAAAGAGTGTCTTCTATCATATAGCTTCAGCTACATCGCACAGGCACCGTTTTAATAAATAAACTAATTACGCAAATTATGAAGACCTTAAACTTCGGCCAGCTGCTTTTGGGGATAGAGATGCTGTATGAGCTTCTTGGGAGAAGCCAAGCTCAGTCTTGCTGCCTTGAGGTGAGACTGCAGAAGGCTGCTCCCTCCAGCCACAGGGCCCACCACGGTGCCCTTCCAGCCTGGTAACTCCCGATGGGCACAGCCGCCCTGGGAGAGGGAGGACTTTCTTTGTCCAGGGAGCCTGCTGGGGATGGCGCTCTCTGAGATCCACAGAACAGGAGACTGCCTCGGAGCTGTTGTTCCTCTCCAAAGCCATTAGCACTGCACTTAATAAGCAACTGCTAACAGTCCGGAGAGGAGTCATCCATCACACTGATCTTTATTTTTCTCTCTGTATCCTGTTCCTTCGCCTCTGGCAATGTTCCGGAGCAAACAGGCCTGCTGGGTAATGGAAGCCACCGGGAGTGAGAAGGCCTGTCCCCAGGTCTCTCCTCTCTACTCGCCAGAAACCACTCCCTCTCCAGCTGACCCTCACCAGGCCACCTGATAAGCTTCAAAGACATCCAGCTCATTTTCCACTGGGCCCCCAACCACCCAGCTCTCCCCTGACGCGCCAGACTTGGAGGGACCTGGCTGTGCAGGCCCTGAGGTCAGAGGGAGGCAGCACATCTGAGGCTCCCCTGGAATGAGCTCTTGGGGGGCTCCCTACCCCCATGAGGAGGTGAGTGAGAGATGTATTTCAGCAACCAGCATCGCCGCCATCCACTGTCTCAAACAGGGCGGATACAGGGAGAGTCCTCCAGCCCCCTCGCTCTCAGCCAGCGTCCCCCCAACCACCCACCAAAGAGCAAATCAGAAAGGATAGCACCTTGTTGCTTCTTCCCTCCCTGCCCACCTCCAGCCCCACTCTGGGATCAATACCTAATGCTGAATTCAAGATCTTATCTGAGTTCTGCAAGGGTAAAGCGACAAACTTTTCCCCAATGATTAAATCCTTTGATGATCAGTCCAATATTTTTCAGCCCACCTCTAAGGACGTTTAGAGAGCAAATGCAATGACTCTGAAAAGGCTGGAAAGCCACCATTCTCTCTGTCCTTGGGCACAGAGGGTCTCAGAGAAGGCGCGAAATGAAGCGATGGGCGGGGCCAAGGAAGGCCCTAGCTTCTACCAGTAGCTCAGCTCCCCAGCTGGCTGTAGGAACCTGCTGTGCGGCTTTCCAAAACTCCACATGCCTTAGTTTCTCCATCTGAAAAATGGAGGCACCTTGTAGTCCGGCAAGAGGATAGGTGTGGAGAAGGACTAGTAATAAGGAGGGGCTCAAGTCCTTAAGATCGCCGACTCTCCTGCTTTAAACCACTGCCTAGCCCCGTGCTCGCAGAGCGGCTAAGAACACAGGCTCGGGGTTGGACAGGGTGGGTTTACGTCTAAGTTCTGCTCGGACCAGTGTGCCACTCTGGGCAGCTCAGTTCATAAAGATTCCACAGTACGTGCTAAGCACCTGGTATAGGGGTGCTCAGAAAGTGGCTGTTTCTACCAGGAGTGCTAACACAACCTGGTTAACACAGAACCCTGTACCACTATGGTGTGCACTCTGAGGGGGCGGGGGGGGGTCAGACCCCCCCTTCGGGAATGAAGGTCATTTTCCCCAGCCGCTGGGAGTGCTGCTGGATGACGGCCCCAGCTGTTGGTCCCCTCCAGGACTTCCCCGGTACAAGCCCAAGATGACACCTGCTTCCCAGGTGGGCTGCCTCCTATGACTGATCAACATACGGGGATAACTGGGGCAGCCGAAGGACCACCCTCTCTTCAAACTCCCCAGGGCATCGCAGGTCGTCACCTCCGTCTGCCCAGTCCCCGTGAAGAGCATCCCCAATGAACCTCCTGCAGACCCAGCCCCATCTCAGGGACCCCTACCGGAGACAACTGCTCCCCCTCCGCTAGTTAGAGAAAGGAAACAATCTGGAACCTACTTCCAGTTAAAAAGCTAAAAGCCAGAAGCATACTTTAGGTCCTGGAGCTCAGCGGTCCCAGTTCATGTATTTTCCAGAGGCAGAGCCTGAGGGGTTCAGAGAGCTTAGGAAAAGTGCCCCTGGCTAGACGCAAAGGGGCAGCAGAAGCTGGAAGGCGGTCTCTCTAAGGACGAAGGTGGGAAGACGCCACACTTCTGTGAGAGTCAGATGCTGAACGACCTTCCTGCTTCCAGGACGGAGGATGCACCTCCCTGGAGGGCTCACTGTCTGCCGGACTCTCCCCTGGGCTCTTTCCCACGGTGCTACCGAGGTCCGAGTGCAGATGTAAAGTGGGAAGAACACAGGCTGGCGCTTCCGTGAACAGGAGCAGTGAACTGAGGGCCACCCTTGTGCCTACGGGACCAGCGGGGACAGGGCAGGAGGCGGCCACCGTGGGGCAGGAAGTGGAAAAGCTGCCCCGACCCCTGGCTCCTAATGGCAAGTGTGGCCTGACTCCCAGAAGGCCAGGCCCCGTGCCACGGAGTTTTCCCTGACAGCAGTGGTCGCAGCTCAGGGGCACACAGGTGGTTTTCAAAATGCCTGGGGCAGAGGACAAGTCACCGCCCAGGCTGCCCAACGGGGCTGGGTTAGAAGGTGACGGAAAGCACTAAGCAAGTACCCTGACGACACGGAGGGGTTAATGGTCTGGGCCTCTTTAAGCAGAGAGCTGGCGGCAGTGCCAGCCAGAGAGGTGTCCTCAGCTCCTGCTCCAGCAGCACTTTCCTCTTGATAAGATAATGGAAAACAGGAAGCGGAGGAGGTGAAGGAAAGGTTGGGGCAAGGTGGCTGCAGGAGGACTTTACTTTCCTGTGCTTATCTCCTGATCCCAAGTGCACATTCCATCAGGCCAGGGCTGTGAGGCCTGCTGGCTCCACATCTAGGATTTGTGCTTCTCTCGTGATATGTTCTTTCTTTAGAGAAAATTCTTTCCTCCCCTAATGCTCTGGATCGCTGAAGTATTACCCCAGCTTCAGCACCCCGTCCAGAGAGAAACTCCCCCTCAGCTGTTTGGAGAGGCTGGAAAGCATGCATGGGCCAAAGCCCCCGCCGACACAGGTGGGACAGCGGGACCAGATTTCTGTACAGGAGCAAACGGGCAGCAGGTGTCAGGTCCTTCCCGTTGAAACCTCTGGGCACACGGTCCTCCTGCCTTCTCTTCCCCGCCCCACCAGCATCAGGCCGGCCACAGGCTGCATCCATTCAGGCCGGCTTCCTGGACGGGCGGCCTGAGCTGTCACATACACCCCGCGCTCAAGAGGGCTCCACTCTTGGTTGAATGCTCTGCTGTCATCTTGAAATTCTGGATAGTTTTTGAGTAAGAGGCCCTGCCTTTCATCTTGTTGTTGACTCCATGAATTATGTAAGGGGTCCTGCACTGACCACAGGAATCTTAAAGGCGGGCAGGGCAGAAGGATGCGGGGCAGGCCCTGCCTTGGCTGGGGGAGGGGGCCGCGCCGTGCACGCACCAGGGGCTCTGCCCGCCCTCCATCCTGCCATCGCCACCGGGAGTCCTGACTTGGGGGAGTGAGCGACCACGTTCCTGAAGCTACTCTGAGTGCTGGGCCACAGGTGACCTCCCTTAGGCTCCCAACAGGAAACACTTCCCTCACCCAGTCACAGAGGGACCCCCACCCCATCACTGTGCCCAGTGCCCTTGGAGAAGGGGAAGAGGCTTCAACCACGGCAGGAGGCATCTGCGTTAGAAACAGGGGAGCACTTTCCCTGGCGCCTCCTCTGCAGTGTGTCTGGGCCTGACGTCCTGAGTGTGAATCCAGCTCTGTCAGTTACCAGCCGAGTGACCTGACACGGAGGGTGAGCCGCCCCCTCAGGTCCCTCAGATGACGAACCTCTTTCCCGGCTCAGCTGAGAGGGTTCAATGAGATGATCTGTCATCTCTCCCAACACAGGGCCTGACACAGAGCAAGAGACCAAAACTACCTTTTTCACTGATATTCAAAAAAGAATGACAACAATACTGCCTAGAGGCCGCTGAGGAATCTTCCAGGACTATGAATTCTAACACTGAGCACCAGTGCCACGTTCAGATGCACCTCGCCCATCCTGAAAATAAAAGGCCGAAAACACCCTTCTCAACAAACCTGCTGCACGTGGAGACCACAAAGAGCAGAATTTGAGGGCTTCCCTGGTGGCGCAGTGGTTGAGAGTCCGCCTGTCGATGCAGGGGACATGGGTTCGTGCCCTGGTCTGGGAAGATCCCACATGCCGCGGAGCGGCTGGGCCCGTGAGCCATGGCCGCTGAGCCTGCGCATCCGGAGCCTGTGCTCCGCAACGGGAGAGGACACAACAATGAGAGGCCCCAACAGTGAGAGGCCTGCGTACCGCAAAAAAAAAAAAAAAAAAAAAAAAGAGCAGAATTTGTAATCAGCCGTCCTAGGTGTGAGTCCCTTCTCTGATCCTGGATGTAAGGCACCTCCTCTGAGATGTGGTTACCTCATCCACAAAATGGAGGTGATGGTAATAATAATAATACCTAACATTTATGCACAGTTGATGTGCTTGGCACTACGCTCTCCAAACAATCCTATAAGGAGGTACCCATATTATCTCCATTTTGCAGATGAATAAACTGAGGCATAAAGAACTTAAGTGATTTTCCCTCCGGGGGCTGCTGTGAAGATCAAGGTAGAAGATGCGTGTGGAAGCAGTGCTGGGAAAACCATAAAGATCGACGCAATGCTGACGATGATCAAGGGTCGTCAAGAAACGCCCGTCACCGGCACCACCTTCCTCTCACTCCGGAGCGTTGCAGAAGCAAAGGCAATCATTCCACACCTGTAAGCTCTTCTTTTCTCTCCTTGCCTCCCCCTAACTCCTCATCCTCTACCCCATCCCCATCCCTTCCCCAACATATAACACCCCTGAGGCCCCAGTTTTCTATTTTCCCTTTTAAGGATGCTGTAGGTGGATGCATGAGATGCTTGGTTCCCCAGGCACACTCAGGACAGCCCCTCCTTCTCCCACCCTTGGAAGCATCGCTTCCCACCCACTCCTTCCTCCCTTTCACTCAGCCTGCCTGCTCAGAACAGGGAGACAGGCAGTCAGCACTGGGTAACTGCTTCTAATCACAGGGGACAGCAAGAATGTAAACAACACAAGAAACATCTAAATACCATCCAAGTGGCAAGGAAACACTGATCGCTGGCCCCTTCTCTCTAGAACACTGCTTCCTGCCACCCCCCCTTCAGAAACTCTGTTCATTAATGCCCCGTGAATAGGAACACCAGAAACCAGGAGCTTCCGGAGAACGGAACGCTAAACCATAACTTTTGATGCTGCTTCCTCTGGGGAGGATTTTCTAGAGTCATCCAATGATGAGAATCAGAGGCCCCTTTGAGAATCTATTCAAAGCTAGGGAGCCTCTCCCAAGAGAAACATAAAACATCCCGTGTGTCATTTCAGGGCTTCTTAGACCCCAGGATGAAACCCATTTTCCAAAACATGGACAGGACAGTAAGCACAGGAGAAAATACAAGGAAGTGCAGATGTCCTCCAAGCATCCAAGAGGCACAAAAGGGCATTCCAGGTCTGCACCCATTGTATACGTCGAACAGCGAACAAACCTAGGATGAGGCTTTTTTTTTTTTTTTTTTGGGCTCTTTAGATTGACAGTGTGCTTCTCAACGCCCCCCCCGCTTCAATGCAAATTGAGAACTCAACTGAGTAACGGCTGTGAATGATTTCCACTTAGTGCTGTGGTTCAGCAAGGACTAAGAAAGCAAGGATTGGAAAAGTGTATCAGAACACGTGTTGGGCGTGGCTGCACAATTAAATGACGGTTCCCAAGCCAAAAGGAAATGGTGTTTTAACTGTCCAGTATCAACCCTCCACACTACCGTGGCCCCTCTCTTAATAGAGATCCACAACACACGTCACCTCCACCTGCCTGATTTTGGAACAGTCACTGTATCTTTTGTCTGCAGGACTGGGGGTGAGAAGAGATGGAGGCAGGAGAGGATGAAGGGGCAACCTCCCCACACTGGGGTTCTTACCTCTGTGCCTGTTGGTCGTCTTATCAAACATCAGCATTGCATCCTCCACCTGCAAAACAAATACAAAATAGAGTCTCTGCTTTAGGAATTTTAACAAAATACACAAAACATTATATATTGGGGGGGGGTGGCAGTTTCCATTATAGAAGTCACGTTGCTTGTTAAAACCTATTTGAGGGCTTCCCTGGTGGCGCAGTGGTTGAGAGTCCGCCTGCCGATGCAGGGGACGCGGGTTCGTGCCCCGGTCCGGGAAGATCCCACATGCCGCGGAGCGGCTGGGCCCGTGAGCCATGGCCACTGAGCCTGCGCGTCCGGAGCCTGTGCTCCGCAACGGGAGAGGCCACAACAGGGAGAGATCCGTTTACCTCAAAAAAAAAAAAAAAAAAAAAAAAATCAAAGAGAGGAAAATACCAAAGGCATCCTCTGTCTCTCTTCCTCGTCCCTTCCTCTGTCCCCCCAAGCACCCTGCAACCCTTTTAGTCATTTCTGGAGAGTCAGGATCCACACTCAAGTCCCACACGGACCTCAAGAAACTCACACTTATGAAACCAGGTTTGGCTTTGAATTCCACTCCTTTTACTTATGATCCAATCCTTTATTTGCTCCACAAAAGACACATCTTTAGTGCAGGTGCTGTCCTAAACCAATCAGCCATTCACTTGCAGACTGTACCTCATTTGGCCAGGCGAGTAGCCTGGTCTCCTCATTCATTTTGTGCCCAAAGTTGGCAGTAAAAATACAATCCAACCACATGGCTGTGGGTGGACAGAACTGTTAGCCAGAGGGCTCCGTGCTTGGAGCAATTTCAACGTGCGTGTGTGCGTGTGTGTGCGGTGCGAAGGACCAAGCACTGTTCACTGGAGCTCAAAGGCTCAGAAAGGAGCTTGGGGGCCTGAGCTAAGCCAGCTGAGAAAAAGAACCATCGGCTATTCATTCCTCACTCCTCCCAGATGACAGTCTCCGATGGAGGGGAAGACACTGGGCAAAGCAATAAGACCAGGTTTAAAATGGTGCCTCCGGACAAGTCAAATCTATTTTTCTAGACGCCCATCAAGTATAACGGAGAGAGCAAAGCCAAGGCGAGAACGGAAGAAGGCGCAGGCAAGCCAGACACAAACCTCCAAGGGACTGGCCTAGCTTACACATCCCTTCTGGAGTCAGGGCCCCTGGTGTTGCTAAGCAACCGGGCCTGAGCAAGCAGGCTCCTGGGGCCTTCCCCTTCTGGTCCCCATTTCTGTAGTCAGTTACTGGGAGGGAAACGGCCTTGCACGGTGACTGTTCCCCCAGCAAGGAGCTGTCCTCTCTCTCCCAGGAGCCAGGCTTAGGGGAGTAGGGGATGCTAGTTTGGAGAGGGGGTGCCTTCACCAGACCCCTTCCCGGCCAGGCAGGATTGATGAGTCCCCAAGGCACCTGCTGAGGCCAAACACACCATAGCCAGCTGCCTCCCGTGCACCCCTCAAGCGAAACCACCAGAAGATCAACCGGTTTGTTTCTACAAAGGGCCGTCACGTTTGAGCATATGGCATCGCAGACTCCGACCCGGGGCCTCGAGGAGGATTCCACTGCCTGGGGTGCGGGTGGGTGGTGGGTGAAGCCTGCTGGGTGTCGTGCAGGTAAACATGACATCCGTTTCACACCCACTGCCATATTTTCTAAGATGTTTGCCAAGTCCTTATTTTGAGCTGAAAATGCCTAACAGTAAGAAAAACAGCTGAAAATGCCTAACAGTAAGAAAAACAGCTCCCCTTCTGTGTTGGCCATGTTTGGGTACTGAAACTCAGATCCCCTTAGGAGATAAATAGTTTGAATTAAGAAAAAGTATTTTCAACGCCCCTCCTTTCCATCGTGCGTAATTGGGTCCCTCTTCTCCTTCCTACTTTTGGATGTTTTCTGATGCTGCCCTGCTAATATTTGCTCCACCCTGATGAGTGAGGAGGAGGCTCTGTGTATGTTTTTTGGGGGCAACCATGGTCGTAAAGAATAGAGCTCTTGGGCTTCCCCGGTGGCGCAGTGGTTGAGAGTCTGCCTGCCGATGCAGGGGACACGGGTTCGTGCCCCGGTCCGGGAGGATCCCACATGCCGCGGAGCGGCTGGGCCCGTGAGCCGTGGCCGCTGAGCCTGCGCGTCTGGAGCCTGTGCTCCGCAACGGGAGAGGCCACAACAGTGAGAGGCCCGCGTATCGCAAAAAAAAAAAAAAAAAAAAAAAAGAATAGAGCTCTTTCCTCTATGGTCCAGTGTACAATGGACCTCACAAAGACCTCCTGAATAGATACAGCGTCGGAGCGCAAGAAAAATTCTATTAACACTTTACAAAATAGAACGTCTAAGAAGTAGCTAGAGAGGAAAGAGAAAGGGGAAAAAAATCAATATGGATAAGTCCCGGTGCTTGGGGGAAGAAAACTTTTCACGATCGCAAAACACTTATTAATTCAGAGAAGCCATCAATGCGATGGAAACCTGGCAGAACAGCAAGAGCTGAAACTGGAAGAATCCGAATATACAAAGACTGAATAGAACGAAAACCACGGCCTCACATACGGGGCTGTTTCTCACGGTTCTATGTGAATTAAACAGAAGAGGCTTGTGTGAGCCTCCATCGTAGGGATGCGAGGGATACGGGCAAGACGGCTGGTACTCAGCCCCGGAGACAGCAAACTGGTAACTCTGCCCGTCTCTCTCTCTCTCACACACACAGACACACACAGACACACAGACACACAGACACAGACACACAGACACACACACACACACAGACAGACACACACACACACACACACACACACACACACAATTAGTTGGCTGTGCCGAGTTCAGCCTGCAGGCCAGGCCTCGTTCACGGAGCTAAAGAGTTAGGGGGCTGGACACAGGTGTTTCTCTGACTTCGGGGAGAAAACACCGCTAACCCTGGTGAAATGCTGCTTCAAAGGCGCTGGTATTTATTTTGTGTTGACAGTGCCCTCACCAGCCATACAGACTTCTTTGTACCAGAGGTGGGGGCCCACAGGCCTAGTGGTCCTGGGGGGTCTCTAGAGCGAGGGGGCAAGAAGGGGAGGAGGTGTCTGAACCTGAGCACACTTTGTCCCACGTCTTGGCACCTGCCCGGTCTGTCTGGGGAGAAGGAGCCTGTTCCAACCTTGAGATCTGCCTTCTAATAAAGTTAGGTATAAAAGTCAGGTGTAAAGGCAGGTATAAAACGCAGCCCTGGCATCCTCAGTGGTGTACCCCTGCAAACGACAAAGCAGGGCAAGTGACTTTAAGTGAGCTGGTTGGGGGTGCCCCCGTTGGTGTCCAACACCAGGAGGCCCTGAGCCTGTAATCCTGACTATTGCAAGGCTCAGAGTGCGTCGTGACCTCCTCAGAGGTGCCCCACGCACGCCCCGTGTCTGAGTCAGTAGTGGGAGCGACACTGTTAGCTTCCATGGCCCACGGAGGTTAGGCAGGGTGTCTCAAACCTCCTCCCTGTCAGAATCACTTGGAGCACTTGTTAAAACACAGATCCCTGGGCCTCAGCCCCAGGGTGTCTGATTCAGGAAGCAGCGTCTGCATTTCGAACAAGCTCCTGGGCGATGCTGATGCAGCTGCTGGCCTAAGGACCCTACTTCCCATGTGCTGCTCTGAGGGGCAGAAACAAGAACAAAAGCTAAAGACACTGGACAGAGCTGCTTCTCCCTCTTTACATCCATTCAGTGCTCAATACATGAACCAAATTACTCTTCCAGGGGCAACCGAGACACGTCAGGGTGATGAACAGTTCTCCCCCGCTTTGTTCCCTGTCTCTCAGACACTTACACTCCAAGATCCTGAAAATGACAGCAGCAGAACCCATGACAGAAAAGATGACAAGAAGAGGGACTTCTTAGTGGCAACCAAGCTGTCCCTGCACCCAATGCAGGAAAAATTCAGATTCTAAAAGAGAAATTCAGATTCTACTAGGATGACAGAAACTTCCCTTCCAACAAACTCCAGCTAATGGCTACATCAGTCAGTCAGCTCAGTTGTGATTAGAAAATCTAATCAATTAACTTTACTTTTATGTGACATGTATTTATTAACTATGCACTACTTGCAAAGCATCAGCCTAAGTTCCAGATAAGAGGCGAATTATATAGGTCCATAGTATATGGATTGCCTTAATGACCCTATACCCCTTACCCTGTAATTTTGCAGTTCTTCTCAAGAAAGGCAGTCTACCTCCCCACCTTTATATCTGGACTTGACTTCTTATGGTCGATAAAAAAGGTGGAGAGAATGGTATGTCTGTTTTGGGCCCAGCCTCATGAGGGTCTGTGTGTTTCGCCTTGTTCTCTCTTGCACCTCTGCTGTCACCATGAGAAGGGCATGGCCAGGCTGGCCTGCTGGAGGATGAGAAACACGTGGAGCAGGGCCAAGTCCCCTCAGTTGCCCCAACTGAGGCCAGCCTAGATGGGCGAACAGCTGGTCAACCCCAAAACATGCAAGTGAACCCCGCCAAGATCGGTAGAACCGCTCCCAGTGGACTTTCGACTGCAGACTCGTGAAATAAACAGCTATCATCTGCCGCTGAGGTTTTGTGGTTGTTTGTTACATGGCATTCTTGTGGAAACAGGTGACTCATACATGGTCCCTGCTCTCAAAAAAAAAAAAAAAAGCTTTTAGTCTATAAGCAGATACACAGTCTCAAATAATACTAGACAGTGAAGAAAGGCAAGAAAATGGGTGGAAGGAGGTGAAAGGCGGAATGTCAGCTGAGTATTAAACGATCGATTCCACCTTCCTAGTGGAATACAGGTACTAGGATGTGAAGGAAGCGTCTCTAAATTTCACCTCAGTAGCGAGGTTGGAGACTGAGATGCTGGAAGTGCCGAGAGAAATTGGCAACATGTTCCTCCCTAAATGAGCACCAGGAAAATCTGCAATCTTAGCACTCAAGTCAGTGGGTGATGCCTCTCTAATCCTAATTCATTTAATGAATGAGCGGACCCTCTTTATAACGAGTCTAAAGATTTACTGTGAGCCCGACCTTCTTGCTGGGTGATTGTAGAAGGAGGCAGAAGATGTGGACCACATCCAGAGGTGAGACCTTAGCCATCTCATGGCAGACAGTGTGGCACAAAGCATGGGCAGGATCCAGGTTCCAATCCCAGCTCCATGAGGAGCTCACTGAGGGGAAGTCACCTCCTTTCTTGGTCCTTAGTTTCTCATCTGTGAACGGAGGGAACTGTATGGGATGGTCACCTAGGATCCATCAGTAGAGATTCTGCCTAGAATGCTGAAACGGACCACAGAACCTGCTGGGACCCCATCCAGGAGCATCAAATTCACCACCGGTCCTTCGCAAATTCTCTGTGACTGAGGATGTTCCAGAGCTTTGCTGTGGCTGGCCAACACACCCTCAGAAATGTCCTGCCCCTCTTGGGATACAAATACACCCCCCCACACACACCACAGGTATCAAGAACAAAGCAGGAAAATGCACTTCAAATGATCCTTAAATTATCTGGTCAGACACAAGGCGGGAGAGGAAAAGGAAAAGAAGAAACGCAGCTCTCCAAACTCCCCCAGAACAAATGCCTTTCAATTTCACTTCCTGCTCCCACTCAAATACTTCAAGCGTTAGTTTAAATAAACGCCCATAAATGCGATACCGTGACACTACAGTGCGCAGGGTTGAACAGGCCTGCTGATGCTCTATAAACTCAAGGCACTAAAGTCATAAGAGTGGACTGAGTCTCGTATACGAGGCAGGACGGCCCAGAACAGAGAAGCCTGGGATCCCCACTGGAGACGGAGGCTGCCTTATTCCGGGGATTGTTTCTGCACATAGGGCGGCACTGCTCTCCACTCCTCCTCCAACCAGCCTGCACAAAACCAAACTCCGCTCCTGCCCTAGAGCTTGGTAAGGGCGTCTAGCTTATTGGAATGAAACTTCTCAGCATGCTTCAGCCTTGCAGAGGGTAAGGACAGTCTATCTTTAATCACTGCCCAAAAGGAAGAATGGAGGAGAAAAGGGAACAGGCAGGAAAATCCCATTCGTTGAAATCTAGATCGGTAGTTTTCAACCTTGACTGCTCACCAGAACCACCTGAGGAACTTAAAAAAAAATCCCTGCTGCTGAGGCCACACGCTGACCAGTGAAATCAGCGCTCAGGAGCGGGTCCCGGGGATACGGCAGAGGAGTGTTTAAAGCGCCCCCAGGGATTCCAGGGTACAGCCAAGGCTGAGAACCACGGATCTAAATGGCTAAATCCAGCTGAGCTGAGCCTTCATCGCAGTGTATGTGTGGAGACGGGCCCTAAATAAAAGGGGCTTTACCTGCACCTTCAGCTGCCCGAAGACTGGCTGTTTGTCCCCCGCCGGATCCGCAGACCCTCTGCCACAGGTGGCTTTTGGGGGCCTCTCCTCACCTTGTCTTGGTCTTAGGAAAAGAGAGCCAAAGTTCTGTTCTGGAAGGAGCTGAGAAGGGCCAAAAACTGAACCCAGGACTTGAAGAAACCTAAAGAAATCACTGGGTTTTTTTCGCGACCATCAATATTTTCACATGTATTACTGCTTCGGTCCTCACGACAACCCCAGAAGACAGGGATTATTACAAATTCTCCGAGCCTCAGTTTCCTCCCTCGTGGTTCTGGAGATGGGGGGGGACTGGGCCCCCAGGACTCAGCGGCTGGTCTTCTCAGTCCAAATCTCAGCTGGCCAGCCCCGCCTGCCTGCCGGGGCTCAGGTTCTGGTACACCTGGCTGCAGGCACCCGAGCCCCTCAGCGCCCCATCTCTGTGCACTTAGGAGTAGGAGAGGGAAGGGCCCCCTGGAAGGGCCGCAGCGACAGCGGCGCTGAGTGGTTTTGCAGCTGCTGCCACTAGGCACTTCTTCCTTCATTCCAAGGCTCAAAAATGTCTAGTTTGCACCCACCTGAAAGCTTGTCTATTTTAACTCACGTCCGTGCCTTAATTAAGTAACACGACAGACAGTCTGCTTAGTTTCTCTTTTTTGGTTGTAAAATAGACATAAAATTTGCCATTTTAACCACTTTTTGATAAACAATTCAGTGGCATTAAGTACATTTCCTCAACTCTTCATAGGAGGCGCCTAAGTCTAACTATGGCCAGGATGTTCAATCCCCAGTTGGCAAGACTCTTCTTTACTGGCCCTATTTTTTCTACTCTTTACTGGCCCTATTTTTTTTACTCTTTTTTAATTCTTGTGGGGTCATTTCATTTCCCCATTTAACTTAAACAAAACAGAAACGCAAACCCTGGTGTTCATCAGAGAGCAGTTGTGAATTTATAAAATAGATACTTGCCAGAGGGTGTAGGATCAACTCCACTCTGAAGATTCAGATATTTTTACTTACATAAAGGCAGGCAAAACCTCCTACTCAGGGATGCTGATTCCACACGTAAATATCAGACTCTAGGCTATGAAATGTCTGTTCCCTCCGAAATAATGATTACTGTAATAGCTACCATTTACTGGAGCTTAATAGGCAATTTGCAAAAGCTCATTTAGTTATCATAATAGCTCTGAGGTAGCTATTATCACACCCATTATATAGGTAAGGAAATTGTGGCTCATTGCAATTAAGTGACTTGCCTAGGATCACACATGCAGCAAATGATGGAGCTGGGATTTAAAACCAGATGCATCCCTACATCTTTCTACTGGTCTCCCTTAACCGTGTTCTATTTTTTGAATGCCTAGGCCTCAGCGCAGCTCTGTTGTCTCCTGAGTGAACCAACAAACACTGCTTTAAAACTCTCCCAAAAAGTTAAGAGAGGTGATGAGGTAGCCAAGGAGATAGCCGTACATCACCTCCAGCAGGCTCAGGAGAGGAGGGAACGGTCAGAGAGGGAAGCAAAGAGAAAAGGGGGCTGAGGGGTCCGCTCTTTGGTCACTAAGCAAGCTGGTGGCAGGGCTGGAACTGGCAGAGGAGTCCCAGGACTCAGTCCAGGGCTCAGACCACCAGAGTCCGTGCTGCACACGAGCCCTAAGAATGCTGAGTGAGCGCGCCCCCCGGAGTTGTCAGGAAGCCTTCAGGTGGTGGGTGGTGAGCGCCTGACACACAAGGCACTCTCATCATAACATTTATTGCAAGCCACTGCCCCAGCCCTGGCAATCCCCGCATGTGTGCACCTACACACACGCCCGTGCACACGTACACACACACCCCACGCAGTTAAGTGGGGGAACCGCACCCAACCCTGTGCAACTTCCCACTGCCAATGGGTCACATCCGGGGACAGCCACTAATGAAACCAGCACGTCCTTGGGGGAGCAGTCCCGGGGGGCACCATCTCAAAACCGAGCAAGGGAAGCAAGAGTCTGCCTGTACAGCCTCGGGTGGAGTTGGGGGCCCTGGCTGTGCGGGCAAAGCCCAGGCCCAGCGTTACCCCAGAGGGCGGGGCAGGAGGCTCTCTCTGGGGACACACCAGCCGGGATGAGACAGAAGGCTGCGAAGGAAGGGAGGCGGTGAGAAAGGGACACAGACAGAGGCCGGGCACAAGCTGCTGGAGGAGAAGCAGTTGGTTCCGACAGGCTTGACAGCTGTCACGTGGAAATGGCATCTGGCCTAACGGCCTCTCGTGCGAGGCGCCTTTGCGTGGCGGCTGCCGTGCTCTGGAAGTCCCCGGCCCGTGTGCAACACCGGTTGTGAGCGTGTGCGTGCATGCAGGCATGCGAGTGTGTGCTGTGGGTGGGCGAGGGGCAGGCCAGCTTCCCAATGTGCCTCTCCACTCCCCCCGCACCCCGCCAGCCTCTCCCCATCAGGCTCCCCCTACCGCGAAAAAGGCCCAAACCCGCCAGCTCCGGAGGAGACAGGCAAATCATTAGTGGAGCACTGACGTGCCGTAACACTCTCTTGCATTCCCATTAAACAAATACTAAACTGCTAATTGCCAAAATAGATCTCCAAGACTCTGACCAAACAGGGGAAGGGTTTGTAATTACCAAGTGTGAAAATGCGCTGCCTGTAAAGAACCACCTCATCTGTCCTCATATGGGCTGATATTGATGGGCATGAAATAAACATCAGGACCGAATGGAAAAACCATCCACATCTCCCGTGGCCAATGCGATCTCCAACGGTGACAAGCATAGCTGCAGCCATACGCCTGGGGAGGGACCGGGGTGGGGGGGGCAGGGGAGAACTGGAGTTTTGCAGGCTTGGAGAGTCTAGGTTCCCAGCCTGATTTCAGTCCCTCGGGCTATTTGCATTTTCTTGCAGCCTGGAGTATAGGGAGGGTAAACGGTGTGGCTTGATGACGCGATGGAGGGCTTGCCTGCACCTCGGAAAGGCCAGGGCCTTGGACCCTCTGGGACAGGCCTTCAGGCACGTTCTATCCTGCCCCCTTTAACAGACTGGCTGACAAGGATGGAGAAGGAGGCAGAGGGAGAGTTTTGCCAAGGTGACACATTTATTCATTAACCCATGCTTATCCAGGCTCTCTTGTCTGGCCGACACAAAGAGTTGGCTGCAGAGCACGGATGAAGAGAATTTGGGTTTAAAATGACCTTTGGCCTTTCTGACACCCCCACGCCATGGTGCCTGCCTACCACTCCGTCACTGGGACGGGAGGTAGAGGGTCTATCGGATTCCAAAGCCCCCCTCTCTCTCCTGGACTGCACCTGAGGAGGGGGAGGTGATCTGCCAGAGGTCATAGGAACGGTCTCCCTTTGCTCTCCACCAGCCTGTGATTCTGAGGGAGACAGCGGGGCTTGTAATGAATGCCTGGGGCCGAAGACGGAGGTTCCACTTATCTCGGAATCAATCCTCAGGAATTAGAGGTGACCCAGAGGTCACCTCTTCCCGTCCCACCTGGTACAGGAATCCCTTCTCCAAGGCTCCTTTGAACCCTTTCTGGAGCTTCAAAGACTCAGAGCATCTCTGCCCCATCCCTCAGTCGAATTCAGGAGTAGCAGCACTTAGATGCCTGAAATAACAGCTTCCTCTGATCTGAAGCCCAGTTTTGGCACACGGCAGAACCCTGCAAACTGCACGGCATCAGGCCTCTGAATCAGGGCACCAAGCGCCACTCACCCCAAAACTTCTCAATGGGGCTCAATGGCATCTCAGGAAGCTCTGCTCCTTCCCCTTTTGGCCATATGAGAGCCAATCTCCTGGGCGCCCTGGTCCCTAAGGTCACCCCCTGAAGTCCTGGGTCAAACGCTCCATCAAACAGCAGCACGAGGAAGGAAGCTCTAAACGACAGACGATTTTTTAAAGGAATTCTACATTGTTACTTTTAAATTCCCAAAGCGTCTTCAAATAATGGCTCACAGAAATAGAATGCTGCTGAGAACAAAGTTCACTTGCGGCAACAGAGGCTAAAGGACTCAGTCACTCAGCAGAGTTACTTTTTGTTCAGATAAGATCATGAACATCTGAGCTGGAAAGGACCACAGAGATACGCGTCCAGGCCAGTCGTTCTGCAGAGGAGCAAACTGGCTTTGAGCAATGCCGGGCAAACTGAGCCCTGGGGTCAAAGGAGCCTGCTGGGCTCTGATCAGAAGTCCTGGGTTCAAAGCCCTATCCCCCACGTCCACCTCCACACCATCAGGGGCGGGGCTTCTGGCGGCTGAGTCTCCTTGTGTGTAAAAGGGGCGATGATCACTGCAAAGCTTCACCCCAGCCTTGGGAAGCAGAAAGTGATGACATCACACACAGGAAAGCACTCGGGTCGGTGGTAAATGACTGCCCCTTGCTATCCCCGGTACATGGCACACACAGTTTCTCTTTTTTTTTTTTTGTGGTACGCGGGCCTCTCACCCTTGTGGCCTCTCCCGTTGCGGAGCACAGGCTCCGGACGCGCAGGCTCAGTGGCCATGGCTCACGGGCCCAGCCGCTCCGCGGCATGTGAGATCCTCCCGGACCGGGGCACGAACCCGCGTCCCCTGCATCGGCAGGCGGACTCTCAACCACTGCGCCACCAGGGAAGCCCACACACAGTTTCTTGACGAGGATCTGAGGGCTGGATTACGAAGGAACGGACTTCACGTCTGTGACCGCCAAATTCCAATTTAGTGAACTCAGTGTGGATGAGCGAGGGTCACCCTCCTAAGGGTACCTTGCTGTGCTGTAATGAGTCGGATGCAAATAAACCATCTTTTCGAGAGCAAGGGGAATGGCAGAGCCAACCGTGGCGCATCCTACGGTAGAATATTCCTCGGAATAAAAAGAAACAAACCACTGATGCTCAACGTGGATGGATCTCGAGGGAATTACGCTGACTTCTCAATCTCAAAGGCCGTATGATTACATTTCCGTAACATTCTCAAAATGACAAAATTATAGTGACGGAGAAGAGATGAGTCATTGCCGGGGGTCAGGGGCGGGGGAAGGAACGAACCATTACATGAGGAATTTCTTTGTGGTGATGGAACACTTCTGCATCCCGACTGTGATCAGGGTCACTCGAACCTACACGTGATAAAATTTCAACGAATAGCGTGTGCGTGCGCGCGCGGACATACACACACACACAAAACCGATGATGTACCAGCATCCACTTCTTGGTTTTAACAGTGTGCTCTGGTTATGGGAGATATTATCATCGTGGGAAGCTTGGTGAAGGGTACACAAGAGTTCTTTGTACTGTTTTTACAACTTTTTGTGAGTCCTACACTATTAAAAAATAAACATTTAAAATAATAATTTTTAAAAACCACAAGGGGGCTCATTATATCAAGAAACTCAGTGGCAGATCAGTTTATAATGCAAGTAAGTATGCCCTAATTTCTCTTGACTTGGATAGCGTGGGCACAAATAAGGTACACCTATAGTAGAAAGAGCTGGCCCCTTACCTGTGTCCCCAGTTTGGCACTGGCCTTGACTACTCTGAATTAGTACTGTGTCACATGAGTATCTGTTTTGGTAGTCCCCACTGCCTCTGTCTCACCATCTACCCTGGTCCTCAGGAAACTTCATATACAGCTCTGCACCTGCCAAAGTAACTAATACAAAAATGACTGCACACAGTAAGTGCTTGCTGACTGAGTTTCAGAAAGACTTTTGCAGGATAAAGAAAAAACAATTCAGACAGAGAAGAGTCTCAAATCCAGTGGTTTCCATTTTTTCAGCTATCAAGGCCCTCTCTTTTCATGTAGGTTTAGAAAACAGATCTTATAACCTTTGAGATATTTCATACACAAAATTGTACTTATTACTACTTACGAGATTCGGAAATTATTTATCAGCACTTGTCATAATCGTCAATTGGGGCTTTTGGCAGCATGGGGTGACCAGGTGCAGAGTGAGTTGGGTGTTCTCCAAAAGCAAGCACACTTGACATTTTAGTTGGTCCTCATGCCGTCTGGGGTGGAGTAACCATAAGACCTGACAGGTTTTTGATGTAATGAAGACAACCTGAAGACCCACACTCCTTCTCTTGACCCCGAGGTTGGACCCCTCTGGCCTGCTCGGGGGCCTGGCCTGATCTCTGAGTCAACATCTGACCGTGACTCAGATCTTTGCAGATGAGTATTGACAGAATAACCAACCTCCCACTTAATCCCCAAGCCACACAACTCCCTAAAGGGGAAAATAGAAAGGAGAGGGGAAAAGCCTCACCTACCCTTAAAAAAAAAAAAAAAAAAAAAAAAGGACCCATTCAAGCTGCTTCAAGACCCAACAAGCAGATTTTTCTCTCATTTATTTCTACATCAACACTCTGAAGGATAAAGATCTTTCTCATTTCAAGAGCTGTCAATTCGCTTTAGTGCCATGTTTTTCATCTGTCTGAGGTAAAGAGGAATTACAAAGCAGGCAAGTGAAATAATGCACCGCCATCTAACATATTTTGGCAATTCAATTTGGGACCAGGGTAAGAGGAAATTAAAGACGGACGACAGGCCACACGGCACACCTGTGCTGTACCCCGAGGCCCACCCCGCCCGCCCTGCATTTGCGAACTCTATGATGTGATGAAGCCTTCAGCGCTTTGCTGAAAACTGTACTAGGTGCTGTACCCTAATTCTTCAGATCATTTATACATGGTTGCACAGCGCATACAATATTTTGCTTTCTGAAGCAGAAAAACCTCTTAGCTGCTGGTAAACTGTCAGGTGCTGTTACTTTAAATACCCCTGTGAAATAGCACAGAAGCCGGCAGCGTGTTCCTGGATTTACTACCCTTCCCTTCTCTGTGTAAATTAACAGAGACAAATGCTTGCCACATGCCAAACTGTGAGAAGTCCTCACCCCATCAAGCCTAAGGGTTCCATTACCATGGAACTTAATAAGTAAAAGCCAGCCTTAATCTCCTCCTCTCATGGCCTCCTCTGCCAATGACGATGCCCCATGAAGACTGTTGGCTAATTCATTTACATTTCTTTTTGCTTTTAATTAAATTGCTCCTCAACTGCTCAGATCTGTAATTTCTCCCTCTTTAGCTCCAGGGCTGGGGATTTCTGAGAGAATGACAGAAATTTCCAGGGCCAAGATGCCTCAGAAGACTTCAGGTGCTGGTGTGGCACTCAGGAACCTGCCCTTGACCATCAACAGTTGGACTACAAGGAACTGGCCACAGGCTATGAGAGCCCAGGGGGTCAGGCTCCTCTGAGATCCTAGAGTTAAGGGATCCTCACCACCACCAATTTGAAATCAAATGGTATATGTGAGAAGAGACCCGTGGTACTGTCTTTTGCCAAATGCTATCAGCCTGTGGACACCGTCAGAATCCAGCTAGGTTTATAAAAGGCCTCATGGTTCTTCTGCCAGTGATGCATGTGTCTACAAGCAGTGTTTAGTGGGGCACCTGGACCTGGGTCCCAGCTCGGCAGTGGTGACGAGCAGGAAAGACCAGTAACTCTGGAGGCAAACTCCCTGGTCTCCGATTCTGGCTCTACCACTCACTAGCTGTGTGACCTTGGGCAGGTGACTCAACTTTGCTGTGCCTCTGTTACTTCGCCTCTCAGTTGGTACCCACCTCACAGTGCTGTTACGAACATTAAGAGAAGTTAACTCGTGGGCAGCATTCTGGCACACAAGGAGAACTAAATGGCCGTCGTCCATTATTATCACTGCCTCAGTGAGCTGGTCAGGAGAGACGTCTAACATTGTTCATTGTACCTGAGGCCTTCCCTATTTCAACCGATGCTGATGCCAAGTGAAATTAAAACTAGAGGACAGGTTGGCTTTACCTGACCAAGCAGGACCAAGGATGAAACAACCTCCCTGGGCTGGTCACTTTCTCAAACATCTGTCCAGCTGTCCCTGCCACAGGCGGGGTGGCTATGCCCTGCCGTGAGGGTTCAGAAGCATGGAAAACCGGCCAAGACAGAGAAACAGGCAGGCGTGTGCGAGCACGAGACAGCTCCTGCTACCTGCTGCCAAGCCTTAACCAAGCAATGCTCTTCTGCTTCTAAGTTCTGTGCTAAAGAAATGAACTCACTGAGGTCACTCACCCTCTGGACCTGAGTCTGAAGCCCAAGGCTAGTCACAATCCCTGTATGCCATCCTGCACCTGAAGAGGTGCTTTAGCCAGATGCCAACAGGTTACAAGCCTTTCAGAGGCCTAGGCTTCCATCCTAGGCCAGTTATGGCCCTAGCAAGTGGGCAGCCCCTCACTTAGAAAGAAATGAGTTTGTCAGAGGCAAACTACTACCTTTAGAATTCATTCATTCATTGTTCATATTCATTCAATCAACACATATTTACTAAGCAGACCATAAAAGGCACAATGATTTTAAAATGAGGAACACTTTTGACTCCTGGGGGTCCAGGGGCAGAGACGATCACTGCGCGGTATGTGAGGAGAGCTCTAAGAGAGACGCAGCCCCCTGCAGGGCACGTACAGACATCTGTAGTCTTTAATCATTCATTCCTGCCCTCCAGGGCTCTGAAAACTCAGAGTGAAAACTCACTCACTTGGCCGGAGGAGACAGACAGTTTGTCATGGAAACGGCAGGACTGCATTCCAGGCAAAGAGGCCCCATGGGCCGGGCACTAGAGCAGCAGGTCTGGGGAGACATCTAAGCCAAGGGAGCAGGACAGCGGAATCGGTGAGAGCCTGGGCCACGTGAGACACGGAGAGGCTGGGCCTCCACCTGTGCTTTCCTGAAAGGAACCGGAGGGCAGAGTAACATCGGAGGGCCTACCCTCAGGCTTGGCTGAAACCAACCTCCCCCAATGGATTGGGAGGAGATCCCAGAGTGCTGGCTAGGGCTGAGGGGTCAGGGGCTTAAACCTCTGCCGCCCACGGTTACAGGGCGGGTCAGAGGCATAGCTGGGGGCTAGCGGACTGCATCAGCTCCGGGAAACGGCAGCGCCACGACCGTGAGAACGAGGCAGAAAGGAACCTCCCTCCTCGAGGCACACCAGATCCAAGGAGCATCCCTCGTGGAGCAATGACATCGTTCTGAGCCGACAGGCCTGGAGCCCCACGGCCTGGAACTCGAGGAGCCCCATCTCAGGGCAGCAGGAAGGAGAGAGCGAGTCCAGCTCAACGAGCCTTCCCCGTTTCTGTGCGGGCAGCAGCGGGGAAAGGGGGAAGGGGTGTGAACTCAATATATTTGAGTGAGGGGTTACTGCTCTGCCTTGCGTTGTATTCACTTCCTGTTCTGAGCTTGTTAACTCCCATTCCTTGCTCCACGGATCAGCACCCCATCGTCTGCATGACTGGGTGTGCTCCCACTGGGGGGTAAGTTCCCTGAGAGCGGGGCCTGCGTCTTCTCCACCTTCCAGATCGTCCTGTCTGCCGGACGAGTGGCGGGCACACGTGCACCGCACCTGCGGGTGAGTGAGATGTTGAGAGGCAGAAGCGGGATGAGAGGGGACCCAGAGGCTTTGAACTGACTGCTCCTAATTCCAGTTTATGTGCTGAGAGCTAAAGGCAGAGAAAAAGGCAACGTGCCATAAACCTTTCTTTTTGCGGTACGCGGGCCTCTCACTGATGTGGCCTCTCCCGTCGCGGAGCACAGGCTCCGGATGCACAGGCTCCGCGGCCATGGCTCACGGGCCCAGCCGCTCCGCGGCATGTGGGATCTTCCCGGACCGGGGCACGAACCCGCATCCCCTGCATCGGCAGGCGGACTCTCAACCGCTGTGCCACCAGGGAAGCCCCATAAACCTATATTTTTAAAGTTATTTGCAGATGCGTGTACCTGCCCCAGCCAGCTCGAGCAGCTTCAGAGCTTGTGTGACTTCTAAAACTAAGAATCTGGTGGGGAGCTCAGTATTATTGAGGACGCCACACCAGTGGAGCCAGGGCTTATTAGCATCTTGCTAATCAGGGTAGGAAAGAATGGGAGGGCTGTGTGGGGGTGGAGACACCATTCCCAACATCCTCCCCAGGCCTCCTCATCAGAAAGGCCCCAGGAGCTGGGGTATCCTACCCACCCAGGACCAGCTCCCAAAGAGGCCTACAGAAAACCCTAGCACCCGAGAGGCTGCAGCTTCCACTGAATGAGACAGAGGAAGGGGAAGAGAGAGAAGCCGCCAGGGACAAAGCAGCAGTACGACAGCCCAATTTAATAATGAATGGACAATCCAGAAAGAGAAAGACAGACACCATATGATATCACTTATATGTGGCATCTAAAATATGACACAAATGAACCTATCTACGAAACAGAAACAGACTCACAGACACAGAGAACAGACTTGTGGTTGCTGAGGCAGGGTGGCATGCAGGCAGGGGAGGGAAGGATTGGGAGTTTGGGATGAGCAGATGCAAACTATTATATATAGAATGGATACCAACAAGGTCCTACTGCACAGCACAGGGAACTACATTCAATATCCTGTGATAAACCATAATGGAAAAGGATATAAAAAAAGAATGTATATATACGTATAACTGAATCACTTTGCTGTACAGCAGAAATGAACACAACATTGTAAATCAACCCTACTTCAAAAACAACCAATCAGTGGACAATTAGCAAACACACGGCAGGCCCAACACAGGTCACCAAGGCACCGCTCCTGCCTCCCATGGCCCGGGTGGAGAGGCGAACTGAAACAGACATGTACAACCAAAGGACAAAAACAGCAGCTTATCACAGCAGAAAGAGTTGCAGGAACAGAGGGATGCAGAAATTACCGTTCAACCAAATCTTCAAGCACCGTTTCCCAGCAGAAGATGGAATGAAGCCAGGTCTTGAAGGATGGGAAAGTTTAGAAAAACCAGAGAAGACCTTGGGAAAGTGTTCACATTGTTGGGGGCAGGGGGCGGGGGGGGCAGTGCTGAGTTAATATTGGCGGGACTTCATTTGGTTGGGAATGCCTCGGGTCTGGAGTTAAAGGAGCAAAAGAAAGCAGGGCATCCCTAGAGCTTCCCGGCTTCCCCGCGTCACATCCACGTCCGTGACGCCACATTCTTGCCTCCGTGAGCGGGATAACGCCGGGATGAATGCTCCTGCAGAATCTCTCCCTTGTTCCTCCTTTCCACGTGAGAGAAAAATATTTAAGAGAAATACTCTCTAGACAGCTGAAATTTCTCCCTCGCTGGCCCGATTTAGTTATTTATCAGAACGCTTCAGCGAGGTTATTTTCAGACTTCCACGTGAAATAGTAGTACTGAGCACTTCTAATTCATCTCCCCAGCAGTCTTCAAATGTCAGCTCATTAATCCTCAACCCCCTCGAGAAGCAGCGCTT
The DNA here is from genome assembly GCF_011762595.2 of Tursiops truncatus. Taxonomy (NCBI): domain Eukaryota; kingdom Metazoa; phylum Chordata; class Mammalia; order Artiodactyla; family Delphinidae; genus Tursiops; species Tursiops truncatus. The sequence goes on along the minus strand of NC_047053.1, from coordinate 27,578,376 downwards.
TGCCCCATCTCTCCGACTGGGAAGACAGAGGCAGGGCTGCGCTGGGATCCCCGTCGACCTCCGCGATGAGTGATGCCTGTCTGACGCAGGCATACTCTCACCTGGAGCCCGGGTGCCGTGAAGACCACGCTGCGCTGAGGACTCAGCACTAAAGGGCCAGGTGCAGGCCGCCTCTCCCAGGACACCCGCTGCCATCAACAGTACCCCCATCTCCTGAGTTCTATCTCCCCCGCATCCCTGACCCGGTGCCGCTGGGCTCATCAGCGTATCTGTTGAGCTGCACTCTTAGTTCCCATGTCACGTCAGTCCCACACGTCTGATACCTGATACCATTTAGAACTAAAACATCACTGTCCGGGACAAAATACAGGCTTCAGAGAAGGCCTTCTAAAAGGGGGCTTATGTCACGAGGTGTGGCTTTTCTCCTCTCCCTGAAGGAAATACCCGTGGACTTCTCTGCAGCCGGCATCAAACCTCCCAAGCCCCACTGAGGACCCCAACCATTAGCCCTCAGATGGACTGTGTGTACCATCATTTCAAAAGGAGGTTTACGGTTCCTGTCATTTGAGTCTTCACTTTATTAGTCATTCGTGTAGCAAATGGATTGATTTTCCTAGGAGCAGAACGAGGAAGAATGGGCTGTCAGTGTGGATACCTCAATTTCTGTGTACCACGGGGCTGGAAGTCTGAGAAGTCCACACAGGTGAGGGCAGCAGACGAAGAGGCAGTTGGCCATAGCGTGTGGTCCAGGGGGCGGAATGCAGAACTGCATGCCCAGCCCACCAGGGTGGCCCTTCCTGAGCTGCCCACAGGGGAGGGAGTGGAGAGGATGCGCTCGGGGTGGCTTTTCCTCTTTCCTGGCCCCTGGTGCTCCCCAATACAGCCCCCGCTAACCTGCAGCAGGAGTTGCAAAAGGACAATTTCTGCTGATCTCAATGCCCCATGCCAGGTCTTCACTAACCCATAATGACCCTGGCCCTGCAACTCTCATCAGCTGGCTTGGTCTGATGTCTAACGCGCAACAAAGATTAAATCAAATGCAATCTCCACCTTGTTGCTTGATAAACAAACACACCAGGATGGACACCAACATGGTCACTGTCCCCTTCAAAGAACTTACCACGAAAAGCCCTGCTTTTACTCATGAACACTTCAAATATATTTCTGAGATTTGGGGGGTCACGGTGGGTAGGGATTTCCCAAGTCATGCAAGACAACTAGTCTTATTATTTTATAGTCCTGCTGTGTTCCGATCCCAAAACAGCCTAATCAATCTTGGCCACAAGTTATTTGGAGCTGAGGCTGGTGATGGTTTCCAAAAATCACATCCACTTTCAAAGGCCAAAGATTTATCACCAGTGAGGATATTCAGAAGAAAATGCCACAGAGTCTGAATATGAGTTCACAGTGAAAGCTTTGAAAATGCTCAGAGCAAAGGCGAGATCTTTGGAATAAGTACACAGACTCCCACTTTGAAGAGGACACATTGCATTTGTAGGAAAAAGCACTGGTCTTCATGCTTCTAGTCATTGTAGGGGGAGAGGGAGTGGGGGTAAATATAGACAGAGTGAGACAGAAACTGACAGAGACGGACACAAAGAGAGAAACAGAGACAGGAGACAGAGAGAGAGACTGAGAAAGGACAATTCATCATAAAAGAATCTTGGGGATGCGGACTTCCCCGGTGTTGCAGTGAATAAGAATCGGCCTGCCAACACAAGGGACACGGGTTCGATCCCTGGCCCGGGAAGATCCCACATGCCGCGAAGCAACTAAACCCGTGCTCCACAACTACTGAGCCTGTGCTCTAGAGCCCGTGAGCCACAACTACTGAGCCCACGTGCCACAACTACTGAAGCCCACGCACCTAGAGCCCGTGCTCGCAACAAAGAGAAGCCACCACAATGAGAAGCCCGCGCACCGCAACAAAGAATAGCCCCGGCTCGCCACAACTAGAGAAAGCCCGTGCGCGCAGCAACGAAGACCCAACACAGCCCAAAATAAATTAGAAAAATAAAAAAAAAAGAATCTTGGGGAGTGAAATAAAAGGAAGAGAAATAAGAAAGGATTCTTCATAGCCTAATACCAAATGAATTACGGATTCAACTGTAAGAAAACATTTGCCATCTCAATGCACAACAACATCAGCGTCCTCAGGATGTGTTTCCCGCACCAGGAGGTTGTGAGTCTGGGCTGGACCCACACTTGCTTGAAAATCACTCTACAGGCTACCCCCTCCTCCAACTCCAACACACACCATTTCCGTGTATTCCGAGCTGTCAGAAATCTGCCTTCCTGCCCAGCCGCCCAAGCTAACCCTCGTGTACTGTAACCTGTGCACGGAGGAGGGCATCAGAAGGTTTTCCCTCAGCAGGCGTGACGGTCAAGCTCCAGCTTTGCTCAACTGAAATACAACAGGCTGGACACATCCAGATGTTCAAACAGCTCGATAAAGCCTGGGGGAGGCCCTAGGACCACAAGGCCTCCTCCTGTGGGCAACCTTCTCCCCTCCCCCAACTCCAGGCTCCTAGTGCAAAGGGCTGCTCCTTGGGGACAGTGCAGTGACCACGCACACCCCAGGGGTGGTGGCATTGCAGAACCACAGGGAGAGGCCACGGGCAACTACAGAAGCAGCGTTGATCTGCTCCTGAGACGTCTACAAAATGAAAGAGGCCACCAGCCAGGTGTATCACATCTCTGTGCATACAAATATACCATGGAAAATTACAGACTTCTCACATCTACCAAATGAGCCATAATAACCGCAGATTTTCCCCAAGTCCTCCGGATGCACCACCCATCACCAGGGAGACAAGTCGGGGGCCTGAGAAACACCTTTCAGAAGGTGGGAACTGGGGCTCGGGACGCAGCTACCTGGCCTGTCAGGGTCTCACTCGGGACAGACCCAGGTGGGGACGTATCTAAAAAAAGTATCCAACCTTCCCTGGCTGCAGTGATATCTGCGGTTCGCCACTGTCCTTTTGTAAATGCCTGCTGGGTACATGTGAAGATAAGACGAGTATTACATTATGATGCTTCCTCATGCATGAAAGTCTATTTTAAAGAGAGTCTGGAGGAGGGGAGGGGCCCGAGCAGCAAGGGGGACAGGCCTGAGGAGGGGAGGTTAAAAGGAAGGCTGCTTTACTTAGAAAAGTCTCAGCTACAGAATAAAACTGTGCTTTACCTGCAAAGGAAAAACTCACTAAAGTTTCTCTTTGGTTCCAGAGAAAGAAATCTATAGGCACGGAATTTCAGAGAAACTGATTCTGTTTCCTTATTTGCTTCCCATTTGTCCCCCACCCCACCCCGACTTATATACTAACTCTTAGATAAATATACAAACACAGACGCCACCCAACCCGTACCAAATAGGTATGAACACAGTCTTCACCTTCAACTTCATTCTTAAATTTCACCTTCAATTTCATTCCCTCCCATGCAAAGTAGCATACACACTACAAGTCGTACAAATTCCTGCTCCAGGAACTCTGGTGACGCATTCTTTTGGAAAGCAAGGAGTATCTGCATGTATCAGGGAATGACAGTTAACTTTGCAAATTTGTCCAGACAAATCTAGAAGCCCCCCCCCACTTTTATTAAACAGGAAAGTTCAGCATCTCCCACAATCCTTCACCAGCACACTCTTGCTTCCGGGGTCTCTCAAGGCACCATGGCTTCTGCTCCCTTCTCTGTAACCTTGCCCGACTCCTCTTTTTTTCTCCCGCTCATAAACCTTCAGGCTGTCATCCACCCTGCATTGTTGCTACCCCCAGTCTCGCCCTCTGAGTTCTTCCCCGCGAGAGGACGTGGCTTCCACAGTCAGCCACCTCTCTCTAGAGTCCCCTCCCACGCCTGTCCCCAGAATGCCAGCCTCCCTCCTCTGCCTGCCATTGTTTCCTGCCACGTGGATATTCTGGGACCTCAAAACCCAACCCATCCTAACGCAGATGTATGTGCCTTCCCCCTAAAACTCCATTTCCACCAGTGGACCACCAGCTCCCACGGGCTGAGCTTTATGCCCTCGCTGACCCCTCCCTCTCCCAAGCTACCCTGCCCCCTTCTGCCATCTCATCCTCGGATGCAACCTTCGCCCCACCCCTTCTTACCTTTTCCACATCCCTCTTAGTTTCAGGACTTTGTCACTGTAAGTCTGGACCTACCACACGATGACCTCTTCCCTGCGATCACTGACCACCCTTGTTCACCAGTTCCACTCAGTGAGGCCTGGTTATTTTTCCCGAAGGACCACTTTGAGCCACCCACGTGTCTGAGTGTAGCTGGCCTCGACCCTGCCCGCCAGCCTCAGGTCTCTCTGTCCCCCACTGATACATGTGCCCCTTGGTCCAGCCACTGGTGGATCACTGTCCCCTGAATTCCCTCCTGCCCTCTTGCTCACGGGGACACACCTTTGTCCAGCCTCTGTGGTGCAGAGAACAGAGGCAGGCCACAACACGAGGACATCCGTGAGGACACCAGGGGAGATTGGCCCTGGGAGCCATGTTCTGAAACCACAACAGGACACAGGCTTGGGAGCTTTCAACAAGGAGGCTGGATGTGAGACCAGGGGAGGGGAGGGGAGGGGAGGGGAGGGGATTGCGCAGGAAACAGCATGGCCTGGAGGGCAACGACCCGGCACTGGCTCCCCTTACAGCGTCATGAAGGAGAAACCAAACTCTGGGGAAATGGAGAGGACAGAGTCATGGTCTAGGGAAGAGAAAGTTTGAATAGAAACCTCTCTCCCAAGCCATGAGCACCTTGTGAACAGAAACCACATCTTATGCCTTCTCTGCCCCTCACCCCATGGCAAGGGCTCATGGCTTTCTGACTGACTAACAGATGAAGGGCAGCTCTGGGGACAGAGCAGTTGCTCTGGGACTTTCAAGACCTGGACTCTTGCTGATGTGTGGAGTGACCTTGGGCCAGCTGACAAATGTACCGTGCCTAATCTGTTATAAAGGAGGGCTTGCAAAACATTTATTTTTATTTTATTTTTTAAAATTAAATTAATTAATTAATTAATTTATCTTGGCTGTGTTGGGTCTTTGTTTCTGTGTGAGGGCTTTCTCCAGCTGTGGTGAGCGCGGGTCACTCTTCATCGCGGTGCACGGGCCTCTCACTGTTGTGGCCTCCCCTGTTGCAGAGCACAAGCTCCAGACGCGCAGGCTCAGTAGTTGTGGCACACGGGCCTAGTTGCTCTACGGCATGTGGGATCTTCCCAGACCAGGGCTCGAACCCGTGTCCCCTGCGTTGGCAGGCAGATTCCCAACCACTGCGCCACCGGGGAAGCCCAACATTTATTTTTTAATACATGCATTACATGTACGTAGCAGAAACTGCCAATGAGCTGGCAAAGTTGGCCAAAGTTGGCAAAGTTGGCAAACTACAAATCACCATTGTTAACGTTTTGGTGTTTACTTTTCCGAGCAAAATGTATCTGTGTCTGTGTGTAACGACATCTTTAATTTAAAAAAAGGAATTAATAGGGAAATAGAGTAAAGCATGCGTATCAGCGTACTGTGCTGATTCCTCATCGCCCTGAATCGAGATCTCACCCCCAAGTGTGTATCACTGTCTGGTAGCTGAATACAACAAAACTCCCAGTCAGTTCTCTTCCATCCCTTAGCCTCACATCAGTCTCTAAGCCACCCCTCAACTGTGATGTATATGACAGCTTGGGAGAAGCCAACTGGGGACAATCAATGGAACAGACGGAGACAGGCCTGGCGAATGTGCATGAATTAAAAGGGAAACTCCACTGTAATAGGAACAAGATTCTAATCACTACACCTAATTACAAACAGGGGTGAATCACTGCAAAAAAAATTAAGTGTCTCCTACAGAACAAACAAAGCAATTAGTCGTAAATGGAAGCTCAGGGTGTGGCCAGCAAGTCAGAGCCTGGACCCCAGCTATCAGCTGCACATCTGCCCCCCCAGGCCACACTGGGGCGGAGGGTGGGCTGCAAGGTCAGAGCTGGGGAAGGGCGGGAGGCGGGTCCCCATATGCCACGCCTGTACAGACACGCACACACACAGCCTCACCTTCTGACCACAGCAGTGACCCCCACATTAGGTGCTGGAAAACCCAAGCCTGGAGCCCCGACTTTCCTGGATGCCAGAATAGTGACTGGGGATTCAGTCTATGACAGAGCCACCTCCTTCATTCTCTGTCCCCATCCCTAGGTTGCCAATAATAACAACACAATAACAATAGCAGTTAATTCTTATTACAATCACCGTATACCCAACACCAGGCTCGGCGATGCACAGGGGGATCTGGCTTAATTTTCACATTAACCCTTTCAGGGAGCTACTATTATCATCGTCTCCACTTATAAGCGAGGAAACAGGTCCAGAGGGTTGAGCAGTTGGGCAAATCTCACCCTGCTTACGAGGAGCAGAACCTTGATTTAAACCCCACAGTGGACTTCGGGGCCCTCGCTCTTAAGCTCTGTACCATGTTGCCCGTAAAACGGGAAAAGAGATGGCCATCTCACCAACCTGTAAGAAAGGAGGTGTCAAGTGGGAAACGCCTGGTGGACACAGAATAGTCAATAAATGTTACCTGTTGCTTCTCAGCCCTTTCCCTCTCGGCTGCCCCCCCACCCGTCCTCTCTCCCCTGGGTGTCCCTTCCAGAGGCCCTCGGACCCTCTCAGTCTAGGCTACCTCCTTCCCGTCTGCCTTGCATTCTGCAAGGAACCTCCCTGAGAACCCCAGCACGCGCGATGGCTGTGACGTAAGGGCAGGGCTTCCTGAAGGGGCCGTGCAATAAAATTTCCAGGTCCATCTCATCACCAAAAGCCGACGCGGGCTCACCCTGTCAGTAATGAGGGGAGTGAATCGGCCAGCACACGCGCCGTTCATTCGGTCATCCCAGAGAACTTTCTGGAGCACGCCAGGATCTGCTCTAGGCTCTGAGAGAGGGGGAGAACAGCACTGAGGCTGCAGGAAGCAGGTGTGGGGCGGCCTGGGGGCAGGGCCACCACTGGGGCGGAGGCGGCCCTGCATCCCTAAGAGCTGATCATGGCCTGGCCTGGGCCGGCGGGCAGGACACAGGTGGGTGGAGAATGAGCCAGGTCCTCGTGAGGGAGCTTCCCCCGCTTCAAGCTGAACTAGATGAAAAGCAAGAGCTTCTGGCTGAGCGTGTGTGGAGTAAACATAGACAAGTGTTTGTTTCTGACAAGTCTGGCCAAGGAGCCCAGTTCGGCCCAGTAAACACCCCGTGGGGTCCTCAGTCCAGTGGGTCCTCTAGACCAAGGCCCAGCAGTGGCCAACTTGGACACTAGCAAAGAGGCCAAGGGCTCGCGCCCCAGGGTCACAGAGACTTGGCCTCACATCTGATGCTGAGGGACCACAGAGTGACCTTGCGTAAGCAACAACGCAAGCTACTTAACTCTGAGCCTCCGTGAATAGAATGTCCTTAACAGGGGGATGAAATCAGATTGAACGAGACAGTGCATTTACACACATGGCAATGCATAGAAAGGGCCAGCTGCTGATGCTATTATTGTTGTTATTATTAATAATAATATTAATATTGGTTAGTCTTCTTATTTAAAGGCCACAGGTGAACCTGTCCTTAACTGAACATGCTCAGCATCACAAGGGACAGGACAGAGCCCCTGGGTGAAGCCTGGTCAGCACACACACTGTATACACCAGCTGGCCCTTCTCCACCAAGACTGGCTGTCAAACGCTGGCTGGTCTACCAAGAGGGCACCTGCCCACCCTCCTCCTCCCAGCTCCCCCACCTCCTTCTCTTTCTGCACCTGAGAGCCTCAGGAAGAGGAAACAGGTGCAGCGTCAGCCCCTCATATACAGCTCAAAAGAGATCTGAGGTATAGAGCCGCTGAGTCCCACCCTCTCCCGAATGTCACCTGGATGAGATGACTGGGGGTGCCTTCCTTCCCCACAGCCTTCAGGTAACCCGGTGAATGGGAAGAACGCAGGGTTTAGCAGCTCAAGACCCAGGTTCAAACGACTACTCCGTCACCGAGTGACGTCAAACAAATCGCCTCTCTGGCTTTACTTCTCTGGTTTGTAACATGGTGACAACAACACCTCCTAAGCGTGACAGAAGGTGACCACGTGTAGCAGATTGCACTCTCCACAGATGGCCACATGTCGCCCACCCCACATGCAATATATGACCTTGATATGCTTCTTACCAAGAGAAGAGGTCTGTATCCTCTCCCCTTTGCTCTAGACCAGTTTGTAACTTACTTGTGTTCCAAGACTTTCAAGGCTAGGTCAGAAAAAGTGAGGTCACCTCTGTCTCACGTGCTGGAACACTTGTGCTGAAGCCCTAAGCCGCTCCCTAAGGAGTTCGACTGCCCTGAGGCTGCCATGATGTGAGGAAGCACAAACCAGTTCACAAGAGAGAGACCACATGGAGAAGTGCTGAGACCACAGGAAGACAGAGAGAGATGCTCAGTCAGCCCTCTACTGTACTAGCCACTGTCTGACTGCAACCTCACGAGAGGCCTCCAGCCAGAACTACCCAGCCCAGCCCCTCCCAAATTCCTGATCCACAGAAACCACGAGAGATAATTGTTGTTTTAAGCCAGTAAGCTTTGGGATGATTTGTTCTGCATCAATAGATAACTGGAACACCATGCATATGAAAACATGCTGTAAACTGATGGGTAAATATTAAGAACTACTAATGCTATAATAAGTTTTAGGATCATTTCCTCTTCAAGTCTGCCCTTGATTTTGTCTTTGGAAAAATACGTGTGTTGGGGATGGGGTGAGGAGAATGCATACAGAAAAAAAGCTGCTGAGAAAAAAAGCCCAAATGTCACCAAATGAATGGTGTCAATAGGCAAAATGACATCTCAATTCACCTGGAGGCATTGTTAGCAATAAAAAAATCTATGAACTCATTAAATAGTGACTTGCAGCAAGAGGATTTCCCCCAGCAAAGCCAAGCTAATTCTCTGCAAAGATCCTCAAAACCCTAACGTCCCATGTTGTGTAGAGGAGCTGGGTTCCCTGAGCCGCACACGAAGAACCCATCTTCTCTGCCCACAGGAAGAGAGGAGGATCCTTGCAAGACCGAGAATGCAGAGCTGGAATCTGGCTTCCACCCCACAGCTCGGTGCTGGGCTCAGGGAGATGTTCCCCACCAACCACAAAACAAGTGTGCCTGGGGAGGTGGGTGTCTTGCTTTTCGAAACCACAGCTTTCGCGTTCTCATCACGGCAGTTCCTGGGCGCAAATTGAGATGGTAAGGCTGTCAGCAGCCTAGGCACTCATCATCTTGACAGATACTTAGCTATTCATTTAAAAACAAGTGAGAGAACAAGCACCGGCTGAATTTTTTAATTACTCCTGGATAGGACTGGGAATGCTTTGGCATAATTGGTGTATTGAGTTTTTTTTCCCTTTGAAGGCCTTGTTGTAGCAAGAAAAATACTGTGTTTATGCGAATTAAAACCAACCTTTCTTTTAAATCATCTTAGCAATGGCAAGGCAAAGGACAACAGACGTTTATTCTGTATCAGGCAGTGGAGTGACAGTCACCAGGGCTGGATCTGCTGAACGTGTGCGTTTCGCCATGGACCTCTCTTACTTCCAGTCTCAGCTCTCGTTTATAAAATGGGTCTGATGTAACACGAGGTCATCAATCCCACTCGCTGTCTCCACAGCCCACTTAGGTATAACATACCATGGACCAGCTCTCCTGGAACGGAGAGTATTTCAGGGCATGTGGTGCCCAAACTCATCACTGGCCTCCATGGGATGCCAGGGCTGGAGCGACGAGCTGACCATCTGACACCGCACTGGTTCCCAACCACCTGCATGGACGTGGATCACCCGGTGACCTTGTTCCGTGCACAGTCCCAGGCCACTCCCCCGGAAAGCATGATTCAGTAGTTCTGGGGCGGGGCCCAGGAATCTGTGTTTTGGATAAATACAAGTCTAGGTGAAAAACATGGCCTGCGGACTCAGAAAGTCCTAGTCTCAAATCCCGACCTCCTGAGTAAGGCACTCCACGCCCCTGCCCCTCAACGTTCCCAGGAAGCACAGGAGCCTCCCGGCCCTGCCAGGACCAAGGCCGCCAAGTCCCCGTCCACTTCCTGCCACACGTGGCTGCCTAACCAAGACCTGTTCCCTCCTCGCTCTGAAAGCGGGACGCTGCAGAGCGCCTTTTCAGAATCCTGAGAACAACAAGCTCTCAGAAGACGGGTTGGGCAGGAAAAGCTGCACTGCAGAGGGCCAACGGCAGCTCTTGGGCCATCGAAAATAGCCACGTGGCTCAGTTAATAGTAAAGGTGAGGGTGACAGCCAAATTTAGCCCCCAACAGAAGTTGTCATCCTACATCTGGCCGCTGCAAAATACAAAACAAGAGGATTATGGTCCAAATAAATAGTATTTCTAAAGCTTTTTGGTGCCCCGCCCTGTTCAGTGCAGAGCTGTCCTTCTCCCACCCCTCACCTCTCTCAACCTCCAGAGGAACACGGATGCCCAGCTGGCCCAGGCTTGTCTTCTGGGCGCAGGCGGGGAGGCGGCTTACCTGAGCACGCCCACGTGCAGCCACACACCTGGGCCGGCCACCAGATGGTTATGAGCTCACCTCCTCCGCTGGGCAAAACAACTACATGCTGGAAGGTGGCAGTGGTACTGCAGCCGAGAAACTGCCATCAGTGTATCAGCCCATCGTTAGCCTCAAGGATGGCTCGACAGGCCGGGGGGGCAGGGGATCTGTAAGTGGGGGGACAAGGGAAGGGGCTGTCCACCACAGGACAGGGGAGTCACTAAGACCACCTGGCAGAAACAGTGTAAAACCTGGAAGCACCACATGGCCACGGAGGGCCAGAGGTCTCAGTCTCCGTGGATCTGTTGGGTAAGTGGCCGGGGCTGTGCTCAGAAGAAGGGGCAGGAGTCCCGGCATCCACCAGGTGATTGACAAGTCGGCCCTCCTGCACTTCTACTCTGCTCCAGTAACTACCCGTACTTGTGTCATGCCGAGATGATACAAGTGACAATAATTAAGCCCAGATCTCTGTGGATCGTTCCCAGTGATAATTCCACCTTTGTAATTCAGCTTCAGATAAACCCCTTTTGTTCTGCCTTATAACACAGATTCTAGTATCATTCAAGTATATTAACTGTAGCCTATTACTGTCACAAAAAATGCTCCCTGAGCCATAGCAAAAGACTCCCCAGACAAAACTTTATGTCATGTTAATCCAAGCTTTAATAACTGTGAGGATATATAACTGTATTCTAATTGTGCTCTGCGTTCCCGCATACAAAAACAGAAGATATCAAAAATGACAGTGGCAGATCTCTTCAAATAAAAAAGCGTGAATTCCCCACTCAGGGTGCTGGGATGCTAGGGTGAAGAGATAGATGCGTGTTTATATGGGGAAAGAAGCAATATGGGGCTTCCGAGGATAGGGAAGGCTTTGGGGCTGGTGTGGGACCACCAGAAATCAATGCCACCCAATGCCGAAGGCTGGGCCATGGAAGATGGTGGGAAGTAGCCATGGCGATGGGATGAGACGGGAACAAAGTCAAGAGAGCCATGTCAGAGACACGCAGGGGCAATAAAGAGGCTGAGTGGGGCTCTCCAAGGCAGTTATACAAATCTCCGGGTTCATGACCTGGCTTGAACACTAAGTGTTGTGGTGGTGACCTTAGCCAAGTCATTCCCACTCCCCGGGCCTCCCTTTCTGAAAAGAGGGCATTACGTCAGACCCATAGGACTCATCTCCTTGAAGCCCTCTCCTGGGGGCTCGCCAGGACCAACTGATGTAAAACTGCCCCCCAGGCCAGGTGCTCCCAACCTCCTTCACTCTGCTCTACTGTTGCTCCTTTCACATGGTCCTCATCTTCTAACACGCTATGTGATTTACTTAGTTACCATACTTGTCGACCATATGTCTCCCTCCACTTGAATTCCAATCTGTAAGGACCAAGATTTATGTGTCTGTTCTGTGTGTTGACGGACCCCTGCTGACCTGGACGGTACTCAACACTCAGCATGAGCTCCACAGATGTCTGCTGAATGACTGAGTGGTACCACCACCAACCAGGTGTGTGACCCGGGGACAAGATTTTTCAATTCATGGAGACTCCGTTTCCTTAACTGCATAAAGAAAATAACAACTACTTCCTAGCATTGCTGAGAAGATCAACGAGCAGATGCGAAAGCACCTAGCACAGTAATTGGCACAACAGAGGCACTCAGAGCATGTTATTTTCTAGAGGAAAACAAGACCCTTTGAGGCTAAAGATGCAATTTTCACCGCTCAGACCAAAGGCAGTGGTTTCATTCAGTCACTGGTCTCAAGACCATCACAATATACCCTTCCTTCTTCTAGAACCTCCGCCTCCTCTACTTCTCCAGCCCCCAATCCCATTCCAGGTCCACAGTCTGGCACCTTTTCTACCACCAGAATAGGGCCGAAACAGCACCAGGCTCTTGCAGGGCACTGCTGCCCCATGGACTTCTGGGCACAGGAGTCCAGGAGGCCAGAAAGAACCTGGGCCACACATAAAATCGGGATGCTGTATTCTAATGGGTCGCCCTTACTGTAGGTGGTGAGGATGAAACAACAAAATGAACGTACTCTGAAAGGAAGAATTATTACTCTCTGTTACTTAACCTCTCTGAGCCCTGGTTTCCTTATCTGTGAAAAGGGGGATTATAATAACCTGCACGACCGCATCTCATGGGGTGATTGTGAAAAACCGAAAGTGCTGGCGGCGGCTTCTGCTATTCAGAGAGGCAGACGGCAAGCGGCCAAGCACGTGCAGTTTGTGGCAGGAGACGTGGCATGGACCACCAGCTCCACGGTGCACGCAAACCACTTACCTTCTCCAGAGGGCCACTTTCTTCTCTGTACCTTCCCTGTTCCATCTGCCTCACGATGCTGAGTGATGCAGGGGGCAGGTCCCTCACAGCCTGCCAATCACTTTCACAACCACAGGTACGGGGCATGAAATGCCCCCAGGGCCTACCTGCTCCCTGCGGCTTGGGCAGCTGACAAAGGTTTTACTAATAACAACAGGCAGATTGGAAGACCCGATAGCTAATGTTTCTTCCCTCCGAGGACACAGATCTTCAGCCAGTTCAAGACTAGATCCCGCCTAACGTGGGATCCTGAATGCCTTCATCAGGTAGAAGGGATGGGGGAAGAGACATTTTGTCAAACATGTCATGACTCAAAACGCAGGCCAAGCGCCGGTGCCCATCTGGACCAGAGCTCCGCTGGGAAAGGACTGTCCCCAGCAAGCCTTCCGTGACTGAGATCTGAACAGGCAGCCTCTTTATTGATATTTGTGCTGCACTTAACAAGCAAAGAATAAAAGAATCAGGAGGTGGTAAGTGATGACAGTGACCTCGTTCATCCCTTTCTTCTTTTCTTCTGTAGATCAACTATGCAACCAGATTTTACCATGAGGCAAGATCAGGAATCCCCAGTGTCACAGCAATCCTCCCTTTTACCTATCTTCTGACAGAGGCAAATGACAAAACCACCCAAAACTCCCACTTCCAAAAACTCCGGAAAGGCAACAGACAGAGTACGGAGGAAAAACGGTTGCTCTCCAAGTGTCCACGGCACCCACTTGATCTTGAGCGCCCATCAGCTGGTGCTCGGAATTCTGGGGGCCTGGATGGGACGAGAATCCAGAATCCAACCTTTGGTAGAGGAGCCTGAGTCTCCTTGGCGCCGGCAAGGACTCACTACAGTGGGCTTCATTTTTCAACCCATTCCATGCTGGCTCATCCCAGTCTAACAAATTTTCAGCTCCCCAAACTGGAAAACCGATGGAAATGGAAGCAGGACAAAGATACGCCAAAAAAGAATCCCAAGGGACCACCCCCTCCCACCCAGAGACTGGCCTGGGCATGTCAAAAGCAGGGGAAAGAGGTGCTGTATCCACAGCTGCTCCTGTGACAACTTCAATACTATCTGCCCGTCCCCAGTGCCAAAGACTTAGGTATCTGTTTGAGAAGCCTCCGTATTGATTAGGTCAAATGTTACAAGGTTTTTCTTTCCTGATTTCTTGACCTTAGAGGGTCCCAGAGGGCTTACCTAATATAGCAACTGCTGCAGTGAAAATAGCTGTGGGGGAGAAAGACACTTGGTAATTTACATTGTCCTGATTTTACTTGTCCAATCACCTCCAACGCTCCCGTGGAATCTCTCAAATCCTTCCTCCGCTTTGCACGGGGATTACTGAGTCCCTGACAACAGGACGGGATGCCTCGCTTTACTCGAGAAATACTGCTGAGAAATACAAATGAAAGACTGAGGCAATTCAGAACGTTATAAGTCAGAAACGATCTTTTTCATCTCCGTTAATATATGAACTCCAGGCGGCAAACCTGGTTTAAAAAAAAAAAAAGGAAAGAAAGAAAAAGAAAAAGAAAAAGCTTTAATCACAACTGGTTTAGGTGGTATCAAGAGCAAATTACAACACTAATACAGTCCTCAGAGAAAGAAAAATAAGTTTTAAGAGAGCAAAATGATGACTTTCGGAGCAATGTTTATTTTCCTTATGGCCAACATTGTGAATTCATCACCCATTCAGGGAGAGAAACTGAGGCAGAGGCTGCCATTCTAGAAGGGCTGAGTGAATGGCAGGAAGGAGGCAAGCTGTGGCCCCATACTCCTATCATTAGTTGAGTTGTGCAAACTTTGAAAAAAATCATCATCATCACTTCCGAATCCGCCAGAAAGCTCGGTGATTCCTGAGGACCGGCAGGCAGTTTCTCCTCCCCCCGCCTCGTGAGAGCAAGAACCGCCATGATCAAAGCCCCTCCCTTCTCCAAACACACACCTTCTCTGATGAACTCACGCTCGTGTACAGCCCCAGCTGACCTCCACGGTCTCCCAAAGAGCCCCCAAATGGCCAAGACCCTCCGGCTGCCAGAGTTCTGCATCAGGAGCTATGCTGCGCCTACGTTCAATGTATCCAGGGTCCACGACCAGCCACAACCGTTTAACCCGAGGCTGGCTGCCTCTTTGCCCCAAGCGTTCTCCTGGGCTGCCTTCCAGCACCTCAACTAGTCTGAAAGTTACTTTCGATGCCAAGGTCAATGTTCGCCGAATTGCAGCTACATAGGATGTGGTTTTTCTAAGAGCTAACTTCCTAGAATCTCAGGGGTCCTTCACTCGCTCACTCCATGACCCCTTTTCTCCAACTCAGCTCTGTGCCTGGGCACGATCTGAGAGAGGCCTCCAGCCAGGTCTGCTGATAAGTGAACTAGGAAGAAGCAGGTTAGTCCCCTTCGTGGTAGAATCAAAATAAACTGACCAATGTGGGTGCCTGGCAGGAACACTCCTGAGGTCAGAGGGTAAGCCCTCTATCCTGGCGCCAGGGCCACCACGAGCTGTGAGCAAAAGGCCCACGAGGGGCAGCAGGGCCCCTCCCACCCCGGAACCCTGGCCAGGTGCTCGATGGACGCCGCACGCACCTTGGCGCCAAGGAGTCTGAGCCATTCTAAGTTACTGGTTCCAAGCACTAAGCTGCTGCCGCTGGCTAAGGCGAGCACAAAACCGAGGGGAAGGGGGTGGAGTGGGGATAAGAATAAGCAAAGAACGGAACCATCCCCCCAGAAGGCATTTCAGACACTCAGAACGATCTGGAAGACCAAAGTGTTTACTCAAAGCTCTTTTAGGATGTGCCCCCACTTTTACTCTATGGAAACGAAATATCGGGGCATCTCACCAAGACCATGGTCACTTCTGGGCCTTGGTATCGTGAAACAAGAGCCATGACATTTTATTCCAAATGCATCCCCTTTGGCAAGGGTAATCTATTTGCTTTGGAATCAGGACACGCGTGTGAATCCAGCCCAGCCGCTGCCCCCTTCTGTGCTCACTCGCCTGTACTAAAGGCAACCACGAGCCCTTCCGGGATGACTGAGGGTGGCTTTCAGAGGCAGAGGGCTACCTGCAGTGTGAGAAAAATTTTAAATAGCCCCCAATTCTCCAGGCTCTAATTAGAAGGTGTCTGCAGAACTCCTGCCAGAGGAGATCTAAGAAACGGACAATATGGCACGTGTCAAGGACAAGCATTTTGGCATGATGGCCACCCCAAGACACTTGGCAAACTTCATCAAGTTTCAACAATAGATCTAAACATATCAGGCTTATTAGCACAGCAGAGGAGAGGTCCCTTGGGTACCTAAAGGAAAGCCTGTTGCTAAACCTTCTAAGTAAGCAAAGGAAAGAACTAGAGTTTATTGAGTGCTACACGTTTCATGTACATTATTTCATTCACATCTCCACTATGACCATTCACCATTTTGCAGATGAGGAAACTGAGGCTACGGAAGATTAAGTAGCTCGCCCCAGGAGAGCTCCAAGATCCATGATCTTTCTGCCAAAGCTTGCCCCCCTTAGGAATATTCTTGTTTGCTGGAAGTGGAAGCTAAGAGGGCTTTTCCAAAGACGTTTTTATGTCTCCGAGTCTCCCATTAGATAAACTCAGGTGAATCTGAAGCGAATACAATTTGTTTCTAAGGTTCCATCACCTGGACATCCCAAACACCCTTTCTTCACCCTCCTGTTGACCCCAATTCTTCATCCTTCAGATAACATACAGCGGCACAGGCTGCAGTACCCACCTGGAGATACTGAGATTTATAAGCAGATCAATTTGCCGCTTCTGTCCTTCTTTCTCAAGTCCTTCTTAGCAAAGGTTTTACCATCAGGAGAATGGATGGTAACCATCTGTCCCAGGGCAGAGGTCAGCAGCCTTTGGGTGCCCATTCCAGCTGGGTGAATGGCCACCCCTTCCCCAGGTGCCCAAAGGTAAACACAGAGTCAGGACGGCAGGTGTGCGTAGTAACCAGGATAAGGAAGGCACACAGTGGGCTCTTTATTGATGCTGCTGCTGATAAATAACTGAGAGGGAGCTGCACATGCTAGGGAGGACTTACAGGAAAGAAGCTTCAGAGGATACAAGAAGAGGGGCCACAGCTAATGGAGTCTTGCCAGGCACTCAAACCACGGTGGTCCTGGGAAAGCTGCTGAGTGGTACGGGCTGGCCACCCGGACGGGTGCGTACAGGGGCTCTGTCCGCTGAGAGCTGGGCTGTGCAGTAGCCTCCCTGGCCAATTTGGAATTCCGAAGCTCGCGCTCAGAACCCAGAGCCATCTGGCTCCAGTTCAAGGGCTGCTTCTTCCCTACAGGGCAGACCTGCTCGTCTCTCCCACACCTCTCTCCCTTCCTCTCCTTGCACACGCGCTAGAGAGCATCTCTTCCGGCCCCCCGCAGCCCCTCTCATCCTTCCCCTTGCTGCTGCTCGCCTCTCCTGGTGATACATTCTCCCTCAAGAAGTTTTATCAGGCCCCACTGATAATCCCACACCCTGGGTTTTTCACAAATGCATGGGACTGGGAAGCTGGAAAGCCCTCCGAGATCTCGTCCAACTCTCTCCTTTAACAGACGACGGCTACCTGGGCTCCAGAAGCCATGTGGCTTACCCAAGGCCACTCAGCCAGTTGGCAGCGGAGCTGGGACGCAAACCCAAAGCTCTTAATGACCTTAATGACTCTGATGACACATAAATGAGCGGGAAGGGGCTGCATCTCTGGGCAGGAATTGAGTGAAGGCCTCTGGCCACTGCCTGACTCCCGGACACCTGTTCCTTCTCAGACAGAGGGCCCGCGTGGGAAGGGCGCCTGGAGCCCTCTGCCAGCACATCTGATTTCCTCTCCTGCCCTGTCTGCGCCGCCAGCTCTAACGTGCCGTCATCTTGCAGGATCTGAGCACATTTCGAAGCTGCATTTCTGGCTCCGAAAAGTGCGCGATACACAGCACTGCATCCCAAAAGAACTACAGAGAAGAACAAGCCGGCCCCTAGTCCAGAAACATAAGCTCCAAAGGCCCCCAGGGGTAGGTGGAGAGAGTTAAATACGATAGTAGGAGAAAACGATCTGCCCAAGGAGAGGAAATGTCAGCCCAGTGCTTACGATCTTGCATTATTCCACTGAGCTTCCGCAGATGCTGGAAGGGGGCGGATGTTTAGGATGCAAGGAAATATCATTTCCTCCCGGGACAAGGAGTAGGGAGGTGGTGTCGTTATATACGAATGAGTTTTCCCCCGGTCGTTTTCTCCAGAAATCTCGCTACCACCCTCAGGAGGAATGAGGCAAAGTGGGTCCGGCAAGGTTGTCGGGAGAAATGAGGCAAAGTGGGTCCGGCAAGGTTGTCGGGAGAAATGAAGGTGGTTGCCTGCTGTCCTGGGATCCATACGGGTCTTTCTCTGCCTCCCTCTCTCCCGCGCATGTTCCAAGGGGGCCCAGCACAGGGCGAGCCACTGGGAGGGGCTCCGAGTCTGGTGACCCATGGACAGGCCACAGAATAACGACTGAACACTGGGCCGTGTGCACAGAAGGGGCACAAAGTGCTACGGGAACGGGGCTGGGGGGGAGCGGGCCGGGGCGGGCAGGGGGGCTGCCACGGCCTCCAGCTGTCTGCCGGCTGAAGGATGGAGAAAGTGGGGGGCACAAAAGGAAGAGAGCTCCAAGCAGAGGGCACAGCCCCATCAAAGAGACAGAGGAGAGGGGACATCCAGTTTGGGGCTGGAGCTGAGAGGTGAGAAGGCAGAGGCAGAGAGGGCCCGCCCTGAAGGCCCTGAAGGGCTCCCCTGCCACGCAGGGAGCTGGCTCTCCTCGGGGGGTGACGGGGGCCACTGGAGGGTGTCGAGCAGGGGAATGACGCGGCCAGACCAGCCCTTCAGAACTTTCCTCTGGCAGCACGTGAAGGATGGAGCAGAGGACCAAGCTGAAGGTCAAGAGAAGAGTTGTGGCACTTGAGGAATCGCACAGGTGAGTGATGAGGGAGCAGGGGCCAGGGGCAGAGTAGCTGAAGAGAGACGAGAGTTCAGCAGGATTTTCAGGGATGGAAGGAATGATGAGTGTAGATGGGATGCACAGGAACAGGATCTGACCATGGCCCTCACCTGAGGGGACACCCTCATGGCTCCGAACAGGCCAAGTGGAACTCCTACCTGGGCACCAAAGCCCACCACTGTCTGGCTCTGCCGTCTCAGGAGCTGAGGCCTATTCTTCCCTCTCATCGCACCTCCTCACAGAGCCTGTGAGCCAGCCCTTGCCAGGCATCCTGCACTTCCCACACCCGTACCTCAGGCCACGTCCCCCCTACGCACCTGCAGACACTCAACCTATCCTTGGAGTCTAGCTCATGCTGGGTTTCTCCGCCTCCCGCTCCACTTTGCACACAGCCAGTACCCTCCTCGTAGAATGGAGTTGCCACTGTTTCCCCTCCAGACTCGAAGCTCCCTGCAGGTATCTTGGCAGCCCTCGTGGAGTCTTGGACACACCAAGTGCTCCACAACTCCAGCAATACACCGAAATATCAGCAGACGGTGGAAACCCCAGGTGGCAGAGATAAGGGAGCTCTTTCAAACTGATTCTCACTTCCACACTCATGATGCGCCGCCACTTATATCCTCCCAAATCTAAAAGAACCACAGAGCCCGGAATTTATTGCCTAAAAGACAGCCTACCCAGAGGAAACACAGACACCCTGTCACCAGCAAATATGTTTTCTAAACACTCACATGTGGTGGGTGAGTTTGACAAAAGTGGGTGCTCAGAATCCCATATGTTATTTGCATATCCTGTAAGGAAGCCACCATCAGGTGCCCTGCAAGAGAGAGGATACGGAAACACCATTTCTTTCATGATTCTAACGACCCAGACTACTTTCAGAGCCCAATTTTGGCATCAAGAAAAGCCTTGTTTTGGACTTCCCTGGTGGCGCAGTGGTCAAGAATCCGCCTGCCAATGCAGGGGACACGGGTTCGAGCCCTGGCCTGGGATGATCCCACATGCCGCGGAGCAACTAAGCCCATGCGCCACAACTACTGAGCCTGTGCTCTAGAGCCCGCGAACCACAACTACTGAGCCCGCGTGTCACAACTACTGAAGCCCGCGCGCCTAGAGCCCGTGCTCCGCAACGAGAGAGGCCACCGCAATGAGAAGCCCGCACACCGCAATGAAGAAGAGTAGCCCCTGCTCGCCGCAACTAGAGAAAGCCTGCGCGCAGCAACAAAGACCCAACCCAGCCAAAAGTAAATAAATAAAAATAAATAAATGTGTTGAAAAGAAGAAAGCCTTGTTTTTTGCTGGGCTGCGTTTTGTTTGGTTTTGCCCTTCCCCATAGAAAGGAGACTCCGCTCATTCAGATGAACTGAAGTGAAAAGAACGCAATACCTCTGCTCTAATTCCACAAGGCTAGGAGAGCCCCTTATAAACTCATTTCTGGTTCTCAGATGCTTGTTGATTAGAGGAAGGGTATTATGTGCACTTTCCATGAGGAAAAACTATCGCTGTGATGTTCCTCCCTCAACACCTGGGCAGTGAGAACACTGTGGGCAGACATGTGAGTGTTTAAGTCAGAGAGTAACCTGCATGAGGGGAGAAACCCCATTTCAGAGGCCGTGGAAAGCTGTTACTCTGGCACTGCATCCTTGGGAGGTGACAGAGGGAGTGAGTCCGCTCAGAGAAACAGACCCCTAAAGGCCTCCCAGAGCTCTGACTGAGGGAAGCCGCGTCTGGGGCATTCCTGTAACACAGGAGTCTCGGCCTGCAAGTGTGGACCGGGCTTAGAACATGGGTGTCCGCTCTGCTGCCAGGTTCCCCGATAGCCTCCTCCACCCTACGATCCCTTCCCTTCCATGGCCGGAGCAGGTGGCATGAGAATTGGGTCTTCAAGCAAGAATGAGAGCTCTGATGGGGCAGAAATGGTGCTGTTTCCCACACTGGAGTGGCAAGAACAACCCCGGCAATCTGGAAGAGACCGGAACAAGTCAGGAGAACCATAGTAGTAGCCCACGGGGGCTGGAGAAGTTGGGAGGATAACAGGGAAAGGAGACAGGGTCCTACCACCAAGCAGTAGAGACACACTGCCCTCTGAGAGGCCCAGGCTTTGTTCAGGAGGCCGTGGGGAACCAGCAAGCATTTTCAAGCAGGGAAATGACATGAATGAAGTTGTTTTTCAAGCACATTTCTCCAATCACAGCTTATTGGATCAACTGGGTAGAAGGGAAGCACAGAAGGAAGGCACTAAGCAGGCTACTGAGCCAGTCTAAGTAAAAAATGTACAGAGAGTCTGAGACAATCAGGAAAGAGCTTCTGAAGCTGATGGTGCCACAGTCAGGGAGAGAAGTGGGCTGCAGAGGTAATCGCATTTTTAAAATTAATTGGGGGAGGAGGGTGATAGAAAAAGGAGGGAAATATTTGAGGTTTCCAAGCATGGCTTAGTCCGGGGTAGAGGTTCAGATGTGGGCCCATTCACGTAATGGTGATGCTGGAGATGGGGCTGCAGGGAGAAGATGCAGGGGATGGAGCCATAGGGACATCGACTCTGGGGTCAGGAAAAGAGAAGCAACCACCAATGGAGGTCAAGGACAGCGAGAGAGAGGAAGGAGGACAGCCAGAGAGACCAGTATCCTGACAGACAGACTGCTGGAGCCAGACTCGAGTCCCAGCTCTGCCACCTACCAGCCGGGAGAGCTTGGGAACGTTTGTCAATGTCTCCTTGCCTCGGTTTCCCCAGCTGTAAAATGGGGTCTCGGCTCCAAACCCACATGTTTATTATACTCGGTACTGTGGCTAGAGCTGGGACCCTGCAAACCTCAAACATCTCTGCTTTGCCACTGGCTCCCTGTTAGGCTCTGCCAGTGGGGGGCGCTAGAGAGAGACCCTAAGGCTGGAGGAAGAGACTTGCCCCTTCCCATCTGCTTCCTGTGAGCATCACCCCAGCAACACTTCATCCTGGCACAGACGTGCCTTCCTGTACTAGTTGCTGAACCCGGTTTGCTGCTTCTCCCAACGCCCGCAGAACTGGGGACATGGCGCCCATCCCCCTCCTTCAGAGACACCAGTACCAGGGGCAGAGACGCCCTCCTCAGACGTCTGGGGCCCTCCTTCTCCAAACATCAGAGTTTTAAAATTCCAACCTCGTCAGTCCCAGGGTGGTGGCTGCTTCCTGCAGTGGCTGCCTCCGTGGTACCTTAGAGCAGCGGTCCTCAAAGTGTGGCCCCAAATCAGCACTGGTTACCACTTAAAAACTGACTAGAAAGGTGAATCTGGAGGCCCTTCTCCAGACCCACTGAAGCAGAAACTCTGTAGCAGGGACCAGTAATCTGTGTTTTAATAAGCCCTGCAGATGTCGGATGCACCCTAACGTCTGAGAACCTATGCCTCAGAACTTTCTTTTTACCTTCACAGTTACCTAGTTAACTTTATATCCCAAGTCTTTAACTCTCTGCACAAATACCTGGTGTGGTTTCTGTCCCCTGAACAGACCCCACTTCATGTAATAGGGATGACAGTATCTACCTCATAATACTACTACTACTTATCATTAGCACAGAAGCCAAAGGCAGAACTAAGAGATGTTATGGTCAGTAGAATCAAATATAAAAGGCTATTGGATTGGGTTATTATTATTGCCTTTTAGAACAAAATGGGGGTGGGGGGAACCTAACATAAGCACAGAGCCAGACTCTCTCTTAGAAAAGACTTCCTTCTCAGTCAGTTCCTTCACGGATGCCATGCAAAACCACTCCATCGATCAAGCTGTCAGAATGAACTGCAAAATTCTGAACAGTCTCTCTCCCACAAAATGTCCACATAATCCAATGCATCTGGGGGGCCTGGCCCTAACTTTCTACAATGCAGGCACATTCAGATGGCCTTCAGAAATCCTCACAGCAGCACTGCTGTTCACAAACAGGGAACCTATAATATAAGTAACAGGCACAGAGTCTCAGACGTTAGAGGAGAAGGGACCACCCAAAATCGTCCAGCCCAAACCCCTCACGCTTCAGGTAAGGATGCCGAGACCCCAGAGGTGAAGGGACTTGTCCAAGGTCAAAGGGTTACCAACATCCCAGCCAACACCAGTACCAAGTTTCCCAACTCCCCTCGCACCCAAACACCCTTCCACTCTGTCGAACGTGAGTGACAGGCCTGGCCATGGCACTCTTATTTCCAAAGTACAATAATTTATCAGTAACAAGCAGCAAGAAACCCAGTTGTAAATGGGGAGAGGAGGACTATAAGAGTAAAGCTGGGAACTGCTTAGAAGGGGGCATGACTGTCGGTAGGCAGTTTTCTCTGCCCATCAAAATAATAAATGAAGTCAGGCTTTACTGTAGCATGGACACCAAAGCAACTGTGAGCCCACGGTGTTTTCAGTTTCTTGGGAGACGGGCAAGTCACTCCAAGACAATGCATTCTTAATACGTTCTTAAACAGATTCTGACTCAAACCCTGAGACAGTCGGGCCTCTTCCAAGAAATGTTAGTCAGTGTGAGATATCTCTTTCAGTTCTCTCCAGCAGATCTCCTTGGAATTTGCCAGATAAAAAGGCATTTGATCGTGTGGCCGAAGGTTATATGGAATACATTATCTGCCTTCCACCAGGATTTGTGCATCCGTGTAAGACCTCTGGTTGGGCCTCCATCTTGAGGTGCCGTAGCAACATGAAATCAACAAGGAGAGGACTGTTAAATGAATCGTTTACTGATTTCATAAGAACCTGTCTTGCAATTTATAGTTCTATTATCTTTCCTACCCGTGTCTTAACGCCTTTGTATAAGAGCTGCAATCAGACTGAATAACATTGGAGAATCTAATAAGCATATACAACCCTGGACTCCAGCCGACAGCTATAGACTGGTTCCGACGGTAGTTACGTTCCTTTGAGGCCAAGTCCGACCGCTGCTGCCTTTTCCTCGCCCCTTCTGCAACGGGGTAAAAGTTAGGGAGCAAATGTCCTCCAATAAGCTTTATATTTTCAAATGAAATGTTTTTCTTCCTTGGGATATCTGGAGCCAATCAAGGCAGAGTTGAGTGGCATTCAGAACTATTATATGAAAGAAATATCACCGGCTGCAACCTAACAATTGTCACTTTTAAAATTCCCCAAAGAGACCTAGTTACTAGCAAAGGAGAGGGAGAGAAAAAAAAAAGCAAAGTATAGTTTCAATGACAATTGTGCTATTTTCAAAGCTCTTTCAGTATCATCAGTGATGCCATTTTAGTGGCAGAAGCACATCTTGTCACTCAGCCTCAACTTAAAGGCCGTTTATGAAGAAAATACAACGAAAGCAGACTTATTTGCTGACTTATTTATTTGGGTGGAATAGGTTACGGGTTATTTTGGCTCTGTGCTTTTCAGCAGGACGGATGTATGCTTTGGAAACACATTACCTGCTTCTCTGTAGTCTTCTCAGGAAAATCAACCCGAGACAAGACCACCAACTATGGGGAGATGCAGACTTTTAATGGTTACAGCCTTGGGGAGGTCACTGTAGAGTGCACAACGACCACGAACCTAGAGGAAATGGGTCTCCCCTTCTCCAGCGCCCTGTGCACACTTTCCTACCCTTCCTGGACAGCCACCGGAATCCTGAAATGCCATCCGTTTCCCTATCAAGGTCATTTCCTGCCTCCAAAGCCCAATGGCCACTAGCAATACAAACCCACCCCTTTGTCTCATTTTTTTAATTTAATTTAAAAAAAATTTTATTGACGTAGAGTTGATTTCCGATGTTAATTTCTGCTGCTTATAGCAGAGTGACTCAGTTATACGTATATATCCCTTTTCCTATTCTTTCCCATTACGGTTTATCACAGGATATTGAATATAGTTCCCTGTGCTCTACAGCAGGACCTTGTTGTTTATCCATCCGATATGTAACAGTTTGCATCTGCTAATCCCAAACTCCCAACCCTTCCCTCCCCCACCCCACCCCTTTCTCTTAGCTGGTTAGCAAGAAGTGCTGTACGGTCTTCAGGACACTGAGGGTCACGGCTGAGGTCACCTCCTTGCTGACGCTCACCTCCCATTAAGTGACTGCAGCGTGGGCTGGCACGAAAACAAACTCACGCGAGTTACTTTGCAAACTTCACGTCTCCGAGACTAGGACGGCTTGGCCCCAAAGGTAGAATGTGGCAGTTCTGAGAACACAGGATTTTTGTGCTAAATGTCTTCCCCTCGTCTATTTATAGTGCCTCGTCTCTACAGCTGAGGTCTGAAACCCAGCCAAGCACAGGCAGAGGTAGGCCTGTTAAGTCCTGCTCACATGATTCAATGTCAAAATTCTGAATATATTACTCAAGGGCTTAGGGTAAGGCAGGTGCTCTGATGAAGGCGACGAGAAATCTCCTCTCCAGCTTCAAAGACTCTCACGCTTCTGGCTGGAGCCTGAACCTCGGCTAACGTCAATGTGGGTTGTGTTTACTGGCTTTGAAACACTAAGGAAGTTATACTCCTGTTTGGTTTTATTTTGTTTTTTGCTCTTACTCGTTACATTGACAGATGCCTTTACAGGCTGACATTTAAAGAGCTCTTTCTCCTGACGGTTGGACCCTAGTGAATCGCTAACGTGCCGTGGAAGGATTACTGGCATTTCAGTGGCTCTGCCCTGGGTGTGGCTGCCAGCAGGACCCTGGACACATTACTTGCCCTCTACAAGCCTCAGTTCCCATGTGTAAAAATTAGATTCTCACTCCTCAAACCTATCATCAAGGATTAAATGGGTCACGTTTGTAACAGGCTAGGGAAAGTACCCGCTAGCACGTAGTAGGGCTCAAAACGGCTGCTCAAATGTGGCCCCGGAGGACCCTGCTGTCCCTACCACACAGAACAAACACAAATCCAAAGTCCACTGGCTCCGATCAGCACAGACATGCCTGAACCTTTTACCACTGCTTTGCCCTCACTTGAGAACCAAAGATTCTAATCTTGATACTTTTGACTTGTCTTTCCTGCTCTTTTCTTGGAGGAAATGATGAAGTACCCGCTAGTAAATATAATGCTGTTTGAGATTAAACCATTAATGTAAAAATGGAACACTGAGGAGGTTTAACACAGAGCACGGATGAGAAAACAAATCCCATTCCAGCAAAAGGCAACGCAGTCAGGATCAGAGTCCAGAGAAGAGGGCTGAGACCAAAAAGCCAGGCTTTAGGGGCCCGGGAGGAGCCTGTGCTCCGGGTGACACTCTCTTCCCCATCGGTGTATCCCCAGTGCAGGAGTGAAGAGGGGCTACCACTCCCTATGCCCCATTCCCACTCAACAGCTTCAGGCTGCGAGACTAATCTCAGAGAGCCTCTATCCCTGCTGCCGTCAGTCTCCCCAAGCCCCCGGCAGCCCAGGACCCCCAGGTCACCGACAGGGCTCCATGGGCCAGGAGGTCCCCCCGCCCCTTCCCTGTGGCGCCTGCCCCCATATCCCTCGCCCCCATCGGGCACCACTGTCTTCTACTTGTTTGGCTGGAAGCTCCATGAGGGCTAAGGTTTCACCTGTTTCGTTTGGTGCTGCACCCCCAGTGCCTAGGACATGGGCACGGAGCAGGCAGCATGCAATGGCTATTTGAAAAGAAAAATGAACAAAAGCATTAACGACGAGACCACGTAGCCATTCTCCCGAAGGATTAAAGTTAAGTCCTTGCTTGTTTTCTAAAGAGAAGAAATCCATACTTTAGCGGTGGGAAGAGGGAACAAATAGCTTGGCCTCCTACCCAAGGACAGAAACAGGACTGGCTTGCACCAGAACCTAGCAAGAGATCCCTGAACGCCTTCCGACTCAGAGAACTACCCCGTGCTTCTCCCAGGACTGCCTGGGGCCTCATGGTGGCCTTCCTCACATCTCTGGCTCAATAACATGAGAATTCAGAAACCCAGTGACATAAGTGCTGGCCTTGAACGTAACAGAGAGACGTCAGTAGAACTCTATCTATCGGACTTGGATCTGGGGGGCAGATAACACTATAATACATACTTCAGAGGCCTGCGGCCTTTTCTTTCTTGAGAAAAGAAACTCAAATATTTGGCAGTGCTCCTAAAAGCTTCCCGTCCTGTAATTTAAAACAAAACACAAGAAGTACGTAACAAACCGAGGCTTCTCCATCAGACTGAACCTGTGCTTTTGAACCGGGAAAACATCTTGAAGGATGTAAGTAGGAGGCAACAGGATGCTGAATATTCTAGAATCTGGGGCCCACTGGGCACTGTCAGTTCTGACGGGCTGATTCTGATCAATGGGTCCTTCTCTTCGCTAGAGGCCAACCTCCCCAGAGCTCAAGGGGGGCTGTATGATCGGACCTTTTGCTGGCTTCTGGCCTGCAGCCCAGGCATGGGGTTCACCCTGCTAGGAGGCTGCAGAGCCGGTGAGGAGATGCCAGTAAAAGCCCCTCTGGGTGGGCGGGTCCTCACAGGACCGGTCTCAGGCCCCATGCTCTCTACACACTAAACTTCCCCCTCGAGCCGCAGCCAGCATCCTTGCAGGGAGGACAGGGCGGGGAGTCGGGGAGCTTAGCTGTGGCTCCCTCTATGCTCCAGGCTAGGTAAGGGCTGGTCAGATGGACTAAACCAGGGCTGGGACAGCCTCTCACTTTCAAGCTTTTCCAATGCTTCCCACTTACGATGGCCACATGTTCCTGACCAGGAATCACCCAGGACACCACGTCCCCCATATGGAAGGAGAGCAGGCCTTCTGCAAAAGAGCTCTAGAGTCTGCAGGGGTTGTTCTTTGACCAACCCCACCTACCCTCCAGCCCCCGGCACACAGCATGGAATCTCCTCTTGGCAGCCTCCCTGGCTAAGTCCACTCCCCTCGGGTGGATTCACATCGGTGCACGAGCAGAAGCCACGTTCAGAGGCGTTCGGGAGGCTCTGCAGGAACGTGTGACGCCTCGCGGGGCGGGGGGCCGGGGATCCTAGGAGCTGCCCGGGGATGGGCTGCGGTTAACCACTTCTCTGTTTGAGAGAGCCTCCGCGGCAGCGCAGGGCTCAAAAGGAACCTATTTCGGATCAGCAGCGTCAGGCGTCTGGAGCAGCCCGGCTCATTGGCAGTCGGCTCTCCTCGGAACTGCCAAACTCTAAATCCATTATAGGCAGCTGTGTCAGGAGAAAGCCCAGCTTGTCAACAGAGACTCCTTCCATGGAGGCCACACGCTGTGTTTACCTCTCCGAAGTTGAAATAAACAGCTGCCCTTCTCCACCCCCCCAGAAACACACACACACATCTGAGGCCGTGTGGGGCTGAACTCTGCACCAGAACTTGGGAACAGTCGGGAGTCCCCTCCCCACCCCACCCTGCCTTATCCAAAGTTTGGTGGGATGCCTCTGTCCCTCCCCTCTGAGCAAAGCCCCCAAACCAAAGACCTGTTCAACCAGTCAAGAGACCATGGGACAGCTGGCCACGTGGGGATGAGGCTTTGTAAAAAGCAGAACTTGGTTTTCAAGTTTTCAGTGGCAAAGAGTGAAGATAGACAGGTCTACCCAAGTGCCTTGTGTTGGGGGGTGGACGAGGGGGAACCAGGTTTCTCCTTACTTGGCTCCAGAGCACCTATGATGCTCCCGTGTGATCCCGGAAAAATGACCTAACCCTTTTGAACCTCAGTGTTCTCATCTGTAAAATGAGAACACTGCCATCTTCCAAGAGCCGTTGTGAGGATTAAATGATAGAGCCTCGGTACTTAGCTTCTTGCCGCAGAGACCCTGAGGTCCTCAGCGATGACAAAGCCACAAGATGGAACCTGGATCCCTGAATCACTGCACGGATGAAAGGCCAACCGGGAACTTCCAAACAGAACTGTTAGGTGAGCCAGAAATACGCCTCCGTTGGGTTAAGCCTTGAAATTCCGGGGGGTTAGTTATTTCAGCAGCCAGCATTCCCCTAATGCGGGGAGCCATAAGGACAGCTTCCTGTTCAGGATTTGAACCCAGGCAGGCAATTGTGGATTCCTTGCTCTCAACTCCTGCAAAATACTTAAGTCGCTGAAGGCTTCCACCTACACAAGAGACCCATCCTGCACCTCCTCTTGCCCTCTGATGAGCTCAGAGGAAGGTGCCCGGAGGTGCAGGATGCCTGGAATGCAGTGTGGATGCGAAGGAGGGGAGCCTCATCTTCCCGGGGCTTCTGCTCAGGCTCGCCAGGACACATACAAGGCTATTAAGCAGAGGGAGCCGCTGACGCAAATCAGCTTGGAGAGCCCTATACGTTGTGAGTGGCGGGCGCTAACCGTTTGCGTGACAAACCTCCTACAAGAAGCCGGCTAAACTGCCCTTTTGTGCCAATTAAAGATTCTCCAGAACACAAAGATTACACACCATTCTGCAGCGCTGACAACAATAAAACAATTTTAAAGGCTATTCAGATCTTCAGTTCACAGCTGACATTGGCGGGAGGGGGAGATGGGCTGTGCCTTTGTTCTTTGTTGTTGTTGAGTCTTAAGACTTAACCGGAGGATATGGCGGGGGTGGGGGGGAGACTGGCAGACAGCAAGAGTTTGAAATGCATTCTTGGGAGTTTTTATAGGAGAAAAATGAACAACCTGATGTTCTTTTCTTGTGGGGGGGGTGTGTACACAACCTTGTGTACACACACACACACACACACACACACACACACTCTTTCTTACTAGCTCCTCTCCTGGGGTCTTCAGCAATAATTCCCGAGGAATCCTGGTCTCTCTGGGGGTCTGATCTACCCAGAGATATGGGGTATGGGCGGCACTCACAGATATTTTGGCACCAATTAATTGAAACGACAAGGGCAAAGGCCCAGGAGCTCTTCCTGATGTGTTTGTTTTAAAGGCACATTTCCAAAACAGTGAGAGCTTTTTTGTTTTTAAAGGTCTTTGGTTTTCAGAAATGAAAAATGGAGGCTTTATCCTCAGATAAAGCAAAGGGGGGCGTTTCTTTTAAGTAACAGTATATGGCCTATTAGATCCTGATGAGGGATGACTAGAAGCCCACAGATGTCACGTGAGTTTTATTCTTTCCACCCCCGTGTGTACACGTGTCTTGGGGGCACCCCCAGTAGTCACCCACAGTCCTCATCATCCAAGAATGGGAAGCGAGCATCTGTTACCCAATAAGCCCGTGAGTGTCCACTCAACTGGACCCTCAGTGAGGACAGGTAGCCCCTCCTAGTTCTTTTGTCCATCCTTTTGCTTCTGGACATAGTCAGAAGCTCCTGTCTATGGTTTCACTCTCAGCCCCAATACCTTACAGTGCCTTGAACACAGTAGATGCTCAGTAAAAGTTACTGTATTGGACACGTGTAGACACGTTTGCATCAGGCACCTCAGAGGTCCACAGGTCACCTCAGAATTCAAAAGTCCACAGAGTCCTTCCTATTCCCACACAGAGCAACAGGGCATGGGGTCGGCACTGGGTAGAAGAAGGAGCATAGGTTCCAACGGATGCTTCTCAGTCAGAAGCGATTTGGTTTCCCAGGGGACTCTGCGATGCCTGGAGGCATTTTTGATTGTTATGACTCGGGGGGGGCGCGGCGGGGAGAGGGGTGCTAAAGGCATCTAGTGGGGAGAGACTAGGGAAGCCACTAAACAATCTATAAAGCACAGGACAGTCCCACAGCAAAGAATCATCTGGCCCAGAAGTGCCGAGATTGAGAAACCCTAGCTTAGAACCTGAGCTGAGTTACCACTTACCAGCTTTGTCACTTTGGGCGGGATAACTGACCCCATTGAGACCTGGCTTTCAGACACGTATAATGCGGGTAGTTACAGCTACCCTACGGAAGGATTGAGGAAGATGCTGAACGTCTAGCGCCAAATAACTGTCTATCGCCAAAAAGCCAACTGCTATTACTGCTAATACGTGTCTAGAGGCCTCGGGAAGCACTATTCCTGGCCCATTTTCAAGGGGTAGAAAGGAGGGAACTGTCACCCTGGATACTACCGATCAGCAAATACCCCCAACTTCGCGTGAGAGCTCTTGTATCCCACCTTCTGCCTCCATCTTGACCTCTGTCTCCTGAAGCAAATTCATTCATAAGAGAAACATCTTCCCCATAAAGAGGAGAGAGAAGGAAAAAACAAAACTAAAAAACAGTCAAATTGTAATAAGTCTGGGTCAGCTCCCATCAGCTGGTTGTGATCAAAACAACTTTCATAGTCTGTCTGCTGGGGCTAAACGGAAGGCTTCAGACCATCTCAGGAATCCGAGCTCCCAGCGCCATTCCTACCCCAAAGTTTTACAAAGAGTGGCTTGCAGAAGGCCAGGGAGAAAGAGCTCTCCCGGCCTTGCCACCCTGGGGCGCCTGCACAGACGCGAGGGTAGAAGCTGGATTCCGGCAGCACCAGCCCTGCCCCATGTCAAGCAGCCCCTTCCTCCCCTGCGTCAGTGGCGAGAGGAAGGTTCTGGAAGAGAGGCCAGCGCACAGCTTCTGCCCATGCCCTCCCCACAGAAACAATTAAGGAGCTCAGGCCATGGCTGCCAAGTTCCTCCGTCCAATTTGGTGGCTATTTTAACAGAGGAGAGAATTCCCAGAGGCCCCCCGGCGGAAATGCCCCTTGTCAGGGAACGTTTGTTTTCATTTCCTTTTGCCGTCAATGAATTCTACTCATGGCAACAGCTTGGGGCTGGATCACATCCACACAGAAGCTAACCAGAAGCATTTTGTTCCCTGAAATAAATCTCTCTTTGGGGAATGAGTTATATATACATCTGTGCGGGGGGGTCTACGTATGCATACTCACACACACACATATATTATGCATCACAGACAAAATGCGTGGGGTGAAGCCCCCGCCAGGCAGCCCTGAGCCTCTGGGAAGAGCAGTCAGTGTGCTGGCTGGCGTCAAAGGGCATCCAGAGAAAAGTGGCTTGATGAGAAAACCCAATGATGGGCAGTGCCCTGGGAGTGGGGAAAAGGTCATGGAAGCAGAATCCTGTTCGGTCCAAGAGGACAAACAACACAGCAAGAGCCACGGCCACAGAGTGTGTACACTGCACCGAGAACCCGCTAAGCGCTCAGTCACTGGCTCGTTTCAACCTCACGGCAACCCACGGAGAGTCGATATTATTATCATTACTATTATTATTTCCATTTTACAGACAAGCAAAGTAAGGCTCAGAAAAGCTCAGGGACGTGCACAAGGTCCCAAGGCTAGTAGGTGGCAGAGCTAGGATTCAAATCCGGATGCGGCCGATCCCAAAGCCAGTCCCCAGCCTCTGAGACCCAGGGACCCTCTTCCCACCACCTTCAGTTAGAGGTCAGGAGGCCTTGCCCTGCCCCTCTCCCTGTCTACTGAGGCCAGGCCATTGGAACTTTGGGTCCCCGATCGCCACTCCCTCACTAATGGGACCTGTAGGTTTCTCCCTAGAACAGCGATCAAGGACAGCCAGTGTCACCTGTGCTCTTACTATAGCCCTCCCAGGAGGCCCGTCCCCAAGGGAACACAGGTATGCCTGCCGACCTGCGTGTGAACCTAATCTCAACCTTGGAGACTTGTGGTTATGTTTAAAAGACTTCTTCCGTAGAATGGATAAAGAAGATGTGGAACAGATACACAATATACAGTGGAATATTACAGATATACAATGGAATATTACTCAGCCATTAAAAGAAGGAAATGATGCCATTTGAAGCAACACGGATAGACTTAAGAGCTTGTCATACTGGGTGAAGTAAGTCAGACAGAGAAAGAGAAATATCGTATGATATCACTTATATGCAGATTTTTTTTTTTTTTTGCGGTACACAGGCCTCTCACTGCTGATACGTAAGACTTCTGTGAGATGAAGATCCCCACCTCACTTGTCTTTCGTGGGGCTCCGTCCTTTCTGCTCTCAAGCTTGCTGGGAGCAAGGTCCACTCACAGGCAAGAACGAGAGGCCCTCACCGCCCCACGCTGGCTCTCCCGGGCACCTGGCCGCCTGGCAGTGACGGCAGCCCCACGTCCAAAAGGAGAGAAGCCGCTTCACGCTCCTGTTCTCGATCTCTCTGCTTCTCCTCAAATCCAGAGGACAAGCCCCGGGGGAGCTGTGAGAAGGGGACCAGGCGTTTTCCCCCTTCCCCTCTCCTCCCTTCCTCCCCTCTTCTCCCCCTCTGCTCTCCTCCCCTCTGAATGCTTTCCAGGAAGCCCGTGCTCTTGGGTACAAGCGAGCCTGCTGCAGAGTCAAGGGCTGAGAGGGTCTCTGTCCATCTGCACTGGATAAGCCAAAATGCTCAAAGGCAGACCTGGAGGCGGGAAGTGGGGGGGGGGGGGGGGCGGTCCACAGCTGCATCGCCTTGAGCTACTCCCTGGCTCAATTTCTTCATCTGGAAAAAGCAAGATGAATACCAGCCTGGCCGACCTCGCAGGATTAGGAAGCAGATCAAATGTGCTCTTCAAGGCACCTATGGCAAACAGGTCATCTGTGAGTATAGCTTGTACACAGAAGGTACTCCATAAATGCCTCAGATGGACTGGCTGAGTCTGCCTGAGTCTGCCAGGAGAGCCAGCTCGATTCAAGAAGCCTCGGCTGGGCTCAAGGTCAATACAGCAGTCACACACTCCAGCGCCCAGCGGCCAGGCAGGTGTCCTAAGTGAGAGAGCAGGGTGGTGGGGTCTGGGGCCACCTGCTGGAAGGGGCGGCCTCCACCCAGAGGGTCAGCAGTGTGGTCCACGCCACGTGCAAAAGCACATTTCACGTGAGGGCCCCGACTTCTGCTCCAAGCAAGGCCCTCAGAAGCCTGAAGGCGGCTGGGACAGCGCCACCAGGGCAGAAGCCCCAAGAACAGCAGCGGCCACCCTGCTCTGCTCACCCCGTTCCAGGCGCTGTGCTGGGCGCTCCACGCACCGGGAGTGTGTTCAGCCTTCGTAACAGCCCTATGACCTCAGCACGGTGATCAGTCCCATTCTGCAGATAAGGCAACTGAGGCCCAGAGAGTTGAAGTGACTGGCCCAAGTCACAGTGGCGGGGCCGGGACCTGAACCCAGGCAGCTTGGCTCCAGTGCCCTTGTCCTTCACCACGTTGCTCTATCGCCTTCCACCCAGGGGAGCTGCTGGCTGCCAGGAACACCACCCTGCCCACGCTTGCTGGGGCCCTCAAGGTGCTTGCACCCTCTTTCCCAGCCTGGTCTGGGGACTCATTCGTTCATTCCACAAATACTCACTGAGAAGGTACCACCTGTCAACAGCCGTGCTGGGGCACTGGGATACAAGGCGCTTACACCTGACTGGAGAAGACAGACCAGGCGTTACCATACAGAGTCTGGGGGCTAGAAGAGATCAGACCCCAGGCAGCAAGGGACAGGCGTGCACTCGGGTCTGGAGTGAAGGCAGGCTTCCTGGGGGAGGCAGCGTCTGAGCTGGGTCCTGGAAGATAAAAAGACCTGAGGCCAGAGGAAGTGGAGAGGTAGGAAGAATGTTCTGGGCAGAGGGCAGGATGCAGCACGCATGGTCAGGGAACTGCCAGAGGGTCGGGGTAGGAGGAGTAAAGAGGTCCAGGTGGGCACTGCGGGGCAGGGGCCCGAGGGCCCACAGGCTGTCTGGATTTTATCCCAGAGATGCAGGCAACGGGATGCAAAATCAGATGTGCACTACAGAAAGATCCACCAGCAGAACCGCCTGGAAGAAGGGAGGAGCAGGGGACAGGGGAGCCTGGAAACGCACCAAGTCCAGACTTTGGGCTCTCGGCCCCTCACTTCAGCCCTAGCGTCCCATCAACTCTTCCCTATTCCCCAGCCTCTCTCCCAGCTCTGGATACACCAGGTTCCCAAGCCAGGGCCTAAAGATTAACACAGCTGAGAAGCCAAAGACTGGAGCCTGGGTAAAATCGCAATTCCCCTGTAGGCCTTAACCCTTTCCTCACCTCTGACCACGGTCACGCGCTCCCCATCAACTAAAACCTGCTGGGGAGACACTGACCGGGCACCCTCGTCATCTGTGTCCAAGCGTAATGGAAAAAATTGACTGTTTGCTTGGAGCAATAGGGCATGACACTGTTTACACGGAAATAATGGCCCAACTGCGATGGCTTCTAAACCTCCATTACAGGGCAAGATTTGAAGAAGTAAAGCAGTTAGAAAAATAATTGGTTTTCTTGTTTAGTTTAAAAATCCTTTATGCTTACAGACCATGGTCTTCATGCCTCCCTTCTTAAGGGCTGTACATGGTAAAGAGCGACAGCAAGGGGTGGAAACAGAAAACGCAGAACTTCAGCTTTTCTGGGAGGCTCCCTGGTTGCTCTGGGACTGGGAGCCCAGTGGGGCTCTGACTGGAAGCGGCCGCTGTCTTCCTGAGGCTGCCGCGGACCTGAAAGCAGCCTCTCTCCAGGGCAGATACGGAGGCGAGAGCTGGTCCCAGGCAGCCTGTGTCTGGGGCCTAACCCCAGTGAGAGGCCGCTAGGGGAGAGTTCAGGGCTTCAGCTTTCAAGGGAGGCGAAACAGTCAGAGAGGGTCATTCAAAAGAACAAAAGGAAAAGGGAAAGACTACAGCCTCAAGGAGGGAGAGGCCGGCTAAGGACTCCTCTTGGGCCACTTTGCAGTATCTTCCCAGAGCCTCCACTGTTTACAGAAACAGCAACAGAGCCGCAGAAGATGCCCAGGTGAGGCCCGAGAGGTGTGTTCTGAGCAGCCTGAGCTAAACTAATCAGGTGTGCCGCCCCTGCCCCACGCCTGAGGACACCTCGGCAAGCTGTGTGCCTGCTGTGTGCCTGAACAGGACAGGAGGGGGGTCACTGTTGGTGTCCTCATCTCGGCCCTAGGAG
The DNA here is from genome assembly GCF_011762595.2 of Tursiops truncatus. Taxonomy (NCBI): domain Eukaryota; kingdom Metazoa; phylum Chordata; class Mammalia; order Artiodactyla; family Delphinidae; genus Tursiops; species Tursiops truncatus. The sequence continues at coordinate 27,542,856 of NC_047053.1, read as the reverse complement.
ACGACAGTCCCCCCCGCCCCGCCGCCGCCCCAACCTCTGTGATAGCAAAGCTATAGGTCACACGTGCTGCCTGGGGTGGGTACCACATGCCTGGCCCAGTTATTCAAAGGCTTTGTACACATCACCTCATTTAATCCTCACAATGTCCTTAGGGAGAGACGACTTCCCCCATTGTACAGATGGGGAAACTGAGGCCCCGAGAGGTTACATAACTCGCCTAAGGTCACACAAGAAGCAGGCGGTGGCCCCAAGGGATTCAAATTCAGCTCATCTGCCTCTAGAGCCCGAGCTCTCACCCACTATGCCTTCCACTCCTGAGCCTGAAGCAGCTGCTCTGGTTAAGCGATCACAGTGCCAAGGATGTGACGTCAGTTGGCTGGTCCCAGAGAGGGTACATCTGGCTCTTTGGCAGGGGACTTCCAGATACTCCAACCACGAGCCAGAGGGTGCCAGCACGCAGGTCCTGCAGGAAAGGGGCGATGGCGACAGGGCACAACACTATGTCCTTTGAAAGAAACTCCAAGAGAATTGCCTTCTTAGGGGTCAGCCAGCAGTGGCCTCTATGAGTATTACAGGACAGGATGTTGTAAGGGTCCCCTGGCACCAGAGTTCTAGGTCACCTCTCCCCAGCTTCTAGAAGCAGGCCTCAGGAATGCCGTCTGGTTGAAAATAGCATGAGAGAACAAATACTAACAGGGGAACCACACACCCACCATCCCTCCCTCCTTCCCTCCATCCATTCTACTCATGCCCCCTCCACATGCCCTTCCACCCATCACCTGTCCTTCCTTCCCTCCATCCATCTGCGCATCCACCCTTCATCTGCCCTCTATCCATCATCTGTCTCCTTCCTTGTTCTCCTTCCTTCCACTCACCCATCCATTCATTCTTCTTCATCCCTTCCTTCCATCCACTTGATACCGATTATCAAGAGGTACAGTCATCGCCCAGGTACAGTCATTTCCACCTGGCCAGCCCGACTCCTGGCCCTAGGACTTCTGAGAGACCCAGAAATGCACACCTGTTTGAGAGCTCTTCCAAGAAGGGCTCTGCCTGTCTTCAGGGGGTGAGGATTGGGTGGATTTGAGGGCTTTCCAACCTGTACACCCTCGTCCTGGTCTAAGTTCCTGGCTAGCTGGAGGCCTGACCACCTCCCTCCCTTCTCACAGTGAGAAGGACTAAAGGTCCAGTCCTGACTAAGTTTCTGGAAGAAGACAGGTAGTGATCCCACATATGAGACATCATTCCCTTCTGCTCACAAGATAAGGGACCCTTTTGAAAAGAGTTAATAGGATAAAAATCATAGCAGCTAAGATTCACTCCACCTTCTCGTTAAACTGAAGAGAGGGGACACAGAGCTCAGATGAACGCAAACTTCGGTTGGTCTGACTTAAGGCCAGTATCTCAAATATGATTTTCATTTGAAAGCTGGACCTAAATGTTGCCAGCAGCTACCTTTAAAAAAATTCAATAAAGAAAAGAGGAAATGAGAGTATAGGGAGAAAAATGCAGACATTTATGAGTTCAAGACCCTGTGGGACACTCCTGAATATTTTAAATATCTTGGGAAAAAAAAAATGAAAACAGTTTCTCCCAACTTAAACCAGAGAAAGGTGTCTCTTTCTACTCTGAAAATGCTTTGAGGCAATTCTTTAAATTATTTACTAGCTTTTTGATTGTATTTTATGGTGGGGTAGGTGGCAGGGGAGGAGGAGAGGAAAAAGAGAGCCTAGCCGGGCAAGAAGTAAGTGGGAGAACCCTGCTGCTGACATTTTCAATATGTCTGGAATATTTTAAAAGCCGTGTGTCTGTTTGAAATCGCACCGTCTCAGGCAACAATGGGCCGCTACCTCCGGACTTCTTTAGGTCATATTTGCATACAAAACACCGGCTGCTGAGCAGCTATTATGCTGCGAAGCGCCAGGGAGAGGCGAGCTTGCCAGCAAGTGTAAAGAACACACAGAGACCCCATTAATTTTTCACGAATTCTCAGGCCCTGGCCTTTTAAAGGCCGGTGGGGAGAAATTCCAGCCAGAAGTCTCCCACAGTCACCACCACTATACGTTGGGTCCCAGTTGAAAAATGAAGAGTGACAGGGCCTCTCCCCTCATTAGGGGAGACCCCACTCTATTGATTGATTTATTTGTTTGTTTGCGGTACACGGGCCTCTCTCACTGTTGTGGCCTCTCCCGTTGCGGAGCACAGGCTCCGGACACGCAGGCTCAGCGGCCATGGCTCACGGGCCCAGCCGCTCCGCGGCATGTGGGATCTTCCCGGACCGGGGCACGAACCCGCGTCCCCTGCATCGGCAGGCGGACGCTCAACCACTGCGCCACCAGGGAAGCCCGAGACCCCACTCTTGATGGCCGCGGTGAGCAGAGCCGGGGAGAGGCCACCGTGCGCACCCACGTCCCCCTCCCAGGTCCAGTTTCACAAACTGTATTCCAGCTGTTAAGCCACTAGGTGCCAATTTTCCAAATCAACCTTATGATTCCAAAGCCATGAAAGCGTTTGCCGCCTGATCGACTTTAGGAACCTTCTACAGGGCTCAGAGCCGAGCAACTAAGCCGCGCGTTCTTCCGGTCTTAAAAGCAGCGGTTGCACTGCAAGGACAGCTTGGGTTTCTGGGCTGCTCCAACCCCACAAAGTAGATAGGAGGGGGCGGAGAAGAGGCTGGAATTTAGGAAAGGACGGTCACTCAGGCTGAGAAGAGCTGGGCGCAGCCCCATCTGCACCTCCCACGGGACATAGGACGTTCCCTGTCCCCCAGCCTAGAAGCCCCTGTACAAGGGGACAGACAACACCCGCCACCCATGGGCTCCGGACAAGGTTTAAACGACACACGTGGAGGCCTCAGGAATGCCTGGCCCAGACCCTACCACACACTGGCTCCTGCCTCCCTTGCCCCGCCCTCCACCCACCCCAGGACCCCAAAGTCCGATAGTCCTTTGAATTAAGAGCAACTTATTTCATGGGAAAGCAACAAAGCCGTTTTTGATGAAACCCAGGCAGGGCTCTACCTCATTTTCCCTGCTTAGGAGAAGGAGCCCAGGACACGCAGGTGCGTGTGAAGCGACTCGGGGATGGCTCTCGTCTAAAAATGCCTCCTCCACGCTTTCCTTTAAGGTTTTCGAAACAAGTCACCAAATTACGTTAAACAGAAATATGACGGTAATGAAAAGGATCATCATAATATCACATGCTTAAAATGATTCTAGGCGGTTACGTCAAAAAAATATATTTTTCTTCCTACGAGAAACAGTCCCATGGTCCAAGATGGGGGCATTTCCCAAGTAGGTCAGGAAGCAAAGAAACCACCCACTTAAAAGGGAGGCTGCAACCAGGTGTCACACAGGACCTCATGCCAGGTGGGCAGTGTTCACGGGCCTCTGTCCTATCTGATGATGGAGAGGGACTGTTTTCAGCTCAGAATCCAGGACCTTTCAACAAGGTCAAGGCGTCTTCCTGCGTCTTCCTGCCAAGCTGAAGCAGGGGGCTCTGCAGGACGCCTGCTGGACCGATCTCAGGGAAAGAGGAAGGGGTGGAAATCCATCAGGGCTCCTTCCTCACTCAATGTCCCACCCCATCCCCAATATCAACTCAAGAGTTATAATCCTACTGAGACCAGAAAATACTTATGGACCACTGTATGTTTGTTAAACTGAACCAAACTTCGGCCAGGAGACAAGGTGGAGACGCTGTGAGGGTGACAGAAACAGAAGACATTCAGGGCGAAATCTATTCAGTACGGAATATTCCATTCTAAGAAGCGTCCAATAAAGGACAGAGAAGAAGGGCTTCCTGTTTGGGTAATACGGCAGGTGAGTGAACAGAACTGGCTTTGAAGGATGGACCTAGTTTGCCTAGATGGAGGTGGGGGACCGCTCCGAACTGGGCACATCAGACATGCTGTCTGGGACCCGGGGCAGACCAGGGGGCTGGAGCAGAGAGTTCACACTATAAAACCGACGGAGAAGGGGCTGGAAAAGTAGTGTGACTGGACTGGTTTCCCTTTCGGGCTGGAAGGACAGGTAAGAGAATACACTGGAACATGGTGAAGGCAGGGTTCGTGGAGAAGCAGAGTATCTACAGGGGGAGGAGACCAAACCAGCTGGAAGGCTGGGGCAAAAGCCCTGGGGGGATGGGTGATCAGGGTCTGGACTAGAGACAGCCTCAGGAGGAACCAGAAGACCTGGGCTGACGGGATAGATTTTTCAGACAGAAACTGGTGGCTTTCTCAAAACTTTGAGAATCTTCTAGGTTTTACTCACGATGGAAATTCCCCAAGATCAAATTTTTTCAAGTCATTTCAAAACTATTGGTGCTACTCAGACAAAGCTTCTCCCCACTCTGCCCGCTACCCTCCACCCTTCCATCCACAATGCTGGGGGATCTAGCCCGGCCCCATCCCTTCTGAGCGTGGGCTTGGCACTCCAGACAGAAAACGACCTGTCGGGGGAACTGAGCAGACCAGGGCTCCAGCAGGAGGGAGAAAGCAGGCAGATCCAGGTGTCCCTCTGCATCTGTCCCAGAGCTCAGGTCCGGGGTCCACCAAAATGCAAGTAGGAGAGGGTGTTCACAGCTGGAAAAAAACCTGCATCTCCTTAATCCCCAGACCTGATGGCCTCCACTGAGATGCAGTTAGAGAAAGACCCAAGGTGGAGTCACCTGGCTACTCTCCAAACTCCTTTATCAACACAGGTACACAGGAAGGGAGCACGACCAGGAGCACGTGTCTGTGTGCTAGTGGTTATGACACTGAGTGTAACGGGATGAGAGCAAGGTATTCCCGCGATCAGCAAGGAAAGAAGGAACTCCGGCTACCCAGAGGCCTCTGCTACATTACAGACTTAATGGCCCATAATGCTTCAGGGGCCAACATGCCCCTCTGGCTGAATTTCAACGCTGCGGCTAGCTCTGCATTTGGCCTAAATTGATTGCCTTGGAGGAGGAAATGCTTTAAATGATAAGGCTCTGCCAGGGGATGTCCCTGCCCTGTGCTGGAATATTTCTGATCAACAGAAGGAAATTCTCTCTTGACACAGAGGCTCACATAGACACCTTGCTTTCCTGTCCCCACCTACATAAGCCCCTGCCTGGAAGTGAACTCTGGACAGGGGACTTCTTAGCTTCCCGGAAGAAAAGCTGTGTCTGAGAAGGGCGGGGGAATCTGGTGGCTGCACGGCGAGACGTCCCAGGCTCACGTGGGCACAACAGCCACTCGGCGAAGGCCGGGGAGGAAGTCCTGGTGGGGCTGGCACACGGCAAGGCACCCATCCATCTGCTGTGTGGCCCAAACAGCAAGGAGAATCATGAGGGCTAAGGCAGCAGAGGGGGCAACAGAGAAATGCAGAGCAAGGTCAAGGGAACAGAGGGTGGAGAGAACGAGAGGGTATTAGGGGAGGAAGAAGAAGGGAAAGAGGGGAGAGGAAAAGAAAGTGGCTGAGTCGTGTCCCCTCAAACTGGTATGTGCAAGTCCCAACCCGCAGCACCTCAGAATGTGACCTAATTTGGAAACAGGGTCATTGCACAAGTAATATAGTTAAGTTGGAGTCATACTGGTAGGGTGGACCCCTAATCTAAGTATGACCGGTGTCCTTGTAAAAAGGGGAGGTTTGGACACAGACCTGCACACAGGGAGAAAGCCATGTGAACATGAAGTCAGAGATGGGGTGACGGGCCGACAAGCCAAGGAACGCCAAAGGCTGCCAGCAAACCACCAGGAGCCGGGAGAGGCGTGGAAAAGGCTCCTTCACAGCCCTCAGAAGGGACCGAGCCTGCTGACACCCCGATCTGCGACCTCCGGCCTCTAGAACTATGAGACAGGAAATGTGTGCTGTTGGAGCCTCCCCGTTTGTGGCTGTTACAGCAGCCCTAGGACACTAGTACGGAGGGGAAGGGAAGGAGGAGGGAGGGTAAAAGGAGACATCCGTGCAGCGCTGCCATCTCCTTCCTAAAATCCAGCCGTGCCTGGGAGGGGGGCTCAGCGCTGCGCCCCGCTGTTCCCACAACCCTGGGCCCAACCTCCCTGCACGTTCCCTCCAGCCCCCCGCCGGCCTTCCAAGTCCTCCCAGTGCGGCGGCTCCTCTGCGTTCCCTTGGCCAGAGCTACCTCTTAGGAGGATTAATTTTTAATAAATCAGCACTCTGTTTTTCTGTACTTATTAAAATTTAAGACAATGAGTCATGGAACCCGCAAGGATTGGGTTGACTAATTACCGCCGAACAGCTGCCTGGGATGACTGTGTGGCCCTCAGGGAGCGGGCAGGGGCTGCTGGTGCGCAGCTCTGAGAGAGGCTGGGTGATGGCTCTGTAGCCGTGTGATCTGCATCCGAGTCAAGGGCAGGGAACCGCCAGAGGGCCCTGGGGTCACACGCTCAGGCATCTCGGGAGCATCGCCAATCCCAACACTCCAGAGGAAACGGGGCCCTGAGAGGAGGGGAGACCGGCCCTGCCACTGGCCCATGGGGTGTTCAAATCTAACTCTCCACTGAAGTGCTCCAGAAGAGGGGTGCAGGGTCTCCCCTGGAGGCGCAGTGCATAAGACTCCGCATTCCCAATGCAGGGGGCCCAGGTTCAATCCCTGGTCAGGGAGCTAGATCCCAACACGCGTGTCGCATCTAAGAGTTTGCATGCCACAACTAAGGAGCCGGCGTGCTGCAACCAAGGAGCCCACGAGCCACAACTAAGGAGCCCTGGAGCCACAACTAAGGAGGCCGCCTGCCTCAACTAAGACCCGGTGCAACCAAATAAATAAATAAATATTTTTAAAAAAAGAGAGAGAGAGAGGGGTGAGGCCCTGGTGAGTGAGCTGGGTACATGGGACACGCAGCCACCCCCTCCTCTGCCACTCAGTGCACGTGGCCTGCACTGGCCAGACTGTCACCCTCCCTGGAAGACACTCAGCCCAAACGCCCTTCTCTCTTTGCAGCTCAGTGGTGCTCTCTCCTCCCCTCTCCTTGTTAGCTCCCCTCCCATCCTGGATGAAGGGCACGTTTCAGCCTGCAACAGCAGCAGGGCCGTCACTTCCCACCTTCCTTTTGTAGGTTCAGGCACTGCCTGTAGTTCTGCAAACTCCTCTGTCACCCCTTAAGGCCTCGGCAGCTCCTTCCCTCTGGACACCTCACCACCCCGCCTGTACCTGCTGAGTCAGGTTTGTCCTTCCAACCTCTGCTGAGGTCTCATGTCCCTGCAGGGCTCTCCCCGGATGAGCCCTCCTGCTGCGCCTGAACTCTCTGCCTCCCAGACGCTTTTATCCGGGCACACCCCACACCGTACTTTAATGACTTGCTCTGCTCAAGTCTAGCTTACCTGAGGTCCCCGGGGACTGTGTCCCCCTCTCTGGTACCTAGCGCTATGTCTGACCCCTGGTCAGACTTGGCCAGATGCATGAACACACACACACACACACACACACACACACACACACAGTGGTGTTCACTACAGCTCCTCTAATCAAGCCTTAGGGTTCCAGCCTAACAAGCGTGGGAACCACGGGAGATTTACAGACCTGGAGCCAGAGGCCAAAGGTTCAGGGCCTCTAACATTCTGACGTCAGAGGAGCCGGAGTCACAGCGGACGATTCAAATCTCTCCCTTCCCATCTCTAGGCACTTGATGCCTTTTCCAGAAAAGTCTGAGCACGGACAATGGCCCTGCATTGTGGCCATGTCCTGCCTCGCCTTCTCTCACCTCGCTCCTTTCCCACTCCTGGCCCCCGAAATAAAGCAGGGGGCACTTGAAAAGAAAGTTGACAAAGACCCAAGTTTAACACAAAGGCAGTCTTTAAAAGGTCCGAAGGATGTCTGTCAGAAACATTTAGCCCAAGTCCCAGAACACCGCGAACAGTTTAACTCTGTGCCTCGGAAGGACCCCGAAACTCAAGTGTTACCACAGCCTCGTTAAATGGGAAGAAAACACGAGGCAGTGCAGGCCCGTCTCTGCTGTGCTCCTACCCAGCTCTCACAGAAAGGGCGGCATTCTCCCGAGTGACGCAGCAAAAGAACCCGTGTGAGACCAGGCTGAGGTCACTTGGCGGCAATTAAAAGGAGCTGCCACATCTTCCCGAAGCAAACAACCAACACACTCACCAGGCGCTGGCAACCGCCAAGCAAGGGACAGGCAAGGGAATTCTCGAATTATCCTCCCCTGGCCTGCCAGGGTGCCCTCCCCACACACCAAGCCTGGTTCAAGACGTGGGACTGGGAGCAACTAAAGGCCTGGTTATTTTCTGGAGTTATGCAGTGGCCCACCTGAGTGATGTGCGGGCTGCCAGGCTTCCTGCTGACCACTCAGAGGGAGAGTAGCAGGGCTGGAGTGAGGCTCCCCACCCACTGATCCGGGGGGTTCCCAATCAGACTCCTTGTGTTTCTAGAGACGATACCAACAATGAAGCTTTGCGGCTTCCCAGAGTCAATCCGAAATTACACAATGACTCAAAGCCCTTTGACTTTGCTTTGACTAAAGCATGGTAACAGTGGTTGACCTGACCTCTGATGGCCTTTGAGAGATTATATTTATATGAGTATATATATTTACATGTTTATATTTGTCATATTTATAACATTATGAGTAATAACTTTTAATATTATATATTATGTAGTATTTATCATATAGTATACGTATTATATTGTATATTACAAAATTATATGCTTGTATGTGTATGTACGGACACATGCACATAAATATGTATGTATATGAAAATTATATAAATTTGATATATTTTTATTTAAGCATACATTTATATATGCAATATGATATCAAATAGATATATCTATATCAACTTGATATAGATATATCTGATTTGAATCTGTCAAGTCAAAATTCATCTGACTCCCTAATATTTATGAATTGATTTTTAAGAGAGAAAAGTAATTTAAAAAGAAGTAAAGATGTTACAGAACACTCTAATAACTCCTATCATTTCACAGCTGATGAATCTGAAGACCTAGAAGGGGTAGTGTCTTCAGAAAGTTTCTCAAGAAATACTTCAATAGACATTAGTCCCCTTAAAATAAGTTCAGTGGCCAAATAATTCCAGGGAACAGTGTCTACCTGAACCTGATCTTAGAAAATCAGAACACTTGTTAGCAGAGTAAAGGCTCTGAGAAGTCCTGCACTTAGGGAATTCAGCAGTTGCTAAATTTATTTATAAATAAGTTTATTTGGCCATAGAGTCCTTGTGTCTCTTAACATTTCACACTGCCTCTGGGAAAACGTAGCCCTAGGGAGAATGTCCAGTCTTCCAGTCTAATTCTGCTCCCAAGAAATGGTGAACTTGGCAGGAGTGGTCAATCTGACCACACACTAAAACTCGGGGCCTTGGAACACGACACTGACAAACTTCCCATTCCCCTCCCCTCCCAATAGCTAGGAACTTTCCAAATGAGATGCCAATAAAAACATAGGGCCCAGGGTGCATGGAGATCGGGTGGGGGAAATATCATGCCTTGTTCCCTTCTCAAGGAGCCTTGGAAGGTTCAGGTAAGTCTCCTGCCAAGGATACTGAAATGGTTGAGAATGACCTAGAAGGCAATCATCTGCCCAAAATAAACTACGAGATGATGCAGCCCTGAGAACTATATCAACGTTCTGTGGTAAAGATCTGCTGACCCACAGGCAGCAGGCCTGAGATTCAGCCCTAACTACGCTCCTGACCATGGTCCTTGCCCAAGACCGTAACTGTGCACACCCAGCTCCAAGACAGGGGAGTCAGCTCTGGCGCCCCTCACTCCCTCTCCCAGACACTATGAGGCTGAGAGGAGATACAGATATAAAAGTGCTCTGCCCTCATCCCATCCTGTCTGTGTCTGTCTCCCCCGCCTCCCAGCCCGGCACCACGAGCTCTCTGCCAAAAGCAGGAACCACTCTTCAACCTCCTCGTGTTCCCAGGGACCAGCTCAGAAATGTCGAGGACGGCTCCTGTTAAATGGTGGTGGTTATTTGATGGTTTTAGTCGACTGCCTGGAAATCCCTCACTCTGCCGTGGCTGCTTCAGGTGAGAGTTCATGAGGGTCGCCTCCGTGGGGCAGCTGGTCCATCTTCACACGTGATGACAAGGCATGCAATAAAAAGCTTCCTGGTGATGTTTCTACCACACCTCTGCCCCAATTAATCTTTAAAGCTTTGTCTGGAGAGCCCAAAGCCTTTTCAGACATCAGCTTGCACAAAATACCTGCACACGGGCAAACACTGCGATGGGACTGTGTGTGTGCGGGGGGATGCCTGCGTGTGGAGGGGAGGGGAGAAGCTGAAGTTTCCCCAACATCAGGCAGCAGATCAGCCCGGGGCAGGGTCTACTGAGCTCTCCCGGTGTCCTGTCTCAGAATACAAACAGGAGGCCGACGACGCAACCTGGGACCCCCACCCTGGCCCCCAGATCCCTGCACTGGCCCAGTTCTCCTGCTGTGTTGGGTTCCAGCTCACCACATCTCTCAAGGCATCTCTGTTTGTTTTGGACTCACTCTACACAAAAACTTAAACACTCAGGGGGCATGAGGAGCGAAAATGGTGCTGGTTTACAGTTGATCTCTTTTTAACGGCTGTAATCTTTAATTCATAACAGTCTCCTGAACCAGGCAGGCAGCGGACAAGGGCTGAGGGCCACCCCCTTCCTTGGGGGGCAGTTTAAACACAAGCGGCTGTACAGGAAGTTGGTTTTCACAAAAGCAAAAAAGAGAAAAACATGCTCATTTACAAGCAATGGCTTCAAGCTCCCCAGTCTTGTTATTGTTGCCAAGGGGTCCGACAGTGACCGTGACCACAGCTCCCTGCGCATGAGGTGAGAGGCAGGGGTGTCACTGCATTATTCAGGGGTGATGACAAAACCATCTCTCCTGCAAAGTTACCACAGAGAGACAGTTTCATATACGAGGAGCAAGAGACAGCTGTCTGTACTCGAAAAGAAAAAGTTCTTTTCACACACGGGCCCAGAGCCATATGAAGAGGTACGAGGAGGGAACTCCCAGTCACTGGGCGGCTCTCACGCACCTGAGCACGTGCTACGTGCTTTATGGGACCTTCTAAGGTAAGCGGGGAAACCCAGGCTCTCAGAAAGTTACTTAACAGTGTCAAGGTCATGAAACTGACAACAGCAGCAGTAGGGTTCCAGCCAGGCCCTCTGATCCCACCGCAGGGGCAGCCACAGGCAGGGCCAGTACGGAGGATGGGTTGGGACCCCCAAACGGAGCCATGCCGGCACCCCTGCTTCCCGGGCCGGGGGCTGGACTACTAACACTGCTGGTTTTAACCTGGTCAAGAGTTCAAGTGCCACGTGAGCTACCTGGCTGCGAAGAACTGTTCCATTCTCTGGCCACAGTCCAAAGCGCAGACCTAGGCTGAAGCGAGTCTCAAAACAATATGCCATTGGCAGCTACAAGGAGAGGGAGGGGGGCCTGGAACCACGCGTGAACACCCTGGAGAACAGTCAGTGGGTGCACATGGCCACCCGCACACCCGCAGCAGCGTCTGGACCCCTGAAGGAAGCGGTCCTGGCTCTCTGTGGTTCCTGGTCTCAGGGGCCGGCAAACACGTAGTAATCGTCGCTCAGCCTGAGGCTCCTTCAGGTCAATGACACACTTGGGGAACGTGCCCAAGACCCACACAGGACTCCTAAGGGGTGCAGTCCTCTCCACTCAGCTTTCGGTGGCCCTTTATTTCATTGAGGGTTACGCCCTAGGAATGAGGGCTCCTCTCTAGGTGTTGGTCTAGGCAGCCAACTAGATACCAGAACACGGGGCCATGCAGCCCGTTCTGCCCAGCACAGCAACTCATCCAACCAGCGGTGTTTCATGAGGAAGATAAAGATAGGAGCCCTGGGGTCAGACGGTTTGGATCCGGGCTCTGCCAATTCCCAGCTGTGTGACCTTGAACAAGTCACTCAACCTCTCTGTGCCTCCACCTCCTCCTGTGTAAAGTGAGAAATAATAACAGTGCCAACCCCGAAGACCGTGTGAGGACTAAAGGAGTGAATACGAAAGAGTCCACAGCATAGGAGACGTGCTCCACACGGGCAGATGTGTTTGCTCCTGCTGCTATTCTTTTTTTTTAAATAAACTTATTTTTGGCTGTGTTGGGCTTTTGTTGCTGCGCCTGGGGTTTCTCTAGTTGCCGAGAGTGGGGGGCTACTCTTCGTTGCAGTGCGCGGGCTTCTTACTGTGGCGGCTTCTCTTGTTGCGGAGCACGGGCTCTAGGCACGTGGGCTTCAGTAGTTGCAGCACGTGGGCTCAAGAGCGCAGGCTCAGTAGTTGTAGTGCACGGGGTTTAGTTGCTCTGCAGCATGTGGGATCTTCCCGGACCAGGGCTCGAACCCGTGTCCCCTGCACTGGCGGGTGGATTCTCAACCACTGCGCCACCAGGGAAGCCTTCTTGCTGCTATTCCGATGCTGGAGTTGAGCTTCTTGCTTTGTCCCTCTACCGCACTGGGAAAAGCAAAGGAAATCAAGTATCCCATGATACCACTGAATCCTCACCACGCAGTCATTTTAGGGATACGGCTCAACCCCAGATTATCAGGTTACAGACGGGAGCTGTGGTGCCCGTTGCCGGGGCAGCAGGCCTCCTGAGCTGCCACAAGTTGCCCCCCAAACCAGGAAGGTGGCGTCACAGTGATTACGTGCACGGGTGAGAAGCCCCTCGGTCAGGACTGGCCAGGAGGTCTGGTGCACATCTGCCATGCAGAAGCCCCCTCCTCTCTGAGGTTAAACCCTGTGTCCAAATCCCACTTCCCCATGTCTCAGCTGTGTCAGCTGGGGGCAGGACGTGAACCTCCCCCCAGGTCCTTATCAGTGAAACAGGGATGAGGACAGTACCAGCCTCATGGGGGCGGGTAGGAGAAATGGGTAAGATGATGCCCAAGTAGTGTGTGGCTCAGTGCCTGGCATGTTGTGGGCACTGAGTAAAGGGTAGCTGTTCCAACTGCAAAAATGAGAGAAAGCAGGCCTCCTCTCTACAGATCAGAACCTTCTCAGAGAACAGCCTTTTCAAGAACAACATCCCTCTTTGCTCTTTCAACCTAAGTCCAGAAAAGACAGTCCACGTTTAACGATCCTAATCTACAGAGAATGAAAGTGAGCAGAGGATCACGACAAGAACTTGTCTGCCCCTCAAGAGTCCGGGACACATAGGTCGGGGGTCTCTGGCCTACGGTGGGGCACGCACAGCCAGGAGGCAGAGGTCTGGTTTCTAGACTTGACTCTGCCACCGGCAGGCAAGGCAGTCCTGGGCAAGTCATTTTCCCTCTGGTAGGATGGACACAGGCCCCTGGGGCCCCTTCCAGCTAAGAGTGTGCACCTGCCCCCCATCTGGAGGAAAGGGTCCCTCTGCCCCAGTGGAGATGGCCGGAATCTCCCAGCCGGACCCCAGCTGGACAAACCCCCGCTGAGCGTCTAGGGAAGTTGCTAAGCTGGTTTGCAAGGTGCTGACCATGGAAGCCCTTACCATGCCCTCTACCTGGAGCCTGATGAAGTGGGTGTGGTCAGAGGGGCCCACCTCCAGGTCAGGTGGATGTGCGCACACAGGAGAGCTACTCTCCAGGCAAGGAGGAAAGGGCATCACCGTTGGTCACGGTCAACAAAGCTTGGAGGGGTCCAGGCTTCTCATTTTCACAACCCCCAGACCCCTCAGCTCTCTTCTTCCCCCTGGGAAGCTGGGACCAGAGAGCCAGCTAATAGAGGTGACAGATCACACTTGTCCCTTCCCTCTTTCTGAAAGGCCCAAGTGCCCCTGCTGGGCAGCAGTTGTGAAGAGTCTTAAAGACTGTATGCGGCCCTATAAGGAGGCAAGGAGGAGGAAAGTGGGCCGGGCCAGACAGCTGTGCCAATTTCACTGTCATTCGCGAATCACACATCCGCCTTCCTAAGGCTCTGCATCTTCAACATCCCACCTTAAATCGCAGAGAGAAGCAAAACACCAAAGCAATTTTTCTCTGCTGGCCTCGGCAGAGGTACAAGCAGGAGAGAAAGAGATGAGGGACCCGTCCTCTGTGAAGATCCAGCAACGGCTCCAGGATCTCTGCTCTTGGAAAAAGGGCAAAGCGTCTACTGTTCGGAGACACGAGGCCCTGACTGCTGCTGCTGCAGAGATGTCACAGGACAGGCGGCATGGACGCGACCGCTTGCGGAAGGTCCTTGGGCGTCCACTACGGACAGATCGGCCCGCCACTTCAGAAATGACAACCAGCTCTTTGAAGGAGGCTTCCTCAGGCACCATCATTCATGTCTGAGGACTGACTTCCCCAGCTAAGGATCTCATCTGTGCACTCCAGGACAGGACTGTCTGCCGAGGAGGTGGAGCCTTCTCCATAAAATCCCTACCCTAAGTGTGTACCCCATATGCACGCACACACCCACACTCACACATTTACACACTCAAAACCATGCCATGGACACTACTGTCTGGCAGACAGTTTTGGGCCCTCCCGGTTCAAAAGACTATCAGGGTCTTAAGCAAAGGAAGCTTAAGTCTAAATACCCGGCCCTCAATTAACTCCCCAACACTTTGCTACTTCTGGACACTTACCTGCATCGTACAACCACCCATCTCCCCAATCTTTTTTTTTTTTTTTAATAAATTTATTTACTTATTTATTTTTGGCTGCACTGGGTCTTCGTTGCTGCACACGGGCTTTCTCTTATTGCGGCGAGCGGGGACCACTCCTCGTTGCGTTGCACGGGATTCTCACTGCACTGGCCTCTCCTGCTGCGGAGCACGGGCTCCAGGCACGTGGGCTTCAGCAGTTGTGGCACACGGGCTTCAGTAGTTGTGGCTCGCGGGCTGTAGAGCACAGGCTCAGTAGCTGTGGTGCATGGGCTCAGTTGCTCCGCGGCGTGTGGGATCTTCCCGGACCAAGGCTTGAACCCGGGTCCCCTGCACTGGCAGGCGGATTCCCAACCACTGCGCCACCAGGGAAGCCCCTCCCCAATCTTCTTAACGATCCATCTTCCCGGATTCGTAACAGTGAGGAAGCTTCATGGAGCCCAAGGAGAACTAAGAGGGTAGAAACAGCACCACCACCTGCCAGGCCACCCAATCCCTACACTGGTCCATCCAAGCTCCCTCTTCTCCCAGCTAAGTCTCAGGAAAGGAAAGAAGAAAAAGTGAAGGTTTGAGGGAAAGTGGAAAGCCTACCACAACAAAACAATACTGTATTATTTCCTCTGAGTATATAGAAAAGTACATAAATGCACAGAAAAAGCTCTGTATGAATATTCGCCAAAATGATAAAAGCAAGCTCGGGGCGTACGGATGAGGCAGAGAAGGGAGAGTAAACCGTCCAAAGGGAATTCACCTTTTCTACAGGGCTTCATTTTTCCCAAGGAGACTGTCTCCCTGTATTACTTTATGTAATTTAACAAAGCTTTTTTTCCTTTCTTTAAGCTGGGGGTGCCATTTCCAGTTGCTGCTCTAGCCCCAGAAGGAAATAAATCTTCTTCCTCCCTCTCATTTTTCCTCTTGAAGAGGGAAAAGGAAACCCTGTTCCCTCTAATGTTGAATTTGCTGAAGGTCAAACTCTAGTGCCTATAAACTTTGATAATGTCTCCATAATTTACTATTTTTTACAGGCTCTATAGCTTTTAATAGCAAAAGTGAGTAATTCTTCACTGTTCATTTGCAGCATGGGAAGGGAAAAAAATCTGCCGTGTCTGACGCGTCTGCACTAAAACACTTCATTTTCTTCTCTAGTCAGTAAGTGAACTAGAAATTACTTCTTGCAAACAGATGCAAAGGTCTATAATGGACACACAAAGTATGCGTCTATGATCAAGCCTGGGCAAAGACGAGGAAAACGAAGGCAGCCACCCAGGGGGCAGTTAGCACCCTCCAGCAGCTGAGGTACACTTTACGAAATGTTTCTCTGCTGGTCTACAAAGTCACAGATTTCTTTGGTCATCAACAAGTTAAAAAAACAAACAAACAAACAAACCCAGCAACCCCAGTCCTTCATAGATGTGAAAACAATTCCAAAGTGGGGGAGACCTGTTACTCTGGGGCTACAGACCAGGACGTGGGTGAGAAGGGATGGAGGTGGAGATGAGACAGGGAGAAAGCATGGCAGCCTCACCCCTCCCAAGAGGGGCCTCTCCCCGAGCAGGAGTAGGCTGAGTGAGTGCACCTGGCACCCACACGGGTACTACGTGTGCATTCCTGTAAATCAGGAGCTGTGACGGGGGCGCACAGGATGGGTGTGTGGTATCGGCATTGGCGCATCACGAAAAGGGCATCGGCCGGGGAGTCAGGTATCTGCGTTTCCACCCTAGCTTGGCTTTCAGTCAACAACCCAATAATGAAGCCTTTAATGATGACAAAGGCTATTTAACATTTACTAAGCACTTACTTCCTGGGTGCCAGACTCTGATCTCGGTTGACCCTCTCTCCAATTCTCCACTCATTCCTAACTGTGACCCCCCATTTTGCGGAAGAGGAAGCTGAGGCTCAGTGCAGCTATGCAGAGGCCAGCTCAATGTCCAAGCCAGTGAATGGCTGCTGACACCGCGACCGCGCCACCTCAGCCTCTCTAGGCTTCCTTTTCTGTTCCTCACCGGGTTTGGAGGCTCCCAGAGCCACACAAAGTCAAGTCCTTACAGAGACAGCCAAGTAGGACCATTCCTCGAGCCATGAGAACCTTGGAGCAAGCACGCCTCTGCCCCAAAGACGTGAAAGCCGAACAGGCGGTCCTGGACCTCACAGATCCATTCTTCACCCCTCCCCAAGCCACCCCCCCACCCCGGCTTGCTGCGACAGGGAAGCAGCGTGAGATTTTTGTTATTAACCGTTCCAATAGCAGAAATCCATGTTCCCCGCCGCTGTGTCGTTCTACTGGGGGTGAGGGGGACCCGCTCCACAAACCCACGGGCAGGGTCCCTGCCAAAATCCACCACATGCTGTCTTCCTGTTCATTTCGCCCCACGGATGATCTTTAAGGCTTTTTAATTGTCCTTAATAAATTACCTACACGCGCACGATTGTTACAATAGTTTCATTAATTTTTCTCGGTGCGTCTAAGCTGTTTATCACAGAAGTGTTAATGGAAAAGAAAAACATGCCAGGCAGGCTCTTTCTCACACACTCTGGGCTTGGGCAAATTAATGCTTGTGGGACTGCTTTCCCGCACCACAAACAATTAGGGACATATCTTACTTCACCGCAGCAGATCGGCTTTCAGCAAGGCCAGGAAGAGTGTGCCCACCAGAGAGCCCTGGGACCGCCCGCTCTGGACCCGGCACACAAATGCCTGCCTTGTGTTCCGTAACTTGTAACTTCACCTCGGCCCTCAGGCGGCTGAAACCTACACTGAGAGTCTAGCAGTTCACTGCTTGCCCCACACCAGCCAGGAGAGGCGTGTCAGATGACGCGCTTCTTGGCGTTCGACCCGAAGTAAATGATCAGGGGGGACGGGTAAGAGCATCCTGATGGCCAGAACGGACGTTCTGGAGGCTAAGCAACGAGAAGCAGAGGACGTGGGCCCTGGGGTCGGGCAATCAACAGGGGACTGATTGTCTGGCCTCCCAGGGGCTGGAGGAAAAGGGCACAGAGGCTGCTGGGAGTGTAGCTATAAAACCTGAGACGGCCTATGTCATTCCACACACTCACCATCTGACCGAGAGCTCGGCAGGACAGCTGGGTCAGCTGGGCCTTACTCATGTGACAGCAGGCTCGGGCAAAACACGGACCAGCCCTCCACAACCAGTCCATCTGTCCAGGGGTCCCCCTTCCCGAGCAGGGGGCTTTACAATTTAGAGCAAACTGCTGTAGCTGGCTTCAGAGCTGTTAAGGGTGACGGTCAACCTCCTTGGAGCCGATGGATTTGTCGGATTCAGGGTTTATGAAGCAACGTGGCATCAAAGCATATGTGAGTGCAGCTGAACAGTCAAGTCCAAAGCTTCAAGGCGTGGCCCACTCTGATCCTGGCGCTTCCTCCCAAAAGGCTCAGTTCTTGCCCCACCAGATGACTTGGTGTTCCCCTAACACACTTTTGCCCGAGTGGGTTTCTCCTTGCCAGAAAAGTTCTTCCCATTTTCATCTGTCCACCCTTCAGATCCCAGACGGAGTCATTCAGAACCAGTGATGCTCCCAGAGCGTGTGGAACCGTCTCTTTTACAGCCTGGTGGGCGCCTGGAGAATATTCCCTGAGCTGAATGGACGCTCACCCTTTTCTCTAACTGGTGTTCCTCGTGGTGCCTTCGCTCCTGTAACTGACTAGATCCTCAAGGAGGAGCCCCAACTGAGAGCACCTCTCCAGGGCCTAAGAGGCTCACCTCCAGGGAAAAACACCTACTCTGTGCGCTTGGCACCGCTGATGTGGAAGCCCACGTGGCGGAGAGCACCGAGGGGGGCCATGTGGGCAGAAGCAGAATAGCTCCCCAGCGCACTGAGAATAAATCCACACTCCGGACGACGCCCTGCCCACCTCTCCAACTCCACCTCCCAGCCAGCCCTTGCTCCCTTGCTTACTCTGCGCTCCAGCTCCAACATCCTTCCTCCTGTTCCCTGAACTCACAAAGCTTGGGCACTACACATGCTGGCCATCTGCCTGGAAACCCCAGTCCTCAGATGGTCCGTGAGGCCTCTGCCCGCTCTGCCTAAACGAGCATCCTCACACCCCCAGCCCGGCCCTCAGTCCCTCTCCAACCTAACACTCTATTCCATTTCCTCTTCACCCGGATCAATATCAGTAAGTAGCACGTTCATTTATCTTTCTTGTCTACAGTCTGACTCTCCTTTAGATTACAAACTTCGTGAGAGCAAAGAGCCGGCTGTCTCATCCACATCTACACCTGCAACGCCCAGGACCACGCCTGGTACAAGGGAGACCCCCCTAAACAGCTGTTTCACAAATGAGGGAAACATGCTGTCGTAGAACAAAGTTTGGTCTCCTAAATCCCTAGAGAAAGGCTCCGTATTCTAAGAAAGTGGCGTGGTTCAGCTGAAGGCAGCCCAGGCAGCGCCGAGAGACTGGGAAGACTTGGGGATCTGGGGAGATACCTCCGGGGAGCACTGGGAAACACTCGGCATGAATGAACAACAACTAGTTGCGTGTTAATATATGCTGCCTCTGCCTTATGAAGACTGTAATTTTCTTCACTAAAACACTGTCTAGCAGAACCGACTCCCCTAATTACAGACGTTTACATGCATTATAATCTTTATACAATTAAACCTACTTAAAAGAATAAATGATTAAATGCCCCCCTTGCCCTGTCACCAACCCGTCCCTCCTCTACCCACCGCCACCAAAAAACAAATAAGAACAACAACAACAAAACAGGGTGCTAAATGAGAACGCCAAGTTGAGTTGCAGACACACAGAAATCCCAGGAAATTGAAATTCCGGCTGACGCAGAACACTGTCGCTACAGGGGGGAAAGTCAACGTTCAACTTCAAACCCGGCATCTGACAGCTCAGCATCTGACTGCGATGTCAAATTAAAGCCTTGCACGGATCGTACAAAATGTCTTATTCCAGGAGCAAACATCTTCCCTTGCACAATTCATCTCCAGACACAGTTTGGTGACCAGCGGAGGCTTTTCTGGCATCAGCCCCAGGAACAGATCACAAAAGCATCCCTGGCCCGCGGGTGTTCACCAGGAAGTCAGTGGGGACACCTCTGAAGGCAGGCTGGCTTAAAGGATAAATGTCCCTTTGGGACCCTGGCTGTGCATCCTGGGGAAAACAGCCATCACGGAATTTCCAGGACAAAGGCCCCGATGTCAGCTACTCATCTGATGCTAACACCCCGCTTTCTAAACATTCAGCCTCAGGGAGAGAAAAAGGGGGCACCCCAGACCAGACCCGTGTCCTCCTGTTTCAAGTACTGAAAGGGCCCTGTGTACAAAGCTGTGCTATCTGAACCCCTGAAGAGCTGGTGCTTGAAAAGGAGACCAGGCAGGGAGGTTTCATTACAGCCACAGAGGGGACCCGCCCCCACAGGGCCTTCTCTCATCACTCTAGATGTGCCTTGAAAAGGCCTCTTTTCTGCCTGGGCCTCGTTCAGTGCCAGGCTAACCGGATGTGGTATGTGGAGGGCAAGCCAGGCCCGGGAGGTCTTCAGACAGCCAGAATCATCTTCCCGCTCTTCTGGGGAACAAAGTTCCCAGCACAGAAGAAGGACGGCTTCGTGGAAGGATCTGGGTCATGTCGCGGCCCTGCAGCGACCACCGATGGGCAAGGTGCACCGCGCACGCTGAGCCTCTGCGCTCTGGTCCGTAAGCTGGAGGTGACGCAGAATCTGCCTCGTAAGGCTGCTGACGTTCCGTGCGTAGCAGCTGTGATCGTCAGGCAGAGTGCCCGGCCATTCTTCGGGAATTCTGTAAATGTGGCAGGAACTCGGGCCCCTCGCTCGAGTCCCTTCTACGACTTGAAAGCAGAGAGGTTTGGGGAGCGGGTAAAAGGGCAGGAACCAGCAAGCACTTGTTTCTCCTGTTTCCTTTCCCGTCTCCTTCCCTGGCGCTGCGCCTTGCCCGTCCGCCCCCCAGGGCTAAGCAGACGGCAGCTGCAGTTCCTCAGATGGTCCACGAGGGCACCGTTGGATTTATGGGGAGACAGGCATCCAGCCCAGTTTTTCCGTGAGAACGAAAGGAAAGTGGCTGTGCTGGGCACATCCCCTTTGGCCTCTGAGGAAACTGAGGCTCAGAGAGGTGAAATGCTTTGTCCGAGGACACACAGCCGGTGAGCGACGGTGTGCAGCCTGGGACGTCAAATGAGACCAAACCCACGACAGGCCTGCCTCACCGAGGGGGAACGGCTGAACACAGAGGGCTGAGAGCACACACAGCTTTAAGTGTCAGCTCAGCCCCTAACTTGCCCTTTGACCTCAGAGTCTCTCCTAGGCACAACGGAGGCAGGCCCTCCCACCGTTCTGTGGATCCCTGGGTCACCGAGCTCCTGGGCTTCCCCACACGACAGCCTCTGTCTGCACTTGGCCCGCAGGCACCTTCCTCGGGTGCTCCGGGTAGGGTGGGCGGTGGAGAGAGGCCGCCGGAGCCAAGTGTGCCCAACGCAGCTGCCAGGAAGTCTCATTAGTCAGCACCAACAGCTGCTGCCACGGAACACGTGGCACCGATGGGGACGCGCCCGAGACGCGGCTAAACCTTGGGGGTGGCTGCACCGCAGGCGCGGCCAAGCTAAAGCAGGTTCCAGAACCTCCACGGGCTCCGGGGGGTCCTCCTCTCGTCCGTGGCTCAAGCCAAAAGGCCCCCAGCGCACGCTTCCCTCTGCCGCGGCGCGGAGCCTGGCTCCGGAGGGGGCCCGGGCATCGTCAGCCAGGTGGACGGACAGGCTGCCAGAGTCACGAGGTGCCTCCAGGGGCCCTGTTTCCCAGGGCTGGGAAGGAGCCAGTCAGGTGGGAAGCGGCTCCTGCCTCTCTCCGGTTGGTTTGAAAGAATATGAGTGTCCCTGCTCACCGCCTTTCCTCGCCCCCTCACGTTTTGACAAGGGCAATTTCTGTAAGCGCTCTGGTGCTCTCCGGCCCTCCGAAGAGTCTGAGCGTCCGATTTCCTGCATTGTCTGCCAGACATAGCCCGGGCCCCACGGAGGCCGGCAGGAGATGCCATGCTACACACCTGCCAGAAAGAAAGGGAGGGGAACGTGGCCCCAAGCCGGCGCCACCTCGTGCGTGCCCACCTCCGCCCGGGCTCCCAGCCTCCCACGGCTCTTCAGCATCCTCTCTCCATTCTCATCCACTCTCATCTCGGGCAGCTGAACCCAGCCTGAAGGAGAGAGGACAGGAGAGGCCAGTGGAGGACAGAGCGCCCAGTTCCTCCGGGGAGACAGCAAGGTGGCTAACTGGACAGGCTGCATAAAGCCCTACAGAAGCCAATGAGCCCCACGCTGTTAAAGAAAAACAAATCCCCAAACAAAAACCTCTCCAAGTTCTGAAACTTACAGCCTCCCCTTTAGGGAAGTGAGGTTATTCATGCTTGAAAACCAAGAAGGTAAACATCTCCAGAAGGTTCGTCGAAATTGGCAGTGAACGTGACACGGAGCCAAGTTTAAAAGTGGAGCCTTCAAGGGGGCCGCGTTGAGGCAGATGGAGGGGATGCTTCCCTTAGATCCCTCTGCCCCTGAAGCCACCAAGCTGCTCTTCACCAAATGAAATCGTAATAAAAGAGACCCTGCAGGTGTGTCCCTTTTACCCAAAGAGACAACTATAGGTACAATGACTGTTGTTGCTTGTGGACCTACTGTGTGCCAGGCAACCTGCTAAGTGCTTCTCATATCCCAGTTAACCAGCGTAATGCCCCTGATAACACTGAACTTACATGAATACGTTTAAATAAGGACACCACTAAGGAAAAGAAAGACAAGAATCAGGCTGAGAAAAGGAAACCGAGAGCAACCCTGAGAGGACATGCCTTCTGAGCATCGTGCGGGGCTCTGTCTCACAGGATCCCCTTTTCCTCAAGATGAAACAGACTCCAAGGAGCTCACAGATGTACAAAATATCATCCTGAAGCTGAGGTTCAAAGCCAGGTCCATCGGCAGAGGTGTGTCCGCATGTTGATGTTTATACTTCTCTTAAGAGAAACAAAAAACAAACAAACAAAACCCACCAAAACCCTACTTCCCTGCAGTGACAACCAGGGGCAGGCTGCAGGGCGAGCGACAGGAGGCTTCTGCAGCACAGAGACACTTCCCAGGGGGCTTGGACTCTAGGAGAGGCAGACAGGAAGGCCGGACTTCACAGATACGCGAGAGCCTCAGGGCTGAAAGTCAGTGTCAAAGGTCTTAAGAAGCATCAGCTTTGGGCCTTAGAGGGGGTGGGCAAATCTCTTTTAATGCAGACCCACTAGGTGACAGACTTACGCCTGCACACCATCCTCTCTGAGTGGCAGGAGGCCTCCCAGGGCTGTGGGACCCCCCTCCCACTCCCCGGTCAGCCATCTTGTACACATGTATCACGGGGACCAGGCAGGAGTGTGAGTGTCTCTGCAAACCCATCCTGGTCGGTGGAAACAAAATACAAAGACCCCATCCTCCCATCAGTGGACTGCCCGCGTCACTGCCTCCTACAAAGAGCCTGAAGATGGGGCCGGCACACACTCTTGTCTTCAGGGCGGTGAGGTCCCCGCAGCCCCGGCAGAACAGCAGGGGGCAGTGTTGTCAGGAACAAGCAGGCCGGGCCACAGCCCCCCTGACCCAGGGGGCCTCTGGCCTGAGTCTGCTTCTGTTTCCCCAGCAGTAAAGAGAGATGGTCCAGGCCCACTGCCTCACTGGTTTCTCCAGAGATGCCAGCTCTTCCCCGCACAGCCTGCGCCCCCAGCCCCTCACTCCTCACCCCGGGCGGCTGGGAAATCATGTCCACTCCCAGGGCAGAGACACATAAAGGAACAAACACACTGAGATCCAGCACCTGCACAGACGGCCATTCATCAAAGGCCCCTGGCAGCAGCTCAGTTAGAAACAGACCAGCTCATCTTGAAGATGACCAGCCCTTCAGCAGAGTTCTCTGGCCTTTAGCAGTGGTATGAGTCTGCCTCCTCTTAACCTCTTTTAGCTCAATGCACCACAGACAGGCCAGTGCCAACCCAGCCAAGCGCAGAGAACGGTCGTGCGTGTGCACACACACACAACAAACCCGGGTGAGACTTGATAAACAGGAGCTGATCGATGTGAAGCCCGGAGAAATGGGGTCCAAAGAGGTCTCCAAGTCCCAGGGATGACAAACACAAAGCTGTTTCCAAAGGAATGAGGGGCGTGGCTTCTTGCACCCCGGCCGGCGCTGAGCAGAGGGACCCAGCTGGCGACCCAGCCGGCTCCAAGGACCCTCATCTGCACATGGCAAACCCACGGCCGCCGCTCCAGCTTCATCTGCACATGGCAAACCCACGGTCGCCGCTCCAGCTCACAGCTCAGAGCGAGCCCTGCCTTGTTTCCAAGCACGGTGCAAACCGCCTCGCGTGGCTTCCAGGACGAAAAGAGAGGTGATCCCAGGTTGACACAACCACCTAACTCTGGAGAGACCGGACGGGGCAGAGAGCTCACTCTGATCACCATCCACAGCCATGGACAGCCTGCTGGTATCCAGTCTGAGCCAGAACAGACCCCCTGCCCTCCCCACGCCGAGCATCACAGGTACGAGTTTTACAGTGTGCATCTAAGTACAGGAGAAAGGCATACACGCTTCCACCCAGCTATCTTCATTCAAACACATCTATGGTATCAGAGACACGTGATCAACATTTATATTCCAGGGAACCAGGCGCGCTAGGATCCCTTCACCTGTGGGGTCATCAGTATGGATTGAATATGTGTCCCCCTCAAAATCATATGCTGAAGCCTCAACCCCTAATGTGATGGTACTTGGACGTGGGGCCTTTGGGAGGTGATCAGATTTAGATGAGGTCATGAGGGTGGAGTTCTTGGGATGGGACTGGTGTCCTTATAAGAATAGGAAGATTCTGGAGCTGGAGCTCTCTCTCTGCACCATGTGAGGACACACTGAGAACACGGCTGTCTGCAAGCCAGGAAGAGGTTCCTCGCCACAGCCCAAAGACACACCCTCATCTCAAACTTCCAGTCACCTTCAGAACTGCGAGAAATAAGTTTCTGTTGTTGAAGGTGCCAGTCTACGGTATTTTGTTACGGCACCTAAGCTAAGACAGTTACAGACCTCCAACTTCTCTTCATTGTTCCAACTTCCCTCTCGGGCCCTCAAGCACTAACCCAGACTTTGGCCCATCCCATAAGAATCCTGGAAATTTATTCACTCATCAGATTCTTAGGAAATGCCCCAAATCTGGGCCACCTTCTACGCTGTGAGCTCCTTCAAGACAAAGGCCATTTTGCCAGTGCCGAGCACATAACCTGCCACAGCCGCCGTCCATTTGTAAGTGCGAGTCACCTCAGGACACATCTTTGCGGTCCTGATGAGGAAGACTCAGGTTGGCCCAAATCTTTGCCCCCAAAATGTCCACTCTCTATCTCATCAGCCTAAGGAGAGCCTTCTGCAGGGCCCTCCCACACCCTCTGAGTCAGGCTAGGCCACAGATTGACTAGAAAATTCCACAAATTTCTGGATGTGAATCTCACCTGTCAGCCTGTACCCTGTGGAATCCCATAAAAATCACACAGGCTTGATCAGATCAACCATAAATCTCGAGATAAGCCAGGACCTCTGCAGCATCACCAGCAAGACAGAGGACGGGTCCTCCGACCGTGTGTCAGGAGCCTGACACCGAACATCAGCTAATTGACAGTGACAACTAGTAGACACCTCAGATCTACTCAACAGGTCTCAGATAACCCAACCGCACGCACATACAACCCAACCCTCTCTGATGGAAAAGCTGAAATTCTCAGGCCCCGGTTCCCGATTGGTCTGGGCTTTCCACAGCCGTGACCTGCTCCATCTCCACGGTCCTCTGATTAAACCCCTCACCTCAATTCACTTCCATTATTTCCCCTCATATATTGTAATTTTTAATTCCGTAGGGGGAGTGTTTTGTTTCTGTAACTGAACTGCGGCTTTCAAACTACTCTTGACCTTCCGGCTCCCCGCCCCCTGCCCAGTTGCAGAGCAACAGAAATGAAATGGATTCCGCTATCAGTGCTCTGCATCTCAGTGATTACGCCCAGCCACCAGGAGTCAGCTTTCTGCTCCATCCCAACAACAGGAACCCGGTTGCTAAATCCAACCCCACAGGCTCAGGAAGGAGGTGATGGAGGAAAGAGGGGGTAACCGAAGGGCACAGGTAACAATTTATGGCCCCCTTGTCACTGCGGTCTTATCTCCGTGGCCAGCCCCTTCTAAGAAATGGTGCCCGTTACTGAACCCCCGGGAGGGCTGCCCCCTGGGACCCAGCCGTTTGGGGACAGGTGGCCCCGCCAGGGTGCGGAAAGATTGCTGTGCAGAGCCCGCCTCGCCCTAGGCTAAATCCTCCTCTTCTCAGCGTGTCACCCGCCAGGCGCCCTAGCTCAGACGGCCTCTAACGGTGAACAAGCAGGGAAGGGAAAGGGGGCAGTGAAGAAAGAATGAAGGCTAAACATCTTCGGAGAGACCCTTCCATGACCACCCAACCCAGACCAGGCCTCCTCTCCCACTCAGAGAGCACACTGGGCTCTCCCTGCAAAGCAGCCACGGCAATTTAACTGCATGTGTGTGTCTGTCTGATGTCAGTCTCCCCCACTAGACTAGACCCCCTGAGAGCGGACCCTGACCGCCTTCTTCCCCACGGTATCAAGCACTCGAGAAATATTTATTGAATAAATAAGTATAAAAAAGAAACACTCTACCGCAGGCTACTAGAAACAGGATAATAACTTATTTTTGGTTAGGCCTCTTTGGGAATCGTTTGGTCCACGCCGCAATGCAGGGAACAGACTAATACGAACTTACAGAGTTCTCTTTTTTTCTTCCCTCGTACCTCTCCTTATTTTTGACGAGCTAACATGCCAGAAAAACGTAACCCTGCCCCACACTTAAGAAAAGACAGAGCCAGTGACGAGCGTTTCAAAGCTTCATTGCAGCGAACACTGGAATTCTACCTGGAGACATGAAAACATCCTTTCCTTCTCCCCCGACCTTTGTGCATGTTTCCCCCAATTCAACCCCCAATTCACTGCACTCCGTGCCAGGATCACGAGGAATGGCACACCCACTGTCGAACCCTTCCCTGAGTTGGAATTCGAGTTTTGACCTGACCCAAGCTCGTTACTGGCATCTAACAGGTGTGACTCAGGGAGTCATCCTTCTGATGACCCAGGAGCAAAAGCCAAGAAACTTCATGTATTTATTTACTTCTACCTCATTTTGTTCCAAAAGGGATTGGAGGTATCAGAAAAATGCCTAGGGCATGATAAAAGGAGATGAGGAAATGACTGAGGATGGGAAATAAACTAAATCCAAAAGCAAGGTTACTGCCCAAAAGTATACATCATAATTGATAAAGGCATTCCCGGGACATGAGCTCCACAAGGCTCCCGTCCCAGATTCCACCCTCAACAGGAAGACGGGAAATATTTCCACTGATATTCCGCAGACACTTTACCCACCCTACGAGTGTCTGGGCTCGGCCTTGGAGATTCATCCACAGGGCACACACCAGGCTCCAGGCTGCAGGTGTCTCTGATGCCCTTGAATCCCATGTCCAACACTCGCAGTGGGGAGGCGGGGAGAGGCAAGCTGCTGGAGTCAACCCAGGAGAAGGGACAGAAAGGGTAGGGGAAACGTTTTCTTCTAAAACCTGGGCATGTCAGCACCCAGCTCTGCCTGCAAAATAAACCCTGTCTGACCTCGGGCAGGACTGGATGCTCTCCTCAGTCCTCCCAATTCTAAAACTTTTATGACTTTCTGATTCACGGTTGTCATGTTCAGAGGAGCGGTTTTATTGGAACACCCATGGCAGTCAGTAGGCTTTCACTTCCACATTCAAGCTCAGCTCTGCAAGCTCTCACTCCTCTGCCTCCTGTTAGGATGGGCTGCCCACACCCAGCGGCTCCTCCATCCCAGTCTCTTGACTCTCTAAACTTCCATTCCCATGTCTGCCAACCCGCATCTTAGCGGAGCCAGGCCCAGGCTGGATGTCCCTCCCTGCATCCCGCAATGTGACCTCAGTTTTCTTTTGTCCAGAGTTTGCAGAACACCCAATACACCCAGGACACAAGTACAACAGTTCATCCCAGAAAATCTGTGAATGTCCATTCCTCCCTCTTCTATAATCTGTTGCTAGTCCGTGTCATAACTTACTGAGCACGTATTCTGTGCTACACGCTGTCCTGAGCCCCTTTCATGAATTCTCTGTTTAATCCTCACCACATCCCAGTAAGGTAGTTACTTAACTAGCATTCTTCTCACCTTACAGATCCGTATACTGAGACTCAGTGAGGTCAGGTCACTTGCTCAAGGCCAAGCCAGGATTCCACCCCATGTTATTTCATTCCAAAGCTCTTAACCACTGCACAGTGGTGCCTGCTTCTACAGTCCATTAGGAAATTTCCCAGTTTTAATCGCTCCCTCACTCAGTTACAGGTTTTTCAGACATGCACTCATCCCAAGAGCTAAGCCTCCACCTGCAGCACTGGGGCGCAGGGAAGCAGGTGTGGGCTTCAGGGTAGAGCAGACCTGAGCTCTAATCCTTATTCAGGGCCCCACAACCTCTCAGGGTTTCAGTTTCCCATGTGTACAGCAGAGCTAATAAGCCCCCAGGTCTCAAGTCCCAACCTTGTTAGCACACGAGTCCGGCAATTCTTGGACAGATAAACAATTTGCTAGGAGGGATGAGCATACTCCCTATGCTTCGGGAAACTCCACAGAAAACATGAATCTGTCACTCAGTCCCACCTGAAGAGCAATGACTCCATCACCAATGCCACAGGGCATTCCAGAGGAGCCATGTGTGCAACGGCACAGCCCTTAGGCCCTCCCGGCTGGGGAGGCCCCTTTATCACAGGGAAATGATTTTCTAATTAAGTGGTGTATTGACTTTATGTGTAAGAGTAGCTCAGGGGAGGATTAGAGACCCACAAAAAAGAATCCTGCTGGGGCACTAAGGCCGGATCACCTTTGGTGGTCCAGCTCCCCGCTATCCAGACTCTGAGGACAGTCCGAGTGATGTTTAAAAATGCTATCATGTCATCTGTCACTTAGAACCTTTCAGAGAACTTCCTGGCACTTAGGGCACAATTCAAACTTCTTTCCATGGCTCACAGGGCTCTCAGTGTCACCTTCTGCCTCCGCTCCCACTCTCAGGCTCCGTCACACTTGCCTTCAGTCCTGTCACAGGGCCTTTGCACGGCTGGTTCCCTTTGCCAGGGTGATCATTCCCCAGATTTGCACACATCTGGCCCCTTTCTTCATTCGGGTCTTAGCTTCAAAGCCAGCTTCTGAGAGAGCCAGCTTCAAAAGCAGCCCCAAGAACTCGCTCTTACGTTATCTGATATTATTTTATGCATATTGATTATTTGCTGGTCACCTCAATGCCTTCCCCTCAACCCTCCATGAAAGCAAGAACCTTGACCATCTTTTATCCCCCAGGGCCTAACACAGCACCTGGCATACCGCAGACGCTCAATAAAAATTTGTTGGGAGAGAAGGAGGAGGGGGCCACGGGCATGAACGACAGTACGTGCAAAGGACAGGAGGTCCAGACGAGCACAACACGTGGAGAAGACGCACGCCTTTGGGGCTGATCGACTCCAAAGACAAATACCAAAGAATCACTGCCATTAAGACTTCACGGGGAGGGTTTGCATTAGGGAGGACCATGAAACCAGGCCGGCGGGGGGGGAGGGGGGGCTGTGTACAGTAAAAAGATCCCTGGACTCAGAATTGGGGGACCTGGCTCTAAAACACAGCTTTCCCACTGTATTAGTTTCCTAGGGTGGCCACGACAAAGTACTGCCAACTGGGTGGCTAAAAACAGGAGAAAGTTATTCCCTCACAGTGCGGAAGTTCCTTCCGGAGGCTCTGAGGGAGACTCTGTCCTGCGCCCCTTGCCCAGCTTCTGGGGGCCCCACAATCCTCGGTGCTCCTTGGCTTGTAGACACATCACTCCAATCTCTGCATCCGGCTTCACCTAGAGTTCTCCCTATGTGTGTCCTCTATGTCTACATTTCCCTGGAGTTCTCCCTACGTGTGTCCTCTATGTCTACATTTCCCTGGAGTTCTCCCTATGTGTGTCCTCTATGTCTACATTTCCCTCTTCTTATAAAGCCATCAGACATTGCATTATAGGGCCCACCCTAACCCAGTACAACCTCACGTTAACTAATTCTACCTGCAAAGACACTATTTCCAAATAATGTTGCATTCTGAGGTTCCAGGTGCACGTGACTGCCCACCCAACCCAGAGCACAATCTCACCTACAGCATCTGAGCCTTCCTTTCCCCATCATTCCACCACCGGTCTCAGATCCCTCCCCTAAAGAGAGGGGGCGGTACCGATCTGGTGCCTGTGCCGTCGGAAGGCTCGTCTACGTGAGCTGAGCTGGGGAGACTGCAGCTTTGCTGTGGCAGGAAGCAGAGGGCCACCGCAAGTTGGGGAGCAGAGACAGTCCAGTAAAAACAAGGTTTAAGGGAGGTGAGTGGGAGACAGATTAGAGCAGGAAGGAATGCAGTGAGGAGAAGCAGCAGTGAATCAGCCCGGCTTGGGCGAGAACAGCAGGCAGGGGAGACAGGCGAGCACAGAGCCACTTAGCAGATAAACATCAGAAGTGAGTCAGGAAGAGCCCTCAGTAATGCCACTGTTCTCCCAGACAGGAATCCGGGCAGGAGAGACCAGATGGGAGTGGGCGAGGTCAGTCGGAGGGGGTTGGAGGGACGAGAACATTCAAATGGAAATGGCTGGCGGTCGGGAGTGTTCCGAGGTCAGGTGGGGAGAAGCCTAGGCTGCAGCTGCAGGTAGACAGTGTGGAGGGGGAGGGATGGTGGCTGAGGCTGGGCATTTCTAGCAAAGGGCCAAGGGCAAAAAAAAGAGGCCCTGAAGCGTCTCCTCCCAAGGGCAGACTGCCTGGTTCCAGACAGGAGCATGAGAGCTCCAAATGGTGGATGTGACTGTCTCCACCTAAACCCAACTCTAATGCTGGAAACAACTAGAAAAACACAAACGGCAGAGACCTGAGAAGGGCTATGCCCCGGGGAGCAGAACAGGAAACAGGGCAAGCCAGGGGAAGAGAGGCCACCGACCTGAAGCAGTCTGTCGCCGGCTCCGCTGGACCCCACACACCCTCTAAGTCACAGAGGAAGAAACTAAGATCCGTTCCGACGCTGGAACTCTTGTGTTTCGCATCCACCAGAGCCACATTAAGTGCCTGGTAATTCAATAATTCAATTAAGAAAGGTCGATTTTTTTTAAAAAAGCTTAATATTTAATGGAAGGGTTAGGAATTGCTACACAACTCGGGGTGATTAATAGTTACAATTAAAGGCTGAACGTGTTGAGGGGAGAAAGGCAAGGCTTCATAGAAACACATGTGTGCTGCAAGGGACACAGCAAGTCACACCCACAGACTAGGAGAAGCCGATCTCCATATTCCACGCCCCAACCAGGTGCCCAGCAGACTCTGTGCTCCAGGGGAGAGCCCTGTGGACAGAACTACCTGGCAGATTCACCCAGGTACAGCAGGACACTCCTGGGGGCAGAGTGCCAAGTAGGGCTTCTCCCAGCCTCCCCAACAAATCAGAGCTTATTTGCTGCAGAGCTGGCATGAGGCCCACTCTGACCTGTGGTCCCATCTTCTTTCCAGTGCAGTCAAGTCTTCCAGGAGGTCGTATAAGTCAGAGAAGAACTGTGATTGGTCAGAAGGGAGAGGGGATGGGCTGAGCTCTGGCAAACCGCTCCAGGGGCAGCAGGGGGTTGTTTTGGCATCTCTGTCTTCTCACGTCAGGGAGACCCTCACCCCTAGACCTCCAGTGTCGCATGCAGAGGGTGCGAGAGAGGACAGCCACACTATACCTGGCCTCCTGCCCCCATGGCTGCTTCTACCCATCAATTCAATGGAAGATGTGACACCCACAGTGCAGTACTCAGGGCCTGAGTCCATCTGTGACACACTTCACATCTCAGGGGCTGACCTGGCCAGGCTGCCACGTGGCCCCACGTAGCAGGAGCCATGCCACATCCTACATGGTGGCCATTTCGACCCACAGGGCTCTGATTTCTGTGCTCAGGAGAGGCCTGGTTCTGACCCCCAAAAAGCAGCCTGGCCTTCCAGGCTGTGAGTCTGTGTGGGTGACAGCAAAGCCAGGCCTTGGAGGGACTGATTGTTCAAGGCAGGAGGGTCACAGGAAGGAATGGCTCGGACACCCAAAGCAATCAGTAAGAAACAGCTTATGTTCAGTGTCAGCATGAAAACATCTTCCCCTTCTGGAGTGACTGCAGAAGGCCACACCTGTTCTTTGGTGCACCCACCTCGGGCCCACACGGGACAACCTGCTGATCAGAAACTGAAGCTCTGCAGCTACGAGGTGCCCAGAGGCAGGACCGAGGTCCAGGGCAAAACAGGGTGGGCACGGGTATTGTCCCTGGAGCTGCGGGCTCACCGATTTCAATCTCCTGCCCTTCCGTTAACCAAGAGTGGTTAGTTAACTTTATAGTATCAGGGAGAGCAATTCTAATGGGCAAGAGAACAAAGTCTCCACTCCCCAGTTGAACCAAGGTGAGCTGGAACTTTCCATGAAGGCAGTAGGTATCAGGCATGCTAAAATACCCCCATCCTCATATGGGTATCTGATGAGAAACCAACACGTACTGAGCATCTACTATGAAGCAAGAGCTGTGACGGGGATTCTGTTTAAGTTCTCTCTCCTGAGCCGGACCCCCACCAGGCGAGGGAGGGGACTATTGTCTTCACTTTTCAAAGGGAGGTAACGGAGTTCAGAGGAGTCAAGGAACTCACCCAAGGTCCCACATCCCACAAGTGCTGGCTCCCAGCCCAGGTCTGTTGACCTCAGAGTGTGAGTTCCAACAGGGGCGAGGTGTCCAGGCCCAGGACAGCGGGAGGGCCCTGCTAGGGTTGCCATGCCTCCCACCTGCCTGGAGGTGGGACTTCTACTGGCCTTCCATCTTACCATTCTCCAGCTGACCAACAGGGAAGGGGGCTGCTCTCAGTTACCACTGGACGTCGACTGGGTCTCAGCAACAGAGGGGCCTTTTATCTCTAAGAGTGGAATAAAGAACATGGTTTCCAACTAAAGGCTTTACAGACAAGGGCACAGCAAATGGAGTTTCCTTTGGTTTGTGGTCCTTGGAGGACCTCCGGCGTGCCCCTGAGATGATAACCAGGGCCAAATTCAGGAAGAAGAGGCAAGCAGGACAGCCAACCCTCCTGACCTTCTGAACAGCTGAAGCCCTTTGACTTTCGTGACCAGAGAACTAGAGCCGCCTCCTGCCCTCACTCTGACCAGTCCACCAGCGCCCCACCGTGGCCTGGCCCCGCTTCTTCTAATTGCCCCAACGAGGCACAGGCGCCCATGTGTGAGACAATGGGCCACAGTCTCAACCCTCAGGCAAGGTGCTGCCAGGAAGGGTGATGAGTGGGTGCTCAGAGACCTTCAGCCTTGAGGAGCAGACAGACAGATGGACTCTGTTGAGGGCAGCCCCAGCGTCTCTTACATGGCCAGATGAGGGGCGAAGAGCTGGAATAAGAAAATTAAGTCCAATGGAAACAGTACTGTTGCTGTCAGGGGTCTACGTGTTAGGTGAAGACCTGTGACTGAATGATGAACAAACGGACCGCTGTCCTGGATCACTAACATGTCTTGAACCCCAACGTGCCAGACCGTCAGGGTACAAAGGAGAAACCACCATTCCTGCCCTTGAGACACATGCCCACAAGGGCGGCAGCAACACCGTCATTACTGATACTGTGGGGAACCACATGAGAAGAGAAAGTGAGCTTGGATTTGGCTGCAAAAATATTTTAAAGCAATACTAATTAATTATAATCACTGACATGAACTGTTTGCCATTCATGCCTAATTACCGTGCAGCGAAATGATGGTGTTTACCATTAAAACGCATCACGCTGTCACTTTGGGGCGAGTCTTCTTTGGTGGCAACAGAATTTCCAGTGAATGGGCAAACGTGTAGATGCTTTTATTCACGGTCATCTGCTAACAAAACCTCCGGGCTTTGGAGGGAGTCCCGATCTTATAAATAATAATGCACCTAAGATTTAAATGAACGTGGTCCTGAGCACTTTGTGTGTGACGTCCTCTGCTAAGGACGCATATGCAACCATCTCCTCTAAGACTCCTCATCCTAGGAAGTACGTTCTACCAAACGGCAGCATTTTATGGAGAAATTAACTTGCCCGAGGTCACACAGCTGGGAAGTAATGGGGCCAAGAACTGGCAGCCAGCATAAAAAGAAACGAAATTGGGTTATTTGTAATGAGGTAGATGGACCTAGAGTCTGTCGTACAGAGTGAAGTAAGTCAGAAAGAGGAAGACAAATACCTATGCTAACACATATATATGGAATCTAAGGGAAAAAAAATGTCATGAAGAACCTAGGGGTAAGACGGGAATAAAGACACGGACCTACTAGAGAATGGACTTGAGGATATGGGGAGGGGGGAGGGTAAGCTGGGACAAAGCGAGAGAGTGGCATGGACATATATACACTACCAAACATAAGGTAGATAGCTAGTGGGAAGCAGCCGCATAGCACAGGGAGATCAGCTCGGTGCTTTGTGACCGCCTGGAGGGGTGGGATAGGGAGGGCGGGAGGGAGGGAGACGCAAGAGGGAAGAGATATGGGAACATATGTATATGTATAACCGATTCACTTTGTTATAAAGCAGAAACTAACACACCATTGTAAAAAAATTAAACTCCAATAAAGATGTTAAAAAAAAAAAAAAAGAGCTGGCAGCCAGGCCCGCCTGCCTCTAGAATCCACGTTCACCACCAATACGACAACTGCAGAGCGAACGTGCAGAAAGCAAGTGGGGAAGGGCGCACACGCACGTGCTAATGGGGGCTACCTCTCAGTGAAGAGACTGTAGTTCTTCCTTTTGCTGAGCTATATATACATCATTTTAAAAATTCTACAGTATAATGAATATGAATTACAGGGGTGTGTGGGTGGGCGTTGGGGGGTTACCATTGGGGTGGTTTGTTATTAAGGACCACAGTCACACTAGCCATGACGCTCCCTGTCCAGAAGCCAACTCCGTGGCGGGGAGGTGGCAGTCCAGGCACGCAGGGCATGAAAAATCCTTGCTGGCCATCTAGACCAACCTTCAGTGTGTGCAGACGTCCTTGCTGTCTGGCCCTAACAGACGGTCCTCACTTCATCACAGCCTCCCCAGATGCCGCATGAGTGGACGGAAGCTCCAGAAACATCTAGCCGGGCAGGGCGGCAGCAGCGGGGGCCACTGGACGATCCGTGCAAAGATCGCCTTTTACAAAAACGCCTTTCCAAGAGTCTGCCAACACACGATCAGCGTCCCTTCCTCTTGTTAGAAGGACACAACTACGGAGGTTAATCTCTTAGACACAAAAAAGCAAAAAGCTTCCAGAATCAGGGCCAGCCTCTTTCCCCAGTGATCTTAGAGCAATGCTGTGTGTTTGGTGACTGAGTAGAATTAGGCTGAAATTCACACAGGGCTAACTCGGAACGGCCCAGGTACCACTAGACGGTCCTAGCCACCTGCAGCCAGGTCTGCCGGGGTCTGCCCTGGCTAGACTGAGGACATTTCTCAGATCCAGGAAGGACCGCTCCCCACTTTAGGAAGAGCCGAGTATGCTAGGAGAGGGCTACATGACCCCACAGACAAGGGCTCTGGCTAAGTCGCTGTGTGTGGGTTGGGAGATTTCTTTTCCGGACGCTCTGAATCTCCAATGCCCAGCCCTGCATCCGGCCCACAGAATGCATCACGACTGACTCACAAATATATACTAAGTGGCAAACAACATGTTCTTACCCAGGAGAACGGAGGGCACTCAAAATCATAGCATAAGAAGAACTCAAGTCACTGGGGCTGTTTACCTTAGAAAACAGGTGCTGTGACAGAGGTGGGAGACAAAGGGGAACTCATAATTGTGCTTCCAGAATTAAGCTTCATGATAAAGTGGCCAAAACGTGGTTTGAGACCCAGCTTTTTGCTACTGAACTAATTTTTGTATGCCCCCAGAAGAGTTACTCTAAATCTGGAAACAGGTGATCAGTGGTTCCCCACCCTAGATGCACATTGAGACTTTTAAAAATAGACGTCCAGGCCTCACCCGGCCCCACCACTTCATCGCCAGAGACAAGTCCCTGAGTTTGTGTTTCTTAAAAGCTCTTTAGGTAATTCTGGTCCACAGCCAAATTTGAGAACCACTGCCATATATATAGCAAACCACTGAGAATATATATATATATATATATATACACACACACATATATATACGTACAATGTATATACCTATATATATATACATACTTATATATGTAAATATGGCTATATGTATAGCTATATCTATACATATTAGAACACTGTTCATATTACATTAAATACAGAGTTGTTCCACTGCAAACCTCAGAAAGCCAAAATAAGGAACTACGTGCTCATCAAAAGAGGGAAGCAGGTTTTTTCCTGGAAAGTGCTTCCTCAAAGCATTAAAAGGAGTCAAAAATGGAAGTTAATGCCTTGGGAGGTTGAAAGAGACACGTAACAAATCAAACGCGGGAATACTGAGTATTGCAGAAGAGATTCCCATACGGATTGGATGAACGGGGCGGACTAAATAACTTTTCACTTTAATGTAGTAACAATGACACCATAACATTTATTGACCCCCACTTCCCATCTGGCACCTTACCTATGTTGCCTTGTTTAATCCTCAGAACCGTTCGATGCGGAAGGTGGTTGGACACCTTTCACTCATCAGCTGGAGAGAAGTTGGGCCCCCATCACACCTTCTACCCCAGCCAGGCTGCTATCCTCACATCCGAAGAGGTCCCTACACACCTTCTCGCCTTTGCTCATACTAGTCTCGCCCCGGAGAAATTCGGAGTTTCTCTCAATCAGAATCTTGCAAAGCAATCAGAGTACCTTTCCTGGATCCCAGCTCAGCCCCAGCTCAGCTGTGGAAGCAGAGCTTTTAGAATTCAGGAGCCCTGGGGCCTGGGGGCATCTGCCACTGCTTGCTTTCGGCTTGGATGAAAGGAGTCGGCTTCCTCTTAACCCCTTCCCCAAACACTCCTCCACCAGGCCCTACTTAACTAAACCTTCACTCTATTGAAATAAAGGTTCTGTGGACCCTGAACCTTTATCTGCAAAGGTTTTTTTAATCAAATGCAGGCGTAAAAACTAAGGAGATGAGGAAGGTGGTGTGAGCCCAGGGCGGTGCGCTGCACGCCAGGCCTGGCTTTCTGCCCCCCTCACAGCACTTTTGACCATCCTGAAGCCCCTTCTGCTCTGTCTGTAGCTCCCATGAAGGTGGAGACCCTGTCATAGCACAGTCCCCTCAGCACCTGGTACACTGACAGCACTCCACAACTATTTATCGAATAAAAGAAATAAATTTAAATGGGCAGAGGATGAAAAAAACTTTGTGATTGATTGGACAAAAGTCACAAAATGGACCCTGGGCTCTACTGAGTGTGAGGCACTGTACCAGGGCCTTGGGGACACACACAAAAGCAGAGGTCTGTAGTCCCCACTGAGCTGGAAGGAAAAGATAAAACAGGTAACAAGCTGAATCTTTATCTTAAAAGAGCAATGCACAATTTAAATAACAATAGCGGTGCATTCACAAGGTAGGATGGAATTGCCAAATGTATTATACGAAGGAAATAAAGTCACCATTTGTCTTCAGTTATATCCTTTCTAGGACAAAACGGGTCGAAGCTAGGAACAATGATCAAAAATCCACTAAAAAATCACAACTGCTCCCTCTTGCATCTCCCTCCCTTCCACCCTCCCTATCCCACCCCTCTAGGTGATCGCAAAGCACAGAGCTGATGTGTATGTATATCTGATTCACTTGGTTATAAAGCAGAAATAACACACCACTGTAAAGCAATCATACTCCAATAAAGATGTTTAAAAAATAAATAAATAAAATAAAATGAAAAAAATCACAACTGAACATTCCCACTTGAAAACATTTTATCTGCCGCCATTTTTGTTTCAAGATGATGGCCTGAAACGCACACTCAACTCTGGGTGGATCCTGAAACCCTCCCACGACTTCAAGGGTCAGCAGCGTAAGGCATTTAAAAGTCATGGGGAAACAGACGCCTCACTCTTCGATATACTTTTTTCGATGTTTCAAACGACAAATTTCAGAGAAATGTAAATTTGAGGAAAACTTGGGTACAAAATTTGGAGCACCAAAGCTCAGAATCGCACCTTTACCACCAGTCACTGGTAGAAAGGTACATCAGTACCACCTCCCTGGGGGACAGTTTGACACCAAACAGCAAACTGTACACAGTATTATTATCTGCTTATTGTCAGTTCCCAGAAGTGGAACTGCTGGGTCAAATGTATAGCACGAGCAGGAGAGAAATGCATTCACAAGGGCAGTCCTGACAGCACTGGTTATGAGACCAAATAATGATAACGATACAGAAAACAACCTAAACGTTCCTAACTAAGGGTTTGAGTAAGTCAGTCACGGTACGTGGGTGTCACAGAAACAATACAAGCGTCCAGTATGGTGATACAGAGTACACCGGCACGGAAAGATGTCTCCGACATATCACTGAACAGAACAAGCAGTCTGGAAAGCAACACAGAGGATTCCATTTCTCTAAACGTGTACACAACCATGTATATAAACATACGTATGTTTACGTACGTGCAGACTGATCTGGAAAGCCACACCAAAACGTTACCATGGGTTATCTCGGGGCAATGAAATACGAGGGGAAACAGTTTTTGGTTCTTTGCTTACTTCCGTATTTAATTTTTTCCAGTACGCCTTTTGTTTTTAAACAAAATCATACCAGTGTTAAAAAATAAACTTCCTTCACGCACGGATCACCCAGTGCAGTGCGAAGTGTTGCACTTGCCTCGTTCCTGATCCCAGCGGCTGATTTCCAGCTCTCGTTTTGGAATATTCCAGGACACCTCCTCGTGACCCAACCACAACCATGGTATACATATAGGAAGCTGAGTGGGATTGAAAGTGAGGGTAACGCAACTCTGCCGCCTGGGAAGAGATGCTCGCAGGAGCCAACCGGGATTTTCAAACCACTGCAAGTGCTTCCTGAATCCCCCGGGGCCAGATCCTGTAGGATGACTAACCCTGCCCCAGGAAGGAAAAGGGGCCTAAAGACCAAGAGTTGGGCCTCATCAAATTGCAAAGATCAGGGGTCAGTTCCCAGGCACAGCCTCCGACGCGGCCCAGAAGCTCTGCTGGGCCCGGCCCCGCAGGCAAGGCAGGCAGCTGTCTCCCCCTGTGCCCCACGGAGGCACTCCCATGCACGCGGCAGGTGTAGCCCTTAAAACTCAACACAGAAGCCCCCGCCTCCGGAGACCACAGGACACGCAAACCCCACAGCTCCAAGCCTCACGCCACATGCACCCTGGGAGGCTAGGAGGCAGCTCTTCCTCCAACTTCTGGAGCTAGGAGAATGTTTTCAAGGGAAGGACAGAGGGTGGGAGAGGGGGGAACCTGTCAGTCAAGCCCCAAGATGCACAGAACTACCGTCCCTCAGCTAGGAAACAAATGCTCAGAGAAACTAAGAGACGAATCCAAGAGCACAGAGCCACTGGGTAGAACTTCAAAGGTACGGCTGCTTTTGATCTTCACCCCGCAAGGCAACCTGGCAGGAAGGAGAGACAGCATTCCTCTCCTCCTGAATCATTCAGTCCTTCATTCTTTGGTTTGAAGAGTTTTAACAGAAGACGGCTACCATACATGGCTCTTTCTTTCCACGTCAAAAACGAGCTCTGAGAACATCCCAGATAGTTCAGGGTTCACGCCGCCCCAGAGGATCTGTGAGAAGAACTGGCCCTCGACACAACCAGCTGGAACATCACAGCGATTGCCCCTGCAGGAGATGTATATAATAAAAATTGAATGCTGCAGCATGAACTTCATACAAACTTGTCCTCTTGGTTTATTCATCAGAAATAATTATCTGTGCTTGCTTTCGCAAGAGCACATATTTTATAGGGTACATTAAAATTTAATGGATTTTTAATAATATCGTAACCGCCACAAGAGAAAAAAGTGGAAAAGGCCACACCACACGTTCTTGCCGCGTTTGGGTGGTTTGGCTCTTAGCGCTGCAAAGAAAGAACTGATTTGGCGTGGAGCGGCGGGCAGGAGAGGATGAAGGGCCCTGAGGAGAGGACGAGAGGATGGAGGCATGAAAAGGTATGCAGCTGACCACTGGCATGGGAGGCCTGTGCCGAGGGCAGGAAATTGAGGAAGACAAGATGCCAAGTTAACAGACTACCCTCCATGGTCAGTTCTGCTTGATTTGACCTGACTCTGGGCCACGTGGGATCCAGTTCAGACCCAGAAGGAAGCAATGGTCATGCATAAAACAGACACTTCAATCGTGTCCCAGCCAACAGAATACAATTCTAGGTCCAGAACAGATTCAAACTGTCATTTAGCCCAACTTTATAGACGCGAGAGCCGTAACCCAGAGAAGATAGATAAATGCTGCCCAAGATCACAAAAGGGGGACTTCCCTGGTGGCACAGTGGTTAAGAATCCGCCTGCCAATGCAGGCGACGTGGCTTCGAGCCCTGGTCTGGGAAGATCCCACATGCCACGGAGCAACTAAGCCCGTGCGCAACAACTACTGAGCCTGCACTCTAGAGCCCGTGAGCCACAACTACTGAGCCTGTGCTCTAGAGCCTGTGAGCCAAAACTACTGAGCCCACGTGCCACAACTACTGAAGCCCGCGCACCTAGAGCCCGTGCTCTGAAACAAGTAAAGCCACCGCAATGAGAAGCCTGCACACCGCAACGAAGAGTAGTCCCCGCTCACCGCAACTAGAGCGCACAGCAACGAAGACCGAATGCAGCCAAAAATAAAATTAAAAAAATAAATACATTTATTTTTAAAAAAACAAAAAAAGACCACAAAAGGAACTAGCAGGTAAGTCTTCAAATTTCTGCTGGGGCTTTTTCTATGACCTCTGTATGGCCCAAGTTAAAAGCATATACTTAAAAGCTAACTCTGACGGCAAAGATCATGCCAAGTTTTCAATAACCTGCTGGATTTCAAGTTTCACATTTTTAGCCATTTCTGAGAACTATTATTTTTCATGAGTCCCCCAATGGTTTTTAAATTTGACGTGCATCACCAAAAGACCACTCTATTTTAACTTTTCAGGGAAAAATTTTTTCTCTCTCCCTACTGGACTCAAACCCACACATTTGAGGAACTCTACAGAACAGCATCCTGTCCCGAGGACAGGATGAGCTGCTTCCCTTTGTGCTCGCAGAAAAGCTCCTACACAAGTGCCTGGTCCTGCGGTCCAGGGCTCCTGATGTGTCACCGGCACAGACACCGACATCTAATTCTGACCGAGGAAAGAAACATGTGGTATCCGGCCACCAATGATACATCCACAACCAGGCTGACTCACCCATTCGTGAGCCTGTTGCCAAAAATAACACCTTGCCAAATCTGTGTTTCCTAATCATTGACAAAGAAACGTCCAAATTAAAATGAAAAAGGCTTCGATGTCAAGTGAGGATGGTGATTTATCCGGTGCTTATTTATATAATGCACCGTGTCTCGGATAGGCACAGTTTTCCATGACATCAATTCAGGCAGCGAGTGGGCTTAACGATGACAATGAAGACTCCAGAACGAGCGCGGGACTGGAGTTCGCTGGCCCTAGACTAAGAGCTTCCTCTATCCCTGGGCAGCTCGGGCCACTACGCATGTACCTTCATGCCCCGGGGCCTCATCTTCCTCATCTAGACACAAGGGATGTAAGAATATGCACCTGGCACGGGCACTGTAAGAACTATATGAAGAATTATATTTTTTAAATTATATAAAATGAATTATACTAAAAAATTATGTAAAATAAAAGCCGTCAGCGCAGTGCCTGGTACACCGCAAAGACCCAATTAATGATAGTTGCTATTAAAAATACTCAGCATTTACTCTCACTAAATAGGACTTGAATGGGTTGATAGTTCCTTCCAACTTTCCTATCTCGAACTATAATAGAAAAACCAGTAAACCGCTGTGTAATATTAAAGCCCCAAATATTGAACGTTGCAGCAGTAACTGCCTGCCGGGCCTCCAGATGCCGCTTTGCCAACTTGTGATTTTGATTTATTTTGCTTTATTTATTTACTTTGGTAGCAGAAGAGTGAATTGGGGAAGAGGGAGAGAGGGAAAGAAGGAGAGAGGAAGGCCAACGACAGTCCAGAAGGTTCTACATGTCCAGGCCTGCCTCTCACTGCTACCTCCAGGGAAAACCCCTCTTCCCATCCTCTCCCTTCCCGCACCGGCACCAAGCCTCCCCCGTGACACCGTGCACTCCCCCCATGTGCACATGAGCCATAACTGTCTACAGCTGGAGATAGCAAGTCAAAGCAATCACGTGACCTCGCGGTGCCCACAGGCGCTTCAACCGAGGGTGAGAAGGACGGCCACGGGGCCATTAAGTGAGGACATTAAAAGCATCGATGTAGCTAGAACACATTAACCTGTAGAGGAAGCGAGGCT
This sequence comes from Tursiops truncatus, assembly GCF_011762595.2. Lineage (NCBI taxonomy): Eukaryota > Metazoa > Chordata > Mammalia > Artiodactyla > Delphinidae > Tursiops > Tursiops truncatus. The sequence continues at coordinate 27,500,771 of NC_047053.1, read as the reverse complement.
ATAAGCTGCAGCTCCAGCGACATCATAAAATGAGGCCTCCGTAATGGAACCAATATTACAGCCATTGATATAAATTATACCTCAGAACAGGGGAGAAGGGGGTGGGATGTAAAAATGGAACAAGTTCAAACTTCTTTTATTGTAATAGTCTCCAGTTGAGCATAATCACCAAAGCTACAGTGCGATACGATTGCCAAAACTAGACAAACATCTGTGAGATGGATTCATCTCAGAGGGAAGGCCAACAGCTTGTTATCATTAAAGCAGCGACGCTCGCTCTGCGCCTGAACTGCAGGCTGCCTTGTTACTGCATTTGCAGAGGCAATTGTACCAGATGTTGGCAACTATCTTCAGATAGATGAGAGGCACCTGCTGCGGAGGAAACTTAGCTCCTCATTGGCCTCCCTGAGCAGGGCGCAGGGAGGAAGGGGCAAGAAGGAGTGACCCTTCCAGACACCACTGGTGAGGCGCTGGTGACCAAAATTGACCAAGAGGGTCGGTTAAGCCTGCCTGCCCACCTGCTCCAACTCGGCTCCTGGTGCCAAAGACCCAAGAAGCGTCCACAAGGTGCTGGAGGGAAGAGGCAGAAATGCGGGAGGCATCTAATTCAGGCAGGGGAAGTACAGAGCTCTGCACGACCAACTCCCTCCCCAGGTTGCTCTTGGTAACGGTCTCCCAGACTCTTGAAGAGATCCTAAATTTGAAACGTGGCTATGGACATTAATCATCATTAAACGGCAAACAGGCAATTTTCAAACCATGTCATGCTGACTCAGATGGAGACAAAGGCTCTGAAAGCAGGGAGAACAGGGACAAGAGAGATAAATACCACCCATGCCACCATGGACAAATAAAAGTCACGAGCGTCCGTAATTCATTTTTCAGGGCGCCCGGCACATCGGCCGCTAGTTAGCGGGCGGAAATGATTCACTCCGAAGTTGGCGGGGCCCACCCAGGTCCACCTTGCTGGGGGGTGGCCTAGCAGAAAGACATTCATAAAATGCAACCACAGACCCCGGGGGCAACCGGACTCCTTTTCAGCCAAGGGGGGTCACCAAGAGCCACCCAAGGACTCAGCAGGTAGGTTCAACCCTGGAGGGCTGATGTTCTGCTGGTGAGGGGAAGTCAAATCATGGTTGCTGTTGTTAAAACGTTCTAATGTGGCCCCTCAGCTGGCCTCAGGGATGATTTCTGAACACGTGGTGATTCCCCTTCCTCTTGGGATTATCAGAGTTGAGCCAGGACACCTCATACTCCACTCATTCTTACCATGGTTGCTGAGACAAGAACACAAGACACTGAAAACTGTCTCCAAAAGAGGCAGTAGCTGGGGCCTGGGGGTGGAGACAGGCCCAGCCAGGACCCGGGGGTCCTGGGGGAAATGACAGGGTCACAGTGTTATTCTTGAACTTCAGTTTTCTCATCTGGGCAAGGTCTCCAGAGCCTTCTTTGGAGGTCTACACAGCTAGGAGCCCTAGACTGTCCTAGCCACAGCTAAAGAAATTAAGTGGCTTGGTCCAGATAGTTGAAAAATTTAATACACATGTTAAATTCTGTTTTGTACATCGACCAGTAGCCCAATCTGGGCGTACTCTAATATTTAGCCACAAAACAAAACGTCTCTTTAGCCTGTAATTAAGGTTGTGTCATATCCTTAACCAATAAGAACTTCTTCCCTCTGTTAAAAAAAAAAAAGCAACTCATACCTCGAAGTTCCTAGGGCAGAAATGACAAATTTTCAGAAAAACACTTACTAGAGAATACAGAAATCAAGGCATCAATTTAATTTCACACTCTACCTGCCTCGGACTAATTTGTGTAAATTACATTTCATACTAAGAAGCTCAGCCCACGTGACCACAATGGAGAAGTAAGCAGCTGGCATCCAACTGCGTTTTTCAGGTCTAAGTGTACAGCTCTTTCTAGCGTGAGGACGTTTAGCTGAAAGTTCAATGCAGGTTTTATATAAAAATTTCCAAGTGTTAACTTCCACATTTTCATCAACATGTCCGTGTCACGGGGTGTTTTTACAGACCTGAGGAGTGCAAATTAATCCACATGGACCAGGTTTTTTTCTTTTAGAAAAAATGATTATAACCAAATTCTCAGCTCGTGGGTGTGAGTTTGCAGGGTAGAGGACGGCTGTAGGAAGCCGCACGCAAGTTTTCATTTGGGCCTCCCGCGTTTAGGCACGTGGCGGAGCAGAAGCCACCAGCTAGCGTTCCCACGCACGCCATCGGGAAGGAATCCTCTAGTGGTGGCTGCTACGGCCACACAGAGCGCCCAACGAGAAGCAGCAGCACCGGGTCGCCCAAGAAGAAGCAAGACCCCAGGGTCCTCGCCTGTCCACCCTAACATTGCTTGTGGGCTCTACTCTCTCTAGCTGGCCTTGTAGTTGCAGCTACTTACTTTGAAGGAGTTTTCCAAATGGATTGGAGGGGCAGCGTGAGACCACACGAAGTACCTTTCTGATGCATGTCTCCATTAAAAGGGCAAGTATTCTTCCAAGCAAGTATACGTATGCCCCCCCAAAGCAGTTTATGAAGGGCCCTAAAAACATCCACGATTCTGGGAAATCACTGCTTTCTTTGAGACTCCAGGTGGGGACTAGACATGTCTACAGCAACTTGCGCCAAATCTGACCCGCTGCCTGTCTTTTTTTTTTTTAAATAAATTTATTTATTATTTATTTACTTATGTCTCTGTTGGGTCTTCATTGCTGCGCGTGGGCTTTCCCTAGTTGCGGCGAGCGGGGGCTACTCTTCATTGCCGTGCACGGGCTTCTCATTATGGTGCTTTTCTTGTTGTGGAGCACGGGCTCTAGGCACGCGGGCTTCAGTAGTTGCGGCGCACAGGCTCAGTAACTGCGGCTCGCGGGCTTAGTTGCTCCATGGCATGTGGGAGCTTCCTGGACCAGGGCTCGAACCTGTGTCTCCTGCATTGGCGGGTGGACTCTTAACCACTGTGCCTCCGGGGAAGTCCCCCGCTGCCTGTTTTTGTAAATAAAGTTTTACTGGAACACATCCACGCTCACTCATTTGTGTATTTCCACGGCTGCTTTTCTGCTACAATGGCAGAGAGTCTGGCCCACAGAGTCCTGCTATCTGGCCCTTTACAGTCAGTGTGTCAACCCCTGCTCTACACGAGCATGGAGCTAGGAATGAAAATATGGATAAGAAAGTGTGACTCTATGATTCCTAGAAACTGGGAGGACTCAACACATCTGAAAATAAATGGTATTTTTTATTGTTGCCTTTAAAAAAAAAAAGGTATCTAGAATTAACACATTTGATCTGGAACATTCTATATAAACTTTCACTCCAGCGATGACCAGTTATGGGTTTTGCAGAAAACCACTAACTTCAACTATCATTTTGTTCTAGGTGCACCTGAGGGAGTCATCTTTGTCAATTTTCTTGGGCTGCCAAATCTATCCACTGGCAGGGCCCAGGGTAAACGCATCTGGGAAGCAATAATGAGAAGGAATATAACTGAGACACCCTAACTAATGTTCTGTGAGGTTCTCCAGCGCTGAAAAGATACTGTTCACTGTCCCACCCATCGGTCAAATAAACAAACTGGGCTTGTAGTTTCTGGTGGGGTTGAAGGGTAAGATCTCAGAGGGGAACTTAAAACTTGGCAAGAAGGGGAGAGTCTTTGGCGAAGGCAGGGTGAATCCAACTTGAACTTCGCCTCCTTCCCTGCCCTCCAGCCGATGAAGAGTCAGATTCACTGTTTCAAGATCTATTGAAGTGAACATTCTCCTTTGGTTCTTTCCAGAGTGGGCACAGGCAGGGCTGCTGTCCTCAGGTGTGTGTGTGGACAAGACACACAGTGGGCTGCCTCCCACCCTCCATGCGAACTCTGATGGAACCCAGAATAAATGTCTGTCAAGCACCTCTTCCAGGTCAGCACTCAGGGTGCTGCTCAGGCAAATGAAGGTATGACCCACCTTCAGAGGCTGCCCTGGGCAAGAGGCAAGATGGCAGATGCAAACCATGGGAGGCAGAAGAGCGCAACAGCGGCCACTACATCCCCACCCATCAGTGATGGCCAGCAGGCTCCTGGCCTCTCTGCACTGCACTGCAGTTTTGTTTGCAGGTGTCTCTACTCCTTGACCTTTGTGGGCAGGGACTCTGATCTCTGACCCCAACCTGGTGCCCTATACCTAGTAGGCACACAAAAATCAGGTTACGGAATGAATGGAGGGTTGGACAAGCACAACCACCTCAGGGCCTTTGAACAGCTGATGAAGACCTCCTTCCTCTGCCTCCGTCTGGCCCCATGGTCCCAACCGGCCAGGGTCCTGCCTGGCCCTGCATCCTTAAGAGCTCCTGAGTGTATTCTGCAGCCCTCCAGGAACCACCCCCCACCACCGCACTAACCTGCAGGTGTCCCTGAGCACAGGTCTACGAGGTAGACCAGCTACACGGAACAGGCTGAGACAAATCAGCGTAAAGCACCCCCCAAAAGGCAACCAAAAGCTGAGAAGCCCTTTGAGGGAGTGGCATTGACTTAAATACAACCAGATATGGTCTTCCCTGGTGGCGCAGTGGTTGAGAGTCTGCCTGCCGATGCAGGGGACGCGGGTTCGTGCCCCGGTCCGGGAAGATCCCACATGCCGTGGAGCGGCTGGGCCCGTGAGCCATGGCCGCTGAGCCTGCGCGTCCGGAGCCTGTGCTCCGCGACGGGAGAGGCCGCAACAGTGAGAGGCCCGCGTACTGCAAAAAAAAATTAAAAAACTACAACCAGACATGCCGTTGTCAAAAAAGGGGGCTACAAATAGACAGTTCTAGAAAAATCCTAGTCCATGAGAAGGCAGAAATTCCTATCAGAACAGGCTTTTTGAAATAACTTGCAAGTGAATTACAGCGGCTACTTCCTACGGGAGGGGAAATTATTTTAGGCGGCTTTCCAGTCCCACATGCTCCTTTAATCTAAGTCATATGCAAGAAATATTTATTGAGGGTGGAAGTCTCCCCATAGGTGTGTTTTAAGTGCAGGCCGCCCTGGAGCACTCCAGTTAGCTGTATAAAGCTGCCTAAAAGAACATTTTTAATGCACTGACTCGTTTGCTTTAAACTGATTTCTCACTGCAAACAAATAAACCCCCCTACAAATAGCTGCTTTCCCGCGCCGACGGCCTCTGCTGCCAGGCATGCGCCCAGTTCTTGGGGACGCCACCATTAAGATGGTGGTTTTCCATAGAAACTTGGCATTTATCATAGCGAGAGCATTATCTTCTCAACAGACACTGACAATTTGTCCTATTCCTCCCTTGAGAGAATCCAGTAAGATCACGTTTGCTTCCCCTGCATGCCGTTTCTCCGACTACAACATTTCTTTGCCTGGAAAGAAAATATTGTGACTCCTTGCCATGTTCACTTCATTAGCATAAGAGGAAAAAAAGCCAAATCCTCCCATTGGCCTCCCCCCACAGTAGCTCCAGCTGGGTTAAATCTAGCAGGATCTCAGATGCAGGACTTCTGTGGCTCGGGATTTGTCATAGAGCTGTTACAGAGGGACGGGGGCAGAGGCTGGGAGAGGCCAAGAAACTAGCCCTTTTAACAACTGAAAGACATCCCATTTGACACGCAGGGGGTGTGTCGTGCAGACTGTGGTGGGGAGTTTACAGGATGGGGGGGCGGTGAACCTGGTGAAGTCAGCAGTTTGGGACTTCGGACGCAGGAGGGGCAGGGGATGTGAAAAACAAGAGAGAGAGAGAGAGAGACAGAGAGAGAGAGAGAGAGAGAGAGAGGATATGAATGTGGGGAGGGGAGATTCTCACGGAGCAGACATCGGCAAACTTGTCTTTTAATTCTTCCACTGCTTCTCCCCACCCTCACCATAAATGACTTTGTATTCTCACTTAAGAGACAAGAAATGAGTCTCAGGACAGTGAAATCACCAGCCCCAGGGCACAACACCAATAGCAAATGATGGCATCTGGATTCAAACTCAGGTCTACCTGATCCCAAAGTCCGGAATCGTTCAATTTCATCCCACGCAGCCCTGACAATCCCCAAGCGCCCGGCAGTAAACGCCGGCGGCATCCCTCTGTTCTTTCGAGAGGGAAAAAATGTGCCCACAAATGAGTTCTCTCTATCCACAGCCAGATTTCCCGGCATCAGAGATGTCCGTGCTTTGGCTTAATGTGTTGAACCCGTTCTCACCCCCCAGCCTGGCTGATCACAAAAAGGCAAGTCCGGGGAGAAGCTGCGAGAGCCCACCTGCTACCCCCACCCCAGGGAGAGCCAAGCGTCCATGGGGCCGCAATCAATCAGTGCTCCTGCCTGCTTCTGAAAACCACAGACCCTGCTGGACACCTGCCACTCAGCAGGCCCATTGTTTTTCTTAGACCAAAGACAGAAAGAGGAGCAGGGGAAGATGCAACCTGAGATGCATTGGAGCCCACTTCCCCCTCCTCTGATCCGTCCCTTCTCTGGGGCAGTCGCGCATCCACCCTCGACACCAAGACCTGCCTGAGAATCTACCGCATCCGGAAAAGGCCTTGCTGACCAGCTCCACCTGCCCAGATAGCCTCTCAGTTCTAACAAGCTTTTACTCCATGGTGGAAATAGCTCATTTATCCCGGGCTTCAGGGGAAAGATAGGATCCACATAAGGAAATGCTCCCGATGACTGAAAATATTCTCTTAAAGCCCCATTTTATAAAAGAAAAATCATAATTTTACCATTTGAAATGCCTCCAATGTCTGGCATAGTCCTGCCCTCTGATACAGAGGCCCACTCATCCCACCACTATTTACTGAGTACCAACTACGGCCCAGCCCCTGGGCCCACGCTGGTGCTGCACACGGTTAGGAAACAGACCCAGCCCCGCCTCAGTGGAATCTGCAGTCTCCTCGGGGCAAAGAGGTTACATGTAAATTTGATTTTTTTTTCCTGATAAACCAAGATCCCCTCTTTTGTTCTCCTTTATGGAGTCTTCCAGCTCCTGGTTTGATTTCTTTATGAGACAATCTGTAGTTACTTTACGTTTACTATTTACTCGTTTGCTCTTCGCTGGTGCTCTCCAACCTCATCCGAAAACATCTCCAAGTAAGCAGGGACCTTGTCTGTTTTGTTCATGGCTGCGCCCCTGGCTCCTAGCTCAGGGCCTGGCATTCAGAAGATCGGGTGAATGAATCAATGAACAGTGAACGACGTGCGAGGCTGCAGACGAGATGCCTTCTGGACCTAACGAGGAAGGATGGCTGTTTCCCTGCACCAAATGGTCCTACAATGTGGTACTTTGTTGTTGTTGTTGTTGTTGTTGTTGTTGCAGTACGCGGGCCTCTCACTGTTGTGGCCTCTCCCGTTGCGGAGCACAGCCTCCGGACGCGCAGGCTCAGCGGCCATGGCTCACAGGCCCAGCTGTTCCGCGGCATGTGGGATCCTCCCGGACCGGGGCACGAACCCGTGTCCCCTGCATCGGCAGGTGGACTCTCAACCACTGCGCCACCAGGGAAGCCCCAATGTGGTACTTTTTAAGACTGAAATCTTTTTGTTTTTATAGGTTTCTCTCCCTCCTCTTTACATTGAATTTGTTAACAACATCTTCCCACCCCTTAATGTTTGCAATAAATTCGAAAACCAGAAGACCAAGCTTATTAGACTCAGGAAAGAAAACTTAAATGAGGATGTGGAAAGCTCTCTCAAGAGGCTAAATAAGCTTAATAAACAGGTTAGTAGATCAATATATATAAATATATTTTAATAAACACCGGTTAAGTGATACTGGGACAATTTCCAGACCGTATCCTCTATTCTTCCCCCCGCCCCCAAAAACAAAACAGTTTATGTATTCAAGCAAGTTTAAAGAGCTCGTCAGCAGGGTCCAACCGAAAGAATTCTCTTTTGGCCCGTATCAGTTCAGTGTTTTCCATCAAAGCCAGAGCAGCCTGAAGTCAGTTCCACAAACTCGAGGCATCAGGGTAGCTGGAATGAACTCAAGATACGTGCCATTGAAAACTAAAGGAAACTCAATCTTCATGTTCAGGTGAAGAGGACCCAGGAAAGACTTTCAATTTGTGTTATCCCCAAGGTGGGAGGAAGAACTGAGTGGGAAGCCCACCCAAAAGACAGATGGGAGAGATGGAAAAGCGAGAGAAAGGGGAGAAAGAGAGAGAGAGAGAGAGAGAGAGAGAGAGAGAGAGGGAGAGTGTGTGTGTGTGTGTGTGTGTGTGTGTGTGTGTGTGTGGCGGGGCTACTGCTGGAGAGGATGGGAGCGGCAACGCCAGAGGCGGAACCTGAGTCTTAGGATGAAAATAACAGCAGCTCATGTTTCTACCGTTTATTAAGCACTTAGTTTCTGGCAGGATGCTAAGAACTATATATGCCTTAGTTCATTTACTTGTCTCGACAGTCCTATGCAGTATCATCCCCATCCTACAGATAAAGCAACTCAGGAAGAAAGGAGTTAAATGACCTGCCCACGGTTACAGAGCTAATAAATAGATGAGCTGGATTTGACACCGGACAGTCGGAGTATAAAAAAATCTATGTCCTTATTACCAGGCAATATGCTAAACCAGGGGGTCGGCAAACTCTGGGTAAGAGCCCAATCCTGCAGCCTTCTGTTTTTTGTAAATAAAGTTTTATTGGAACACAGCCACAACCACTCATTTTCATACCGTCTATGACTGCAGTCATTCCTGCTACAATGGCAGAGTTGAGTGGTTGTGAGAGACCATCTGGGCCACAAAACTGAAAACAGTTATTATCTGGCCCTTTACAGAAAAAGTACGCCAACCCCTATGCTGAACAGTAGTGATTCTCAGCATTTCTACCCAAGTACTCCTAGTGATCAAGTAAATCCTGGGACAGCCCAGAATGACGGGGTACAGAGCCTAGTGCAGCAAGGAGCCTATCCTGAAATGTCTCCAAATCTCAAGGTTTTTCAAAAACAATTATGCCAATTTTGCAGTCCATGCCATAATATTTGTTCCAATGTAATATATGTTTTAAACAAACCACCATCAAGTCACAGTCAGCTTCCTGCAAGATATGTCACAGAAATCCTACGGCCCAGCACACTGCTAGGCACAAGCGCTCACACCCCTGAGGGAGGTGGCCCAGCCCAGCAGCCCTCATGGAGCTACAAGCTCAGGCCTTCTGGCCAGGGCTCAGGTGTGCACCTCGGCCCACCGCTGTCTGGCTGTGGCTCCTGCGCAAGTCCTTCACACTCCCCCAGCCTTCCTTTCCTAACTTTCAAATGGGGATAATCCCCCCACCCCACAGGGCCGTTGGGACAATTACAAGTCAAAAGGCACATGAAAGGTCTGGGCAAACAGCGATCTCTGAATCTGAACATATGCCAACTTAGTTGGAATGGAGACCTGAGACATCAATAAATCCTCCTTTTTGCTTCTAAAACACATCTATCAATAAAGGAAATGGGGTGGTCTTTTTATTTTTTTAATTTTTTATTGAAGTATAGTTGATTTATAATGTTGTGTTAGTTTCTGGTATACAGCAATGTGATTCAGTTTTATATATATGTAAATATATATATTCCTTTTCATATTCTTTTCCATTATGGTTTATTACAAGATATTGGATACAGTTCCCTGTGTTATACAATAGGACCTTGTTGTTTATCCATCCTATATATAATAGTTTGCATCTACTAGTCCAAACTACCAATCCAACCCTCCCCTGCCCCCCCTTCCCCTTGGCAACCACGAGTCTCTTCTCTACGTCTGTGAGTCTGTTTCTGTTTCATAGAGCTCATCTGTGTCATATTTTAGATTCCACATATAAGTGATACCATATGGTATTTGTCTTTCTCTTTCTGACTTACTTTGCTTAGCATGAGGCTCTAGGTCCATCCATGTAGCTGCAAATGGCATTATTTCATTCTTCTTTATGGCTGGGTAGTATTCCATTGTGTTTATATACCATATCTTCTTTATCCATTCGTCTGTTGATGGACATTTAGGTTGCTTCCACGCCTTGGCTACTGTAAATAGTGCTGCAATGAACATAGGGGTGCATGTATCTTTTGGATGTATAGTTTTGTCCGGATATGTGCCCAGGAGTGGGATTGCTGGCTCATATAATGACTCTATTTTGAGTTTTTTGAGGAACCTCCATACTGTTTTTCATAGTGGCTGCACCAATTTACATTCGGGTGGTCTTTTTTTTTTTTTTTTTTTTTTTTTTCAGTACGCGGGCCTCTCACTGTTGCGGCCTCTCCCGTTGCGGAGCACAGGCTCCGGACGCGCAGGCTCAGCGGCCATGGCTCACGGGCCCAGCCGCTCCGCGGCATGTGGGATCTTCCCAGACCAGGGCACGAACCCGTGTCTCCTGCATCGGAAGGCGAACTCTCAACCACTGCGCCACCAGGGAAGCCCCGGGGTGGACTTTTTAAAGGAGAAAAACTTTTTTTGGTTTTTTTTTAAATCAGAGAATCGGCGAGCTCCCCCACAAACCAGCCCAGCACGGCTCTCCCTGGCGCTAACCCTGCCCTTCTGCCACTCCCTAAGAACACTGACAATAAGCTCAGAAAGGCTGCCTCTGGTCATTCCATACGCTCGTTTATATTTCCTGAAGGGAAAAGCACCTTAAATTGTTTTTTTTTTCCAAATAATAACACTCTACAAACAATAAGGAGGTCTGAAAATATTTACGTCTGCTGCCAATTAGAAAGGACAGTTAGCGACCTCAGCTACCAAAAATCTCTAATTTACAACTAATCTGATTCTGCAAATTACATTTTCTACTACAGACCACCTAAAAACGACTTCCTGCAAACAAACCACTCTGCCGGGTTTTTTTTTTTTTTAATATAATTAAATCCTTATTTTGCTCTTTAACTACACGAAGCTCACTCTTTTGCTACATGGGGCAGAACTGTTTATTTTCAAAAGATGTGGAAATAATCCCCAAGGAGGAGCCCAAATCGGAGCCCAGAGGAATCCTACGCTCCAAGTCAATGATGAGCTGCCCTTGCCCAGGACTGTGTGTCTGTCTGTCTGTTCTGCCTTCCGCAGGCCACTTCAGGTAACACTACACTTACTGGCCTGTTCCGGCTCCTGACCCCAGTGGCTGAGTTAAATCAGGAAGGCAGCTTGTAAATAGGCATGAAGTAAGTGTTCTGGAACATGCAGGGAGGAATACTTAAATCTGCCTGGAGGTGGTCAAAGGTTTCATGCCTTTTGGAGTTGGAGGCCAAGCGTCTCGACTTCTCCCAACTCCCATTTATTTAGGGTGAGCAACTTACTCTCGTTTGCAAGTCCCGAGTTCCTGGAAACCCCTCAGTCCTAGGCAAACCAGGACAGTTGGTCGCCCTACCTTTATCCAGCCTAGTTCTTCTCCTTACCATCAGGAATCCATCAATAATATTTCTTGTTTGCCTGCTGTGTGTTACCTTCCATCTGTGCCCACCCCCTAACCCCAACCACTGCACTTTGGAACCAGTAATCATCAACCTTTCACAGTAACGGCCCCTCCACCCAGATTCCTCCATCCTGGAAACGTCCTGGTTACGCCAATGTCCCATGGAGAAGAAAGGACCATCACCCTGGCTGCAGAAGGTATGTGGACTTAGGGCAAATCACATCCCACTCTGCTAGCAACTCAGCTCAAGGAAGACAATACGAAGTGGAGAAAAATGGAAATAGCAAATACAAATTCAATCTATCAAATCTCCTATTTATTTTATGCAAAGTTTTCCTGCTGCTTATTAATGCCAGCTTTCCCTCTACCATTTAATCTCTGCTTCCATTTCATTCTTGGAGGCCTGCGATTATTCTAATTCAGCATTCGGATGACTTCATTTCCGCTCAAGTACACCCAGGTCAACTTGGATAGAAAAGAAAGAGGAGGAGAAGAAAAATAATCAGCTAAAAGCTATTAAATATCAGCCGTGTGCCTCATGATTGGTTTGAAAGGCAGTGGTGAGGTTAGCAACAGTCAGAAACTCAACCCTTCTGCCTCTTCCTGCATATTAACGTTTCTTCTGGGGCTCTCACTCTTATGGCTTCGAATGTAAATAGAGTACCGACTGGCAGCCCACTTTCGGCTAATTCACACATACCAAGTCTGAAGATACAGAGCTGGAAGAATGTACAGGGTGGTAACTTGACAAATCCTGCTCCTCTACAGAGAGCCTGATTCTCAGAGGACAAAGGAAGCTGGAGAAAAAAAAAGAAAAGCATATGCGACCCATGTAATGGGGTAACCTATTGATGGGCTGGGGGGATGGGCAGGAATCTCCATATCAATGTTCACGCCAGGAAACAATGGAATCCGATTTCTATGCCAAGTCTAAATGAACTGAGCTTTCTCCTCCGTAAGAACCACTCCTTGCACCCACTGGCACAAGCCTGAACCGTGATTTCTCAGACACTTTCAGTTCCCACTGAAGTACATCCAGGGGTAGAAAGGCTTTCTTTCTCATGCTAACAACTCCATTGTAAGTGACGTCCTCAGAGCCTGCCAGGAGGGCTCTGGGAAGGTAAGCTGGTGGAGCCCTTAAACCCCTTCTCCCTCTGCCTCCCCAGGCTCATTAACTCCTTCCTGCCCAAGGGCTCTCCTGCCCCGGGTCTTTCTCCTCATGGCCCCCTACAAAACTTAAATAAAGCTAAACCATACCGGGAAACACAGTTAAACAGCAGAGCCAGAAAGTTCGAGCCTTGCTCCCCTAACCTTACTACGCATACGCATGTGTGATTAGCAGAATCTCAAACTTTTCCCAGCTTGCTACCCAGAAGGCATCCTATTTTTCTGTTTGTATATTTTAAAACACTGTTAACAGAGCAATAATAATGTCTGATGCATTTGCCTAACAACAGCTGGCTATATTTTATACACTAAAAGGGAAATGGGCAGTTTTCCTAGAAACCCACTCATCTATTTCAGGAACTCCTTTTTGAAGCAGAATAAAAATAGAGGATTTAGGAGAAGTGAGGTTGAGGTGTTCAATCTGTTTCGCACGCAGCTCTCCCCACCGGCTGCAGCAGAAACGGAGGGAAAAGTTCATCAGGAAGACACAAAGTCCTCTGGCAAGAGGGTTTACCTGCAAAGCCCAAGGCTCATATTACTTGTGGGTCCTGCTCGCTTGTTTGCCACCACCTGGCACAGGAGGCCGAGGCAGGCAGATGAGGCAGGAGTCTCCTGTTTGCTAACTGAGACTTTTTGCCCTCAGCAGCTCTGCCAGGGGTCACAGGGCAAATCAAGTCCCCTCCCCCGTATGAAAACTTCCAAGGGGAGAGACTGACACGAACCAGGCAGAGATTTAATCAAACACCAGGACAGTGTTGGCCTTGTTCTGGGCTATTTTACAGGAAGAAAGTTTAAACCTGCAGGTAGCCTTCAGCGTGACCGGCCAGGGAGGGGAGAGCCAATGGTCCTTCTGGTCCACTCTAGAGTTCTAAGTCAAGGTCTGAGGAACGTCACGGCCCTCCAGAGCAAAGGCCAGCAGGTGACAGGCGAGGCCCGGGCACACCGACCGCTTTCCAGTGAGTCCGCCTGTACAAACCACTTCAGAAGACGCAGGCCTCGTGGGAGCTGTGAGGCCCACGAAGGACAGACAGGACTTTTGTATTCCAGGCCCGGTCGGAAAGGACCGCGCACCTCGTGGAGCTCTGTTTATCTGCAACTTGCATTAGGAAGCAACAAAATCAGAGTCCACTCTCAGGAATACGGTTAACTTGCTTATTCATTTTCTCACAGATCTCCTGCCTTTCACATTTCAAAGGCTTTATGATATTTTTATTCTAGATCCTTCTCTCCTCACACATACAGCATCAAAAGGGGCATCTGAGCGGTGGCCGGGGGTGCCAGCATTGTACCTGCACATAAAGCCTGGAGCTAACACACCACAGGCAGCCAACACTCCGCCAGAGGGCCCTCGCCCAAGACCTCTCCCAAGTGCAATCAATGAGATCTCATTATATTAAAAAGCCAATTCATTCTTGTTTTCCATTTTTTTCCCCCCAAAGCTTTGAAGCACCATTCTCTGTAGCTCAAGTTAACTTTTATAGCCCACACACAACCCCAACCCAACAAAAGGACTCGAAGGCCCCTTTTCGCCCCATTTCCACGGGGCTCCCCTAAAGAGCTGGAACTTTCCAAACCACCACCTCCTCCTTTAGGGCCTTGGCTTCCCATCCGCCACAGTGAGGGGCTGGCCCAGGAAAGGGTTAAAGCCCTCACGTCAAACCGCAAACTCGGGCACTGGCCCAGAAGGGACATGGGAACCAGGGCAGCCAGTGATAAAGGCCGGATTGTAGCAGCCCACTGAATTGGAAATGACTTGTAGGCCTAATGAAACAGAACTTTGGCAGTAAAACAGAATGAAAGGAATGAGACAATAAAAGGCTGGAACAAAGGGTGCAGAGTCGGTTCAGCTTAGCAAAATAAGCTCACTTTGTTGGTGGGGAAAGCCAAAGCCGATTAGGATAAACCAATGACTAAGCGTAAGTCTTCCAAACTAATTACACAGTTCACCATGTGAAGTATAATTGGGAGCCTCCAGATGCGGCCCGCTCTGCTTTCACAGGAGTTATATAAAGTGAGAATTACCTAGCGAGCTCGGCACCGAGCAGCCCTCTCATCGAGGTGAACAGCTGAAAGGTGCAGAACTGCTCCATCCGGGACGAAGCCGAGAATTCATTAATTTAAAGGCCTCTTTTTGATCTCGCAAATCCTATAAGTGAGAATTTAAGAAGGAGGGGCCTACGGGGAGAAGGGAGGAAGCCCTGGCACTTGGAGTTGCTTTGATCCCAGGGCTTTTTAATTACCACGCTGGGCTCGTCCGGATGGCCGTGCAGGGGGAACGGAGCAGAACAGCCCGACGGACGGTCTCGGTCTGTATGTGCGCATCTAGAGCCCTGTTTACATGCCGTTGTTCGGAACGGTCTGTATACATCGTTCCTGTAGGCATGAAATCGTCAGCACAGGTAACGTCCACTAGGAAACCTGAAGCAGTAAAATAAATTGCCATAGATCAACGTTCTCGACAAATGAACCAAACCTGCTCCCTCTGAGGATGGGGCTGCCCAGTGGTAAAGTGGGAGATGAGGTTTGACAAATGCTGAAAATGAGTGACTCTCCAGGTTACATGATCTTGGACAACTCACTGACCTTTCTCAACATCAGTTTCGTCCTCGCCTAACAGATATTTCACCTACCTCACTTGACATCCCTGAGAACCAAATTTTTAAGTGCATTAAGAGGCGTAGCACAAAGCACACGACCCTCTAATTCAGAAACCTCAGAACACCGCAAGAGGAGTTCATGCTAAAATCCGAACTTCACAAACTCTGCGTCTTCACTGAGATCTAGTACATGTGATAGGAAATTGGAAATACTTTATACTCATAGGATGAAGATTCCAGTTTATAAATGGTAGCTTTTTCCCAGTAGAGAGTCTTTCATTGCCCCTTGATCTTGAAGTGCAGAAATTAACTCTACCACAGTTACGACTGTTTTGTTACATCGTGCTCATGACTACCAATGCCATCTTGTCTTGGTTACAGTCTATAGGTACTGTAGACACCTATCTATCCATCCACCTGTGTATGTTTATTTAAACACTTTCTAAATTATTCCATTTTCAAGCTTGAAACCAACCATAGGAATAATCTAGTAGAGGTTGGCAAACCACAGCCCATGGGACAAATGGGGTCGCAAACCTGTTTCCATAAAGCTTTATTGGAACTGAGCCACACCCAATGGTTCATGTGTTGGCTGCAGCTGCTTTCTCCACGTGACAGAAGTGAGTAGTTGTGACAGAGCGAAAAATATTTACTACCTAACCCAAGTTTTCCACGCCTTTCCCTCAGGTGAGAAACTGAGGCCAGGAAAGAAGTGGCCTGTTACGGTGCCTGCCTCGGTGGTATCGCCACGCGGTCATGCCCAGTACGAGGGTCTGGGACACCTCCTCTTACCTTCCTCCAACGAGGGCACCAGAACAGCTACCCAGGGGTGAGGACGGCACCCAAGTCAGCAGAGTCCTTACGCCGACGGCCGCACTTCATGATCTCATCTTAAATATAAACAAGCAATGACATCCCTAACCCGGGGGTCAGGGGGAGGGGGCGTCAATCTTCTGGGAGGAAGGTGGGAGAAAAGCAAAAAAGGGGTTACAAGCCTCCAACTTGAGTCATTTCAAGCTCTCAATGTGCCATCCTGCACCCACTCCTCTTACAGTAATGACATGTTTAGACTCCCTGAGCTCAGAGCCCCAAGACATCGATCTTACCCATCTTGATCGCCACCTGAAATAAACAGCCGGAACAGCTGCCGCCTCAGGCATGACGGGAAGAGGAAGAGGAAAGAAGCCTGACAACGAGGGAAACCTAAGAAGAAGGTGGCAAACTCTGATGGAGCCTGTGGAAAGATGGACAGCTCTAGACTTGGAGGAGGTAGGGTGTGAATTCTGGCTGTTACACTGCCTTACCTGGGTGACCTTTGCTGAGACTCCACCTCCCTGACCTGTACTGTCCACCTTTGTCAAATGCGCTGGATGACACCAAAATCCGCTGTGCAGAATCAATGAGGCCATGTAGGCCCAGGTTCCTGGCACTGTCCCTGGGCACCCAGAGGGGACACCATTTTTCCTTCTCTTTTGCACCCTCCCCACCCTACGTCTATCTTGGGGGTGGATCAGCAGCTGGAACGGGCCCAGGGTTTGGGTTCTATTATCAGACAAGCCTAGAGGAGAAGTCTGTGAACTTTCATAAGGCTGTGACCTTGAGTCAAAGGTGCAGTCCCACCAAGGCTCCATGTAACAATGTACAAAATGGGCAGCACACCCACCAGCATCCCAGAGAAGAACTGAGTGAGATAACGTAAGTCAAGGGCCGGGCCGTATCCAACACTTAACACGTACTCACTAAATTACTCACTGAATGACACCTTACTAACGTGCAGTTAACCAACTGAAAAGAGCCCCTAACAGCTTGACACAGTCGGGAGTGTGTGCCTATGCGTGAGTAGACTTTATGCAAGTGTGTGTGCGTGTGTTTTCCATCTCCTTCAATCAGGTTGTCAGTTTACTGTAACTCCTTTCACAGCCTCTGGATTTACTCAGCATCCCTGAGGCCCAGTAGCAGGGTCTCCCCTCCTTTGACCATTCTGGAGTCAAATGAATTATACGAGAATCCTGAGAGGTGGTGGGCTCTGCCGAAGGGAACACACATCACACCAGCTGCCCGCCGAACGAGGAATAAGCTATTCTGAAGACAGACCCAGATAAAGCACAGAGCATATGTATGCAACAGGCCACTAACACGTGACTATACAGAGCATGAGGGTTGTGAGACATTCAACGCCTCCTTAGTCCTTTAATAAAACACTTGATAGGTTTATGCATCCTGCAGGAGTCCGCCGACGTTACTGCAAAATTAACTGAGCGGCTTCAGAGCCGGCGAGTGCCAAGCCAGGGGAGAGTCTGTGGCCGCCTCCCAGTCAAGAGGACGGCTGTTCCCAGGGCAGGGATGGTCACTGCTGTGGGCTCGCACCCCCCCACCAACTGCCGGTGGACTGAGTCACAACGCTAAGTGTTAAGGAAGAACAATGGAAAGACAAAGAGAGAGAAAGGAGAGAGAGAGGGAGAGACCCAGAGCTGGGCATGTGCGGAGGGGTGGTAAGTATGAGCCTGTGTGGAAAATTCTAACAGCCCATCTGGGCAGCATCAACTTCCCCGACACCCGCAAATAGGCCCATGAGATTCCAAGGCAGGTTACGGCTCGAAAAAGAAATCCCACCTCATGTTTGCAAACACTACCTCCGGCCTGGTTTTAAAGGCAGAACGGTAGTAAAGAGGGTTCGCACTCCAGAGCCTTCCATTACGCAAGCTGGATTTGTCTCATTAAATTATTTCCAGTCTCTCTCCCTGGGCAGGGCGGGGCTGGGGGATGGATCAATCCCCCTTAATGCTTTAAATCAGTCTCGAAGAGAAGCGCTATAGTGTACACAACCACCAACACACCCAGTTATTTTTTAGAATCTGCCAGAATGAATCAGCCCCCAACCGGCAATGCCAGACAGTGCCGTGGGGAAGGAGTCTTTCATAACCGACCCAGAAGGGCAGCTGAGTGCCATTCCAAACGCAAGGCTGGGCTGGAAGAGGCTGGGTTCTCTGAAGCATGGTCTCCCATCCATGCAGAAATTGATTAATACCAGAGACAGGAAAATCTCTATTTTGAGGCTAAACAGAAGTCACAGCACTCATCCCAGAGGGCAGCTCCCAACTGGACACTCCTGGAGATGGGATCATAGCTGCCCATTGCCTTGGGCAAACAAATGAAAGCACAGAACTTTCAGACTGGCCAGTGGGCGGCAATGCCTTTGTACCACCCAGGGCAAGTGTGACAGGTGTCCTGGGGCAGGTGAGTGGCAGAGCTTAGAACAGCCGCGGGGTTTTCTCAGGATGCCTCGGCAGCCCTCTGCCACATCAGTCCTTCGGTGGAGGCGGGAGACACACGACAAGACACACAGAAGAAAACGATCCCACACCTGTGCTCCCAGGACAATGTCCACAACTGCTCAAAGATGCAGGAGGCGTAGGCCCTGTGCACGCACTCACCTGCCAGCCTCCTAGGACACAGGAGCCGGAGGAGGGGCACCACACAAACGCCAGCAAGACTCAGCGCCCAGCAAGCTGCCCTGCTGGAGCCCTGGGGCGACAGAGTCATTGGAGGAATGTGTCACCCTGGGGCAGAACCCACTCTCCAAGGCAGTGGGTCCCCCCCCCACCAACTAGAAAGGGGCTGAATTAATCATCTGTGGTTACGTGCCCTGTCTGTCTGTGTGACTCTGTCTGTCACACACACACTCCCACACTCCACTTCCTGACTCATCTGGGGCATTCTGAGCTGCTCCCAGCCCGTTCCCGCAGCAGAGCCCAGGGGATAATTGTACTGCTGTCTCACCGACATTCTGACAGGTACGAGCCCAGCATCTTTCCTGAGTTTCCTCGGGCGTTGGACAGGGGAGGGTTCAGCCGCAAGGGCCCCAGGGAGCCTCCTCTCTCAATGCATTTTCCAGAAGGGCACAGAATGAAGCCCAGTGCCAACTCTCAGGCCAGCTTCTGCAGGAGCTCCTGCCCTGTGACTCACAGCCCTGAATCCCTCACCAGGAGCTGCCACCATCAGCTCCCAGCCCAGGCCCCACGTGGCCGGCAAATGCCAGTGAATCGGCACTCAAAGGCCACTCTGTCTGCTCCCACAGGCACGTGGGGTGCCGTGCCCACCGCAAGCCGGACTCTTCCATCTCGGCTCCTGCCAGATTTCATTTACATCTTGACGGCCGAGTCCAAGGACAAGGTTCTTGAGGACACAGCTGTGGCCAAGGCAGGGGCCACGGCAGCCACCTCGAAGGACCGAGCAGACTGCCCCACCTCAATGCGCCGCTTACCTTGCCAAACTGCTCGAAATACTGCTTCACATCTTCCACCACCGTGTTCGCAGATAATCCGCCTACAAAGATTTTCTTTGTTCTTGTGACCATCTGCAAGAAATGACAAGAGGAAGACATGGGTTAACTAGGTTATCTGAAGCCACACTCACCGAGATGCTGAGCGAGCCGCTCTCCACACTTCTCTAGAGAGGAAGGCGATGTTAGGAATATACCAGCTGCACCAAGCGGGCCCTGTGGGCGTCTCGGGATACCGGAGACCATCACTCGGGATACCTCAGGCCTTCAGGCCGCAACCTGAAAGCTCGAGTTTCATACAGATGGAGAGGGAACCTCTTTGGCCTCCCTGTGATGTTAAGTCACACGTCAAAGCTATTTTAAACCTAAGAGACGTGAACAAAAGAGAACTACGGGCATAAAGGTCTGCTGCCCTGAAAGTACCCATAAAGTGTGTCCATAAGAAACTCGCACATAACTCAAACCCACGTGCAGACCGCCTACACCGAGCCGTTCTGGGTGCTGGCTTACGTCTGCCAACAGGACAGACAGGACCTCATACACTGGGACCGCCCTCCAAGCCCGGCCCCCAGGGCTCCTTCCCCTCTGGATGTCTCACCATTCACCTTGATTTGTCCTACACCCAGCCCAGCGCAGCTGGTCCCCAGGCCTCCACACCTCTGTCCACGCAGGTCCTGCCCCTTGGGAGACCTCTCCACTCCTGCACCTCCCTTGCCAAGTTCTGACTTTCCTCCGAGATCCAGTGCCCTTCTCCCAAATTCAAAATACCTGTGTAGTCGCCCCACCCAGAAGCTGTTTCTCCTGCTTCTGAACCCCAGACGCTGCGCCCCTCTGCCTCTCACACACTCACTACTTTTCACCTCGCACTGAAGTGAGTGATAATCCTGCCTTCGTTCTAACCTCCTCCCCCAGACCGAGGGCTCCTGACTCCTCTCGGTACCCCCCGGGGTGCAAATACAGGGCCAGGCACACAGAAGTCCACAGCCGAAGTCTGGTGGATGCAAAAACAAACGAATTTCTGCAATGGCCACATTTCAGAATCCCACCAGCCCTAAAGCAAAGGGAGGAGGGAACTCGATGATGTCCACTCTTCAGAGTGGGACCAATAATCTTACATAGAAGAGTGAAAGGCAATAAAATACAATAATTTTATTCTGAAGCCTAAGTTAGGCTGTGTGGGGTTTGCGGTTGGTTTTTTCTTTTTTTTTTTTGTTCTTCTTTAATGTCAAATAAAAAATTTTAAAACTCAGTGGATACAGGGTCTCACCAGTTTGGTTGCATATAATAAAAGCACAACGTCTTAACTCAATGGCTAGATCTTGTCGCAATACATAATACATACGTACATCAAATCATCACGTTGGATGCTTTAAATATCTTACCATTTTATTTGTTAATTACACCCCAATAAAGCTCTGGGAAAAAATGTTCGATGAGAACATACAAAGAAAAGCAAGACTAAAACCCAAAAATAAATGAATGAGAGGAATCTGAAAATATTAAAAAAAAAAGAAAGAAACAGCCACAATGTCACACGTGTCTATTGTAAGTCGATGCAGGCGGTACTCCCCTGGTGGCGCAGTGGTTGGGAATACGTCTGCCAATGCAGGGAACACGGGTTCGAGCCCTGCTCTGGGAAGATCCCACATGCCGCGGAGCAACTAAGCCCGTGCGCCACAACTACCGAGCCTGCGCTCTAGAGCCCGCGAGCCACAACTACTGAGCCCACGTGCTGCAACTATCGAAGCTTGCGCGCCTAGAGCCCCGTGCTCCACAACAAGAGAAGCCACCACAGTGAGAAGCCTGCCCACCACATCGAAGAGCAGCCCCTGCTCAGTGCAACTAGAGAAAGCCCACACGCAGCAACAAACACCCAACACAGCCAAAAATAAAAATAAATAAATAAATTTATTTAAAAAAAAAAAGTCGATGTAGCTTGCCTAAGTATGGGGGCCGTGGCTGCCTGGATCACGTATCACCGAGTCTCCTGACACACGTGTGGAGAGAATGAACCAACCAACCCACTCCCAACAGTAGAGACTCAGTGGAGTGACACCTAAGGGCACAGCGGTCCCAGGCAGGCTGTTCTAAGGAGTGTGAAAGGCTCTGGAAACCTGGCTTCTGTGTCTAAGTCTGGATGTGACCCTGGACAGGACTCGCCTGAGGGCTGGCTTCTGTGCTCTGCACGTGAAGTCCTGGACCAGAGCTCCCTGCCCCGCCTAACCCTGAACTCCCCCGAATCTGTGAGCATGGTGGGCCCGACAGGGAGGCTCCCAGACCTCAGGGACCTCACACTTTAACTCAGCAGCTCCCAGAGGGGACATGTGCCACCTCAGCCCCCTGACTGACCCCCGACCTGGAATACCCTTGTAGTGGACATCCTGTGCTGTCCCAGGAGGACACTGTCCTGGGGACTCTCATACAGCTCACTGGCCACCACGCAGTGGTTTGCATGTGTGTTTAAAACTGTTATTTACTATTTTTTCATCTCTTTTCAGATGAATGAGAGATTTGATGAGATAATGTACGTGAGGACATTCTATGAAGATCCCACCAGTGTCCACACCTCCGAGCTCCAAGAACCTCCGTACCGGTGGGCATCTTATCCAGCTCCTTGTTCATCTCCCTCCTTATCTGTCTCCCTGCTTATCCCTCAGTCTCCCTGGTGGATCAAGGTCACCTTCACGGTGACGCTCCATCAGGCCCTCTCCAGATTTAAATCTCTCCCTTACTAATCGCCAAATTTCACTCATCTAACTTTCCTAACGCATTCATTCAACAAATAGATTAAGTGCGAGGTGCTGGAACTCACATTCAAATACAGTGTGGAAGTTAATCCCCTTTAAAATGGAGATATAATAATTAGCCTACCATACAAGGTTCCTGTTGCAACTAAATTAAATAACATATGCCCAGGGCTTCCCTGGTGGTGCAATGGTTGAGAATCTGCCTGCCAATGCAGGGGACAAGGGTTCAAGCCCTGGTCCGGGAAGATCCCACATGCCACAGAGCAACAAAGCCCGTGCGCCACAACTACTGAGCCTGTGCTCTAGAGCCCGCGAGCCACAACCACTGAGCCCGCATGCTGCAACTACTGAAGCCCGTGCACCTAGAGCCCGTGCTCCGCAACAAGAGAAGCCACAGCAATGAGAGGCCCACGCGCCGCAACGAAGAGTAGCCCCCACTCTCCACAAGTAGAGAAAGCCCGCGCGCAGCAACACCAAAAATAAATAAATAAATTTACAAATAACATATGCCCAAGTGTCTGGTGGGACAGCGCGTAGATGATAAATAAATGGTCACTAGCTGAATCCAAAGTCAGCTACTAAATTCATCCTTCAAGCTCAGGAGAAACGTGCAGCAGAAAGATACCTTCCACCAAACACTTTGATAAATCAACTCTTACTGCCCATTCTCTTCCACTATCATTTCAAAAACACTTTCCTACATCTCTGCGTGATTTCAGATGGGCAAAGACTCCCAATAGCTTCATTTTAGATTTTTCATTCCTTTTTGTTAACCCCAGCCAAGCAATTAAATATCTATAAAGAAACACTAATGTGATCTACAAACATGCACTCGTGGAGTTCTCAACTTAAAGAAACTCTGGAGAGGTATTCCATAAAATGAACCCCACGGTCTCATTCAGACATTGTGTACAGCCAGGTGGGTATAGACAGCAGGCCCTATATATATTCCAAACGTTCCCATGGACGCAGAGAATTAAACGACCAACGTGTCTTCATTCCAAATAACAGAAGTCAACAGAATGTTCATTCCCCAGTAACTGGTAAAAAGAGAAGGTCCCCTCTTACACCCTCCACCGTTGCCCTACAGCCGTAAACCTGTCAAGACAGAGCCCTAAATGCTGGGGAAGACATCCAGCTATAAATCTACACAGTCCCAAAACAGTCTTTAAAACACTTCTTTTAAAACAAGGATGAGAAATTCCAGGCCCCAGACAATGTGGCCAAAGTATCCAAGTTACTAAAACATCCTCTCCAGGAACCAGCTCAGATATACAGATAGATCCCCACTCTTCAGCAAACACTAAAAGGAGGCTGGTTTAATCAAAACCTTCCAAACGTGAAGAGGCCAGTGGGAAGATGGGCAACACTTGGTTAGCTGCTCACTGACGTCTCAGCTTCAGGAGAGGACAGCATGGCTGGGGGGTGATGGGGCTCTGCAGGTGACCCCTCCCGCCAGGGGCGCTGGGGAAAATGGGAGTGAGTTACTTTGGGAATTCTGATGGCATCACTGCTAAATGGGCCGTGCACTGCTCCATGGTTTGCATTCTGGAGAGGGACGCAGGGGGCAGGCAGAGGATGCTGGAATCACACACTCTTCCCTCCGTTTCCCTCCCACCTCCATGGCTCCTTAGGACGCAGGAAGGGGGCAGCATGGGGACGTGGTGTCCAAGGTCTCAGTGGACTAAACGGAGGTCCTCAAATTCCCATCAATACTGTGAAGGTCTCATTTCTGTATACATGTGTGCGTGCGTGCGTGTGTGTGTGTGTGTGTATTGGGGGTACCTCTCTATTCGCAATCCTTGAGTCTTGGCTTCTCTGTGCCCCAGGAACCATAAAGCACCCCAGACCTTTAACCCTCTCTGACCCTGGAAACAGCAAGCAGGACCAGTTACACACTGGCCCCCGACTCTATCGCCCTCTGTGTTATAAAGTCCTCTCTGCCCACAGTGGAGAGAGCCACCTGTGTCTTCTTCCTGTGCTAGGCCCTTCGGGTAACTGTTTCCCAACCCACAGCCTTCACACCGACACACAGCTACTGCACACCAAAAGGCTCAGGGCCTCCACAGCACACTTAGATGGAGAGGGCCACCCATCTGCTCCAGAGAGAGCTCAGTCCGAAATCCACAAGGAAATGGGTCTGAAACCTCCTTGGCTTGGAGTTTTTGGTGGAAGGTTGCACCCAGAGCGAGGGCCCTACACCCTCGGGGACAGCCCCTCCCCTAGCAGATGCCTCCTTTTATGGTCTAGGGCGGCATTCTGGGAAGGCGTGTGTGTTGTGTTTGTGTGTGTGTGTGTGTGTGTGTAGCACGCATAGGGGCATGGGGAGGGTCTGGGCTGTCACAAATCACTGCTGCAAAGTTCTGTTATCTGGACCCGTAATTTAACTAAACACTACTGCTCTCCACACAACTCTTGGCTCCAGAAAGAGAACCCCAGCATCCATTCCGGTTCGGAAAATTGCTGTTTACACATAAGAACTGGCCAGAGCCAGCTGCTAACAAGAGCCGCAAAGAACACTCCACCTTACTGCCTCTCACCAGAGAGCTGGCTTTTTTCTGAGTTTCAAAAATTCCCTTTTAAAAAAATGTGTTTCCATCTGAAATGGTCACTCAGAGTGGAGCCACTGGCTGTATTTTTATAAAATCGAATAAAGCGTGTGTGTGTGTGTGTGTGTGTGTGTGTGTGTGTGTGTGTGTGTGTGTGTGTTGAAGGCAGAGGGTGGAGGCATTAGAATCTTTTAGGATGAGATCGAAGAGGAAATTTTAGCTCCAACAGCACTGGCCCAAAGATATTAGTTGTCACACAAGAAAACAACAGAACAACAATAAATATTTCTGATCCTAATAAATGCATGGAAAGGCAGGAAATGGCTCTGGAGAGTCTTAAATGGGTGTGAGAGAGGCCCAGAGAAACTCAGCCAGCTCTTGCCATAACCATGCTCCTGAAAAGAGTTCAAATTCCCCTCGGTGAAAAACCACGAGCCATCTTCACGGCCCGAGAACGCAGGCTCTTTGCAGATGCCCTCCCATCTATGGGAATCCCAAGGTTGAAAGAGCCCAGGAAGGATGAGAACGCTAGCACTGGGCGAGCTCTCGCAAACCTGACCGTCCATCATCCCCATTATGCAGATGAAGAAATCAAGTCCCAGCAAGGTGACTCATGTGCTAGTTAAAGACAAGGCAGAGTGACAACGGAGAACTGGTAAGTTGGCAGATACCACGTGAGTTCATACTAGATTCTGAATTTGGCAAGCACTTTGCTCTTCAGGATCTGGGATGAGACTGTGTGGTATCATCAACTCTGCATTTGAGAATTAAGCCCAATCTTTAATGGTAAAGAAGCTCTAGGAAGGCTGACTGAGATCCTAGAAGCCCCAAACTCCACGGCCCCCTCCCCCAGGGTGTTTCTTCCAAGGCACCTGTCCTCTAAAATTCCTACATTCCCCCAACAGTTTCTTCCATTCTGCCCTCCTCCCCCTAAACTACCACTCTTGCCAACACCAACACCCCAATCACATCCGAATCCGATGGCAAAACTCATGTAACATACGAAATCAGAACACAAGTCAGGAACTGGGAATCTTCTCCAAAAATTTCTAGAATCATACGTGGCAAAAGAGACTACAGTGGCTTGATGAGTCCCCCCCAAAATTCATGTCCACCTAGAACCTCAGAATGAGATCTCATCTGGAAAGAGGGTCTTGCAGCTATAATTAATAAAGGATCTTGAGATGAAATCACCCTGGGTGTAGTGTGGGCCCTAAATCCAATGAGGTGTCCTTATAAGAGGAGGAGAGGGACACACACACACACACACACACACACACACACACACACAAAGGTCGTGTGAAGACAGAGGCAGAGACTGCAGTGATGTGTCTACAAGCCAAGGAATGCCAGCAGGTCCCAGGAGCTAGGAGAGAGGCGAGGGACGGTTTCTCCCTCGCAGCTTCCACAAGGGAGCCTCTGTCTCTTCCAGACTTGTAGACTCCTGAACTATGAGAGAACACTTCTGTGGCTTCAACGACCCAGTGTGTAGCAGCCCCAGGTAACTAACATGGGGACCTCCTTGGGAGAGGCTCTCAGACACCACGGGCTCAATCTCACCTTTCCCTGGTGACGGTGGGGCGTGGCCCACAAGGACGCCTCCACCACCCTGGGGGAGAAGAACGCTACACCCCAGGTGTGACCATCTGAGTCTGGCCCCCCGGGGAAGGCAAGTCACACTCATCATTTGCACAAGCAGTATGGCAGGGGCCGCAGGGTCAAGGCTCTGCCCCAGAAGGTGAGCTGGGAAGGTAAAGGAGTCAGGAGAGCAGAGCCAGCGCTCGAAGAGAAGCGGCCCAAAGGCGACTTAAGTTCCTCTGATAAAACATGGAGGGCCAGGGTTGACACACGGCAGGGTCCCTCCTCATAGCAGATCCTCTTCTTCTACGGACAGCCGTGGTGCCCGCGTCTCCTCCACGCTCAGAACGCGCTGTCCTCACTGTGGACCCACTGTGGGCCCAGCCCATAGCTGAGCCCTCCTCACAGCTGCCCTCCCTCAGGCCTCACGTCGGTCCTCAGACGGGTCTCAGCTTCTCTTCCACAGCCAAGGAGACAGGCTCAGAGATGTGAAGCGTCCAAAGTCACACAGCACTAGCGGGTGACAAAATGGGGCGTCACAACCCTGAGCTTTCTTTTTTGGTGGGGGGGCGGGGGGGGCACGCCACGCGGCATGTGGGATCTTAGTTCCCCAACCAGGGATCGAACCCAGGCCCCTGGTAGTGGAAGCACCGAGTCCTAACCACTGGACCACCGGGGAATTCCCCAACTTGAGCTTTCTCTTCGTTGAATCTCCTACACCTTTACTTGCGACATCCCAGCAAAAAGAGACAACTGGGGACAGGGAGACGAGGGGGTGCCAGGAGGAGCAAGTCTGATTCTGCCCTTTTCGATTCTGAAGCCAAGATGCAAAACAGACAGGCCAGATGCTGCTGGTGGGAACGTCAAATGCTGCATCCGCTCTGGCAAACAGTCTGGCAGCTCCTCAAATGATTAACTGTCGAGTTACCATAGGACCCAACAATTCCACTCCTACTATGTACCCAAGAGAAATTAAAACGTATGTCCGCCCAAAACCATCCCCACAAAATGTTCACAGCAGCCTTGTTTGTCAGTCAGAAAGTGGAACAACTCACCCATCAAACAACCCATGGATGGATGGATGGACGGATGGATGGAAGGATGGATGGATAAATTAAGTGTGATCTATCCACAGGATGGAATATTATTTGGTCACAAAAAGGAATGGAGCGCTGACACATGCTACAACCTGGATGAATTTTGAAAACATTGTCTGAAGTGAAAGAAGCCAGTCATAAAAGACCACATATTGTATGACTCCATTCATAGGAAAGTCTGATGGGGAACCCCATAGGGACAGCACGTAGAATAGGGGTTGCTTAGGGCTGAGGGAGAGGTCAGGAGGTGTGGCTAAAGAGTATGGGGCTCCTCTGTGAGGTGGTGAAAATGCTCTAAAACGGACTGTGGTGATGGTGCGCGTATCTGTGAACAGACCAAAAACCACTGAACTATACACTTCAAATGGGTAAATGACATGGCATGTGAATTGCATCTCACTAAAGCTGTTTTTGGAGTTTTTCTTAATGACAGGCCCAAAAGATCCCCAAGTCAAGAATCTGAGTGCAAAAAGGGCTTAAGATAAACCCAAGCATCCAAGAAAGCATGCTTCCCCTGTTCCATCCACCAGCTAATTCCATGTGCCTCGATTCACCCACGGTTGACCACTGGACAAAGGTGTAACAATATCTGATGTTGTCAACTGGAGAAATTCATTTAACTTCAGAGGAAATTAATTATAAATGTAATCCCAAATGTTTCTTAGAGCTCTCTCTCCCCGCCTGCAGCTATTAGCCAGAAAGCACCAGTGGTCAGGCTACAATTTGGCATTCCCTCTAAATAGCTTTAAAAGTGGAAGGAAAAGAAGAGCCTTCATCTCTATGGGTCTAGAATATAATGTATACACAATTAGCCGACATAGCCAGGTTACAGCATTCCCTCTGATTAAAATAGTAACGCACCTAAAAGGAAGTGTGACCTCCTAGTGAAGGCGATCAGGCTGCTTCGGCAGGGAGCTGACTCCCCAGTCCTTTCCAAGCACTCACCCAGCTCCCTCCCAGGCTAATTTAAAAAATACGTCTTCCTCTTACCCTTGGGGGAAAAATCTGCAGCCAGAGAGGCTGACCTGTCCACAGATTAGTATCAGAGAGTAATATCCTAGCCAGCGGCACTCAGACCGGGGGCCGGGGGATAACAGAAAAAGGTGCAGAGATGGAGTGCTCCCTTGGAGAGCACAGGAAATTAAGGATCGTAACCTGATGCTGAGCAAGGTGGCCGGCTGGCCATCACACCATCATCCCAGGTACCCAAGCTGCTCTGCAACCACGGGTAGTGTCTCCATCCTTCCATCCCTCTCAGAGCCCCCGGCCCCCAGTACTTGTCACGGAGTAATGGACTCAGTACACAGAAGGCCCCAAAGACTCTCTCCAGGGTTCAAATGATGACCAACCCACAGAGGCAATTAAAACCCATCATCTCTTACGGCAACGGTATTAAGCGAAACTAAGTACCCTTTACCGCTGCTGAATTTTCGAGGAAGCCGAGCATTTCTGCATACGAAACAGGTGCCTCTACAGCCCCAGCCAAGGGACAGGCAGCCAAAGCAGACTCTTAATAAACCCCAGAACAAGGTGGGAAAGAAGGGCCAGACAGGACAGCAGGCTGGGGTGAACTCAGTTCCCTCCACCTGTGCCTGTCCCTCCAGCAGCAGGAGCCCGACTCACCCGCCCAGGGTGGACTTTTTCTGAAGACAAAGAGAAGGTCTCCCCGTGAGGGGGAGGGCCCTAGAAATGGTAACACGATGGTCCCCGCGCCGTGGCTAGAGCCTAGGTCCAAGGTGACCCTGCCGACAGAAAAGGTCCAAGGGAAACAATAATAACAAGTTTAAAATTCTTTGTCCACCCGGTTTCACGTTTTCAAGCACATCTGTGAACACTGAGACATACTGAATAACTCCCCTGGCTGGTCAGATGACAAGAGGTCAAGTCTCTCCACAGCGCTGGGAGACACCTTCCTCCTCTGAAAAATGGGCATAAAGCCCTGGCCTGAACGACACAAACTGAGACGGCAAATGTGAAACCCTAACTCAAGACCACGGCCCATAGGAAGCCCCTGTACCTTGAACCAAACCACCAAGGCCAACCCAAACCCCGAGTCCACGCCGCTCACACACACCTTCCTCAGAGCTTCTCCCCTGGCTCCAGCCTCGCCAGCGCCAACCTCCAGGCAGAGAGGTGCCTGAGGTCTTACTCACAGCTGTGCTCAGGGTCAACTGAAGCCAGCCCGTGTGCAGGCCCCGGGACTGAACACACAGCTGAGGGGATGGGTTCAGACCACCCCTTCCTACTTCCCAAACCACTCTTTTCCTGAAACATTTCAGGTTGTCTGGGTAGCAACTACCAGAGAGGCAGTTTCTACTCAGAAGTTAAGCATTTCACAAATCAAAACCACCATGAGGCACCATCTCAGGCCAGTCAGAACGGCCATCATCGAAAAGTCTACAGACAGCAAATGCTGGAGAGGGTGTGGAGAGAAGGGAACCTCCTACACTGCTGGGGGGAATGCAAATTGGTGCAGCCACTAAGGAAAACAGTGTGGAGGTCCCTTAAGAAACTAAAAATAGAGCTACCATATGATCCAGCAATATGCTATTCTGGGCATATATCCAGAGAAAACCATAATTTGAAAAAAATACACACACCCCCATGTTCACAGCACCACTATTTACAACAGCCAAGACATGGCAGCAACCTAAATGTCCACTGACAGATGAATGGACAAAGAAGATGTGGTGCATGTGGACAACGGAATACTACTCAGCCATAAAAAAGAATGAAATAATGCCATTTGCAGCCACATACATGGACCTAGAGATTATCACACTAAGTGAAGTAAGCCAGACAGAGAAAGACAAATATCATATGATATCATATATATGTGGAATCTAAAATATGATACAAATGAACTTATTTGCCAAACAGAAACAGACTGACAGGCATAGAAAACATACTTATGGTTACCAAAGGGGAAAAGCAGGGAGGGAAAAATGAGGAGTTTGGGGTTAGCATAAACAAACTTCTATATGTAAAATAGATAAACTACAAGCTCCTACTGTATAGCACAGGGAACTATACTCAGTATCTTGTAATAAAACATAATGGAAAAGAAGATGAAAAAGAATATATACATGTAACTGAATCACTCTGCTGTACATCAGAAACTAACACAACTTTGTCAATCAACTGTGCTTCCATTAAATAATTAATTAATTTTTAAAAGGAAGTTAAGCATTTAAAAGTTCCTTGAAACCAGAAGAGCCTCTGTGTCCTCCACGTGACGGGCAGGAGAGCTCAAGGCGCACGCTGAAAACCACGTGAGGAAGGACGGTCAGAAGACAGACCCTTGGTTAAGGAAAACGAGGCTTAGTACGGCACCACTGTACTCTGGGGAAGACTGGTCGATAGAGGACTTCAGGAACAACGACACAGCTCTTCTTGGGAGAGAAAGGATGAAAACTAGGCTGGCAGGCAGGCTCTGAAGCCAAGGTATCCCATCCCCCAGGCCCTCCAGCGGATTTCAGGAGAAGAACAAATGGCAGCCTTAACCCTTAGCCTTGATTACCGTCATTAACATATTTTAGATGCACATGGCAATCAGTTCTTGATGAGCAAGTTTTACCTAATGCACGGAGCTGCACCAGGCTGCAGGTTCCCTGACACTCCCAGAGGACAGCAGGGCTCAGCCCCGGCTGCACCTTGGAACAGCCTGGGGAGCCCCGAAAACCTACAGATACGGGCCCCACCCTCGGGGATTCTGATTTCATTGGTCTGTGGGGAGGCCTGGGCATCAGTATTTTTTCAACATTCTCCAGATGACTCTCATGTACAGTCAGGGCTCTGTGAGCAGCTGCTTGGGCCATCTTACAGGAGAGCAAGTGGGCGACGGAGACCTCAACAGAAGGTCTCGTTATTACCATCCTGCACACAAGAGTGGGGAAAAGCCAGGGCAGAGCAGAAGGAGGCTGGGACTTGAACCAGGGAGCGCTGGGCTTGAGTCCCTTGCAGGTGAGCCATGGGCAAAAGTGACGGCAATACCTGTATGTCACAGAGCTGCCGTAAGCATCACCAGAGACAGGGATGTGAAAGCACCTGGCACATGTCAAAAAACATTTGCTTGAATCCCGGGAGAGTGAGAATGCAGACCAAGAGGGTCAGAGAAGAAAACAAATTGCAGAGGACTGTCTCTGGTAGCAAGCCACATTCATTCACTCGTTCTCTCATCAAACGTGTTTTGAGGACCTACTATGTGCCGAGCATGGTGCTCGGCTTGACGGATGTTAAGTGGACCAAGCCCTGGCCTCTGCTCTGAAGGTGTTTACAGTCAAGTAGCAGGCTCATTACTGCAGCCTGGGGAGGCTTTGGGGCGCAAGACTGGGTGTGACCTGAGGCTTGAAGTCAGCAGCGGGGAGCCAGGAAAGGAAGGGGAGAAGGGCCTCCCCAGCTGAGGCTGTAGCATCTTCAGTGTTGGCTGAAAGGCTGCAAGCGAACCTGAAATACTGTAGCTCAAGGTATCAATGGAATGCAAGGAGAAGGGGGGCCAGGCCAGGCAGGGAAGGCCCTGCAGGCCATGACAGGAAGCAACAGGAAGCCTCCACAGGGTTTAAATAGGGGAGCAACTCTTCATTCGGCTGTTAAAGAGAAAAGCAGGGCCACCGTGGGGGGCTGAGTCACCTTAACACTTAGATGCTGGCAAGGAGGCAAGAGTGGCGAGAAAAGCATGAACCAGAAAGAAGGTTCCCAGACCTAGTGACCTGCATGCAGCCCGGGGTCCACTTCCCCATGAGCAGGTCCCTCCCTGCTCTGTCACTCATTCTACTGTTCCAGAAACATGCCGGGGGTGGGAGGAAAGGGCGGGGCAGGTGGGGGAGGCACAAGGAGAGAGAAGCACATTGTACCCTTGGCGTGGTCGTCTTTGGTGAGCACTCAGCCACCTGCTGGGCCATAAATTTTACCTGTCAAGAAAAAAAAAAGTCAAATTCCCCTCCCAGGATGTGCTGGTCCGGTCCCTGCCACCCGCCACAAGGAACTTCCTTTGAGGGAAACAGGGTACCCAAAGAAGTGTTTGCAGTAAAAGAGAGAAGCCAAGATGATCGTGAGCCAGTCCCTCTACCTGTTATTAAATGTCTCACCCCTCGGGAGAGGGAGGGTGATCTTTCTAAACCAAAGAGATCCTTGGAGGCAGAAAAGAGCATCGATTTGGAGATTCTGGAGATGGGAGGGCCAGGTTCCAATCCCAGCACGCAGAGCAGGTCCAGTGATAGAGCAGAAAGAGGAACCCAGGAATCTCCATTCTGACGCATATATACTAGGTGACCATGACAAGTGACTAAGCTTCTCTGACCTTGAGTTTCTCCCTCTGTAAAATGGGATTAAAAGAGCTAACACATGAAACACGCTTAGCACGGGGCTGGAACGACAGGCAGACAAACTCCCTCTTCCCCCTTCCCCGCCGCCTGCCCTGCCCCGCCAGTCACTGAACTCTCTCGGTTTGGCCATGAACGGGAATCAAACCTTTCCTGCCTGTCCCGCAGACAAAACAGAAGGAAAAACACTTGGAAAAGGCAAGAAGCACGCTTGTAAATTTAAAGACTAGTTACTACGGATTCTACTTTTTTCAGATTTCTCGGACACCAAACTGAATCAGCCCACCCCCAGCAGTGGTCCTGGGCAACCACAGTATTCCAAGGGCTGAAGATGCTCCAGCAAAAAGGATGCCATCTCGGGCTTCCCTGGTGGCGCAGTGGTTGAGAGTCCGCCTGCCGATGCAGGGGACGCGGGTTCGTGCCCCGGTCCGGGAGGATCCCACATGCCGCGGAGCGGCTGGGCCCGTGAGCCATGGCCGCTGAGCCTGCGCGTCCGGAGCCTGTGCTCCACAACGGGAGAGGCCATGGAAGTGAGAGGCCCGCGTACCGCAAAAAAAAAAAAAAAAAAGATGCCATCTCAGTGCAAAGCAGTGTCTTTATCCACCTTAATCTAGGCAGCCCCTTACCCTACAAAGAGAAACAGACTATTCCACATGAGGAAGATCATTCTCTCTATAGGAGATAAAAGCTGTCCATGCCTTGGAGGTCATATTTCTCTGCAACACCAATATCCTAACGTGCCTGTTGTCTCCTCATGCCAGGAACATATTTCTATAAATCCTTACATAAAAGAAAACTTCACTTTCCAGAGTGATAAACAGGGGAGAAAAAGGAAACAACAGTCGCAGCAAAAACATCACCAATCAAACAGAACTCGGTCCACCAGGAACTTGACTAAATGTGCGACGTTACAGATGTTTTATAGCCGTGGTGTCTGTTCTATTTAAAACACTTGCACTCGGCCAACCCAACCACGGGAAAGAGAGAAAGAAAAGCTATGCTCCCCAGTGTGCCCAACCCAGCTAACTGGTCTGGGCTGGCTGTTTATTGAGGTAAAGAGGTAACCGGGGACCTGTAGCTGCCGGCCGAACAGTGGAAGGCTCATTTCATAGTTCACTCTGGAGGGCTGTCAATTCAGCGTCACGGCCCGACAAATGGCGCCTGGTCTCTCTGAAGGGCACTTCTGCCTGGAAGACCCGGGTCTTCTATGGGGAACTTACCCTGCACCTGACAAGGCTTCATAAAATCTAGTTCCCTTCCCTCAAGGAAGAAAAATCTGCCCAGTTAAGCCTCATTTGTCCAACAACACTCATTCATTCCCTCCACAAACATTCGTTCAGTGCCTGTCATGCATAAGGCCCTAAGCTAGAGGCTCACAGGCAAATCAGCCATGGTCAGGATGCCCCGTGTCCCCCGAGAATGGAAGCCTCATAAGGGAGAGTCAATTCACCCACCAGAATGGAAGCATCATAAGGGTAAGACTTTTGTCTGTTTTGTTCACCACTGCATTCCTAGCACCTAGAAGAACACCTAGCACACAGCAAGCACTCAATAAATATGGGTTGAACAAAAGAGTGAACGTATACTCCCTGCTCTTGTGGAGTATGTGATTCAAGGATGATTCAAGGTCCCCGGGTACCTTCCTTGTCTCCTCTCTGGACCCTTGGTAATTCCCAGCACTCCTGGTTGCTAAGCTGGATACAAGCTTCAGGAGATAAAAGGCTTCATTCCTAAGCAGAACAGCTGGCCACAGTCCTGTTCAGGAGGCAGAGACAACACAGAGTGCTACTCTGAAAGGTCCTGCTGGACTGAGTCAGACAGACGTTTCTCTGGACGGACACAGTTAGTGATTTGGTAGCGTCATCTTTTATATATAAAAAAGGACAGGGCTTCCCTGGTGGCGCAGTGGTTGAGAGTCTGCCTGCCGATGCAGAGGACGCGGGTTCGTGCCCCGGTCCGGGAAGATCCCACGTGCTGCAGAGCGGCTGGGCCCGTGAGCCATGGCCGCTGAGCCTGCGCGTCTGGAGCCTGTGCTCCGCAACGGGAGAGGCCACAACAGTGACAGGCCCGCGTACCGAAAAAAGAAAAATAAAAAAGACAATTAGTGACTCTTGATAAGGAGAAGGCTTCAAAGAGGAGATGCCTGACTAGGGTTTTCAAGAATAAGCAGGAATTTCCCAGGAAGACAAAAGAGAAAGGCAGACTGAGTCATAACAGCATGAAATATCCTTGCCCGTTTCAGGCCCTAAAAGTTTGGCACTGCTAGGAATCGACTGGAGAGGAGAGTTTAATGGGAGATACGGATGGAGACGTGGAGTCTTGTAGACCATGACCAAGGAGACTGGACTTCATCTTGAAGACAAGAGGTCAAAGATTTGAAAGAGAGGATTAACATGACCAGCTCCGTGTTTTAGATAAGTCACTCTCCAGAGGACAGATCGAAGGGCTTGAAAGTAGACACTGTAAGAACAGTCAGAAGCTTATCATAGTAGTCCAGGACGAAGGGGCCCTGAACTAAAGCAAGGGTATTTTGCATAACAAAGCAGGAAGAGATTTAAGAGTGAGCAGGAGACAAAATGATCAGAACTGGGTAAACGGCCAGATGCAGAAATGAGGGAGAGGAAGGAGATTTGAATTTACTCGGTGTCTGAGTCAGGCGGGTTTCACCAACAGAGATAAGGAATGCAGAAGAAACAGGTTTGCAGAGGAACGATAGATGTGTTCAGTTCGGGTGTATTAAATTTGCAGTGTCCATAGGACAATCGGGGCAGCAGTTCTGTAGCTCAGAAGAAAGATTAAGCCAGATGACCCAGATTGAATTTACCAGTGTCTAAGTGGCCTCTAAAATCGTGGGACTGTATGAGATGAGAGGGTAGAGTAAAAGCAGGGACGAGGACAGTTTCAGGAGGAATCCCAACATCTTTTGCAAACCCAAAACAATGGCCAAAGGAGAGAAATGAGAGAAAACTGTTTTGCCAAGTGTGGCATATGGCCCCTTGGTCCATTCCCCTTTCCTTGAATCTGAGTTAAGCTTGTGACTGCTTCAACCAACAGAATACAGAAGAAGGGATGGTATGTGACTTCCAAGGCTGGGTCATAAAAGGTGCTGCAGTTTCCAGCTTTTTCTCTGGGGCATGCATACTTGGAGCCCTGAGCCACCCAAGTAAGCTGCCATGTTGTAAGGGAGCCCAACCACGTCAACAGACCAAACGCTGGAGCTCCACTCTTCCAGTCATCCCTGCCCAGGCACCGGACATATGAGTGACAAGGCTTCAGATGATTCCAGCCCTTTGCCCTCCAGTGACCACCCAGATGTCAAGTCTTCTGGCCTGAGGTCCAAAACATGGTGAAGCAGAAACCAGCTATCCCTGTTGTGCCCTGTCTGAATTCCTGACACGGTGACTCCCTGAGCATAATACAATGGTTGCTTTAAGCTGCTAAATTTGGGAGCAGTTTGTTACAGAGCAATGAGAACTGTAACGCCCAGGTTAGGGCATTTCAAACAGAAGGGAATGGTCAGTGGTGTTCAACAACGTGAAGATGTTTAGTACGGTAAGGAGGAATCAGGTCTCCGTTTCATTGGCTCCAGAGCTCAGCTACACACTTTCCATGACCGATCTCAGTACCTGCGGGGCCAGGAATCTACACGCGGCCCATCCACAGACTCCAAGCTGCCGTGTGAGCCACCGTCCCAGGTGGGCCCCTGGGGGTGCTGAGGGCTGCAGTGACTTGCTCTCTGTGGCTACTCGTGAGTATTCATTCTGGGGAAACCTGACTGCCGACGGCAACTGGCACTGAAGATGTGCCCGTGAACACAACTGTTCCAAGGCACGCTGCCACATGCTCGCTGTGGTCAACTTTGCCTTTAGAAAGGTAGAAGTCTAAAAAGTCAGGTTTTTCTGGAGAGAAATGGTTAGCATTGTATATATCAGCAGTTCCAAGCAGCCACCTGAAAACAGGCTGATAAGCGATCTGTTTTAAAAGCCCTTTCTTGCCCTTGGCCAAGGGTACTCCGCTCTTCCTGAGTGAACGCTGGATTTCTGATACTCAGGATACATGTGAAACTATGATCGTCTTGCACAGTCTGCATCTGCACCTCTGGGCAACTCACTTCCTGTCCAGCCGTCAAGTCTCTGGGTCTCCTGACTTGCTGGGAAATGCAGCATTCCTCTCCCTGGCCACAGCCCTGCCCCCTGAAGGCCTGCTTGGTCTTCCACTCTGTTCTTGCCCTGCTCCCCCTAAACCTTCTCTGTGCCCCAGAGATAATCCAGGTCAAAGGAATGTGTTAAAACACAGAGAATGAACCACCTGGGACCCTGCGGAATACTCAGTCTGCACAAAGGGAGACCTAGAAGTAAGACCCAGTGGTACAATTAACCAGAGGAGAAAGCTGATCTTATCACACCTTTTCTTTTGCAAAAATCTCATCATAAGGATATGGCTGAGTTGTTTTTTGGGTTTTTTTAAATTTATTATTTATTTTTGGCTGCACTGAGTCTTCGTTGCCGCGCGTGGGCATTCTCTGGTTTCGGCGAGCAGGGTCTGTTCTTCGTCGCGGTGCCTGCAGGCTTCTCGTTGCAGTGGCTTCTCTTGCTGTGGAGCACGGGCTCTAGGTGCGTGGGCTCAGTAGTTGTGGCACATGGACTCAGTAGCTGTGGCGCGCAGGCTCAGTAGTTGTGGCACAGGGGCTTAACTGCTCCGCGGCATGTGGGATCTTCCCGGACCAGGGCTCGAACCCATGTCCTCTGCACTGGCAGGCAATTCTTAGCCACTGCGCCACCAGGGAAGCCCATGGCTGAGTTTTAACTGTCCCTTTATCAACACAATTTCTGAGCAGCTACTTGGAATGAAACCTTGTGGGAAGAGAAATGAAGAGTAATAACAGGAATCACTGTCCTGGGGGGGTGGGGGGTGGGCTGATATTTTAATCAGGGAGACAGGATATCTGCAGAGACACTGAAAATCATCAACACATTTTTCAAGGTTTCAGCCTTTATTACTAGGTTCCAAACTACCTCTGCAGCCCCGCCTCCCATTCTCTCTACACCCCATGCTCCAGCCTTGCTGCTCTCACCACTACATGCACTTCTACACCCCCAGGCCTTCATTCAAGCTGCCCCCTCGCCCAGAAACCTCCCTCCACCTACTTTTTTTTTTTTTTTTTTTTGCGGTACGCGGGCCTCTCACTGTCGTGGCCTCTCCCGTTGCGGAGCACAGCCTCCGGACGCGCAGGCTCAGCGGCCATGGCTCACAGGCCCAGTTGCTCCGCGGCACGTGGGATCCTCCCGGACCGGGGCACGAACCCGCGTCCCCTACATCGGCAGGTGGACTCTCAACGACTGCACCACCAGGGAAGCCCCTTCCACCTACTTTTGCCCATCACCCTTCTCCAAGCCCTCACCCCTCGGTCCAAACGTCTCTGCTCAAATGTCATGTTGCCTACTAGGCCTTCCCTGACCAACCTATTCAAAACTGCAAGCCACCCCACACCCCAGCACTCCCGAGCCCTTCTTCTGGCTTATCATCTTCTAACGACCACGATTTACTTATTTTATTTATCATGTCTCCCTTCCACCAGAAAGGAAGTTCTGTGAGATCAGGAATTTTGTTTGTTTTGTTCACAGATGTACTCCTGGTACCTGGGTCATGAGTGACAGTCAATAAATATTTGCTGAGTGAATGAACGAACATTCTAAAGCATTCCCCCATCTCCCTTCAGACACCATAAACGATTCCTGTCTCTACACCCGCACAGGATATAAACTGTTCCTAAACAGTGGCTTCCCACTATCACTACATATTTACTCATCATGTTCAAGTTCCTTGCAGGAAAAGACCATTGTTTATTCATCTTCGTATCCCCCAAAGCACTGGTGGTGCTCAAGGATATAATCTGCTGAATCCAACTTAAAAATCAAATTGCATGGAAAATGGGCAAAGAATACACAGCTAATGTAACTCTATACCTAAATGATTCTCGTATCCTTCAGCCGTACTCACGAGGCTTGTCTTGGGTAGAGAGCACAGTGCCAGGGTTTCTGAAAATACAGATAAACAAGACACGCAGGTGCAACGTCTTACGTGATAGCCACTAGCCACGTGTGACTAGCCCCATTTCAAGTGCGCGGGGGCCGTGTGTACTGGATGGCACAGAACGTATAGCTCGTCGAACAAAGTTTTACTGGACAGCAGTGACATAGATAGTTTTGGTCCTCAGCGTCTAAACCTCTAGTGGGGCACACAGGACAGGTACAGGAAGGACCAGGGAAAGAATAGGTTAACCAGTCATAAAGGAACCAGCAGAGGGCTGCGAGTGGAAAGGTAAGAGCTGTCACTGCTTGAGGGAAAGGAAGAAGTGGGAGAGGCTTCAAGAGAAGGGAGGAGATATGTGAGATGACCCTCTAAAAATGAGTGAGTTTTTCTAGGCAAGAGAAAGGAAGGTCATCCCAGAAGCCTGGACACAGAGGGGCTCCAGGGCCCACTCCCTAGAGCAGAGGTGCCTGGGGGCCTGTGTGACATGACACAAGAAGGTGAGGCTGGACTTCCAGCTCTGGAATTCCAGACCCCCTGGGCAGTCGGGAGTCAGAGACAGGCCACCAGAGAGAAGCCACTCGAAACCAGATGAGAGATCTGATGGATGATGGCAGCAGAAGTAGAAATGAGGGAACGGACATGTGGCAGCAGCAGGCCAGGGATGAGGCCACCAGTGACCCTTGGGGAGACGAAACACTCCAATTTAAAGGGTCCAGGGAGCTCGCAATAGCACAGTCCCCCTGAGATTGTAAGCAGCTGAAGGCACATCCCACATCTGCTCGGAGTCTGGGGCTGGGGGGTTCACAGACTAACCAACACGCAAGTCCAGATGGCTCGGCCTCATAAACCGAGGGGTCCACCCTCTGTTCAAGTGCAGCAGGTCAGCTTTCCTCGGTCCCTCCCAGGCCACCCACTGTGGGTTAAAGAGGTATATACGCACCCTCTGAGGGCTCAGCGTGGAACAATTCCAGACACAGAACAAGGCCTTAAGCAGGTGGCGAAGATGCAGGGTGCAAGTTGGGTGATGCTACTGTAGGGCTCCAGAAAGCCTAGGATGCATTTCGGCGAGCAGCTAATAATAAAAGCGGGAGGCGGGGGAAAGGTGGAAAAGTCAACCTGGCATTTCCCGGGGACCCTCCTCCTCCCCACACGGCCACAGGCACCTTTGTGACAACTGGCTTCTATCTCCAATTAGCCTATTTTCAGCGGCCAAGGGCCAAGACCCAATGCTCGCGAGGCCCTCTATTCAAGAGCCTTTTATCTAGCAGGCACATACTTGACAAAAAAGAAAAAGGGAAGGATTTCTAAAGCGGTCAGGCCAAAAAAACTAAGAGAACTGGGTGGTGCTGTGTTCAGAACAAAGAAAATTCTGGAAACCTCCCGAAAGGACCCGGCCTGCCTCTTGCTATTCAGCAATCAGGAGCTGACAGGGCTGTGGACACGCGGCGGCAGAGGAGGGCAAAGGGGCCGAGGGCCACCTCCCACCCCCCACCCCCTGCGCCCCGCCTCCCCCTTATCGCCAGCCTGCAGGATGGAGCAGGGCCTCTGCCTGTGTAACGGGGGGGCTGCAGGGAGAAGTAAAAGGGGGAGAAACCCACCCGAGAAACAACTTCCTGCCAGGCCGACAGCTGACATTCGAAGTGCACACAGGATATGCCAAGAAATTATCAGGCCTGGCTTTTCTCTCCCTGATAGATGACAAAGCAGAAGAAAAAGAAGAAGCAGCAGAACACGCAGAAAGCAAGAAAACGAAGAAACAACCGCAGCCACACACATCTCGTAAATCACGACTTTTATTGAAAGTTTCGCCACACGATAGCAACAGTCAAATTGAATAAAGACACCCTTCTGTAAAGTAACAGGGAGAGACTGGACATCTCCCCCAGCCCAGGATGGCCGGGAGGGAAAACGACTCTGAGACAGACAAGGGTTGGGGGAAAGGAGATGCAGCAGTAGAGACGAGTGGTGGGTTTTCTCCATTCCTCTCAAAACACGGGCACCTAGAAGCTACGAGAGACGTGGGGTAAACACAGCACAGAGGAGAACAAACACGACGGTCAGGGCTTTGCTCTGCAGGGTGTGGGGTGGGTCCGCCTGATGAGGGGGTCAAGAGCGAAATCAGGACTTGGGATGGGTCTGCAAAAAGCGTCAGATGCAAGGAAGGAAGAGAAGCATCTGTGGTTGAACCCCACGGGAGGAACACCAGACTGGGGGCCAGCAGCTGGTGCATCTGCGGCCAGTTCACACGTGAAGCCAGCCCAGCTATGCCCAGCCACTGCCACAGGTACCACGGTGGGCCCACGCAGTGGCGGAAGAAGCCACTTCCGCTCGTCTCACCGGCCCCCGCTGCTCCAATGCTGTCACAGAGTCAGAGAGGGGGCTTCAGCTGGAGGAAGGCCTTCCTTCCTCAAGGAGGACTGGTCACTCCAGAACCTTCTCCCCAAGTTACTCACCCTGAAAGCTCGACATGCTGCCGTCCCTGAACTGGGAATGGAGCTAAGATGCTGTTCCAGTGCCTCAGCCTGCGAGGTGGGAGGAGTGACAGG
The DNA here is from genome assembly GCF_011762595.2 of Tursiops truncatus. Classification (NCBI taxonomy): domain Eukaryota; kingdom Metazoa; phylum Chordata; class Mammalia; order Artiodactyla; family Delphinidae; genus Tursiops; species Tursiops truncatus. Next base: position 27,459,512 of record NC_047053.1, on the reverse strand, counting down.
ATGAGGGGTCTTTAGCTAGTTGCAGCCTCTCCTCTGCCTGATTCATCTAAACAAATTAGCTTCGTGGGTGTTCTTAAGTGATGACGAGCAGGGAAAGAAATGAATGGATTTCTTTCCAAATTATGCCGTTTGCAGAAGCCAGAGAAACAGATTTGTGGTCAAATAGATTTGAAGGCCTTGTAGTAAGACAACTACTTTCACGGGGCAAGTGGCCACCGAGGTGAACCGGCCGGAAGCCCTCCGCACACACGGCTGAGTGTATGGGAGCCCCGCTCGACCTGGACAGGCCCCTGCCCTTTCCCTGACACAGGAGCCAGCCCCAGCGATGTGACATCAGAGGGTGATAACAGCCAGGAGTGTTTCTAAGCAAATGCCCTGGAGAACTGGACACCCCGACTCCAGGCCGAGTTAACGATTACCAGCCTAGTAGTACCTGCAGTCGGGCCTGGTACACTCCTTCCTTTCTGACTCCACCCCAAGCCCCTTAAAAACAGCCCCCAGAATGACCATGTGCTTCCCCTCCCGGGGGTGAGGGTGGAATCTCATTTACACGGAGGTTTTAGCAGCAAATGTGTCATAAGGCAAAAGGCAGAAATTCTCGATTGTGGAAAGAGATAGGGAGGCCGCATTTTCCCAAAAGATTAAAATACCGTTTCTGAAATGTTAATGTTTAACCAATCGGCTGCTCACCGACAGACCCACTCCTCAAGGGGGTTAGGAAGACAAAGAAGGGCCTCAGAGTTTTGATTTCTGTTGTCTAAAACTTAAGGAGAATTAAAAATCACAAACTATTATTTTTCATTATGGTGTATCACAAGATATTGAACATAATTCCTGCAGTAGGACCTTGTTGTTTATCCATTCTGTATATACCAGGATAACTGAGTCACTCTGCTGTACACAGTAATTAACACAACACTGTAACTCAACTATATACTTCAATAAAAAATAAATTAAAAAAAAAAAATCACAGGGCTTCCCTGGTGGCGCAGTGGTTGAGAGTCCACCTGCCGATGCAGGGGACACGGGTTCGTGCCCTGGTCTGGGAAGATCCCACATGCCGCGGAGCGGCTGGGCCCGTGAGCCATGGCCGCTGAGCCTGCACGTCCGGAGCCTGTGCTCCGCGGCGGGAGGGGCCCCGGCAGTGAGAGGCCCGCGTACGGCAAAAAAAAAAAAAAAAAAAATCACAAACTAGAAACTAGACCACCAGTGACTTCATGTAACAGAAGTTTCTCCAACTCCAGAACACGGGGTCATGGAGAGGTCAAGATCTCACCTCACACGCCCATTCCTGAGGCTTTCCAGGGACTCCTTACGGAGGGGAAGTGGTCTGAGGGCTGGGCTGGCAGGTAGACAAGTGCTGTCGTGGGGTGGGTGTTGTACTGTGTGGTGTTGAAGAAGTAATACGTGGTTTCAGAACACGCTTGTTGAATTGTACTGAACCAGCCGTGAAGCTTCGTGGACAAGCGAGCGTAGACGGACTCTGGCGTGACCCAGAGGGGAGGGCAGGAAACTGGATCCAGACCTGGTTTGCGCTCCCAGCTTGCTGCCTGCTGCTGGCTGTTGGACGCGGAGCCAGACAGGTCAGCCCTCTAAGCCTTAGTTACCCCATCTGTGAAATGGGGCCACATTCCCGGTATTTTACAGCGTTGCTATGAGGATCCAATCAGACTGCATGTGAAAGTGCGTTGTTCGCCAGAAAAGGCACCGGAGGCATCAGTCTCCTGGACACTCCCAGTGACTCACCCGTCACAGACATGTGATTTTTCTACCTCAGATGTCCAGTAACAGGGCCTGAGGGAAAATGGGAGCAGGAATCCTGATCCCCCCTTGGCATCAACAGCATCAATCACCTGAAAGGAGAAATGCTCTCTCAGGAAGATAAGGGAAACCTCATATCATCTAATTAGAGCAGGCAGGTGAGCGCACGTTCAAAAGCGGGCAGCCCTGCTCAGCCTGCTGCTCCTGGGCGGCCGGAGTGAGACTCGGCAGACGGGGTCTGGGGTGCCGCTGCTGTGGGAACGGGCACCTTTCAACCGTGAGGGCCACCGCCCACGTGGAGGGGAGAAGGAAGGGGCGGGAGCACAGCCACGCGCACGTCTCAACACACCCCTTTGTGCCCTCCACCGGCGCCCCACTCCCACCAGGCTGCTCATCCCAGGGGCCCCCAAACACACTCACTCAGAGGGGCCTGAGCACCTTTATTCCCACTGGACGCGCCTCAAGTGCACCGCCCTCGGTCCTTGTGGAAGCCTTATGCGGCAGGGTTGATAATGTCACATCATCGCATCTTTAGCAGCGGCAGCACATCACACCTGCTGGGGCCCTCACTCCGCGTCAGGCACTGCTGCAAGCACCTGACATGTTTAACACTCACCACAACCCTATAAGGTGGGAATTATCATTATCTCCATTTTACAGATAAAAGAAACAGAGGCACGGAGATGCAGAGGAAAGGACGTGAGCTAGACCACAAGCCCAGGCAGCATGGTTCGAAGCCTACACCCCACCGGCTGGTCCATGCTACCTCCTCTGAACGTAGTACATGGTGTGCCTCATCTTCTTCTCCCAGAATGCAACGCCTGGGTATCACGTCTTATCAAGCACCCAGCAAAAACTGGAAACAAACTCCAGATTCGGTAAATGGAAGAGGAGGAAGGGAAAGGACTGAGAGGACAGGATGAGGAAAAGAGGAAGGAGAGGAGAGAGCGGGGAGGAGGGGTGTCACGTCTTGGCTGTGAGTCCCGGGATCAGGAATTCAGAACCGGGTTCCTACTTAGGCAGGTGTCAAGAGGAGTCAGGAGTCCTACACCCACTATTACCTCCCCAACCCCCCACCCCCGCCAAGAGTGGGAGGCGGTAAAGGTCAGAAAAACAGAAGCAACGGCAGCAGCCATGACAGATGCCATGTACAGCGTGTGGGCCGTGAAGCCAGCTCCAGGCTAAGCATTTTATGTGCATTATTTCACTGAATCCTCCCCAAAACTCTATGAACTCAGGGTCATCATTATCCCATTTTACATTGGAGGAAACTGATGCTTCCAGATGTTAAATCACTTGCCCAGAGCCAGATATCTACCGGAGCTGAAACTACCCAGCCTGGTCCAAAAACAGTATCTACAAGACTTTTCCCTAGTCGCAGGGTACCCACTGTCCTCCAGCCACGCATACGGATGAACAGAGCACGGGATGTCTTTAACCCCAAGCCATGCAACCCTAGAATACACAAAGCAAGGAGGGCTCATGTCCAGGAGGTGAGAAGTGCAAAGAGAAAACTGAAGACAGTTAGGTGCCCAGATGACATTCCAGATGAGGAGAGGTCTGGCCATAAGATGTCATTCGTGGTCAGCAGATGCATCCACTGCCACCCAAGGAAAGGCCAGCTCAAGGGATGATGGCCCCCAAAGCTTGCTCGATCGCTCCCAAGTCCTCGTCAAAGGCACTTGGACTGGGAACAAAGACCAGAAATGAAGACAGCACCCACTGATTCTCCCCCAGTCTAGGTGATTCCTTCTTTCAAGTCTTTGTTCAAACCTCTGCTGTCCCAAGAAGCCCTGCCTGGCTTAACAGCCCCCGTCTCCATCCCATGAACCCCTGGCCTTCACTGCTGCTCAGAGATCCACTACGTCATCGGACACATGACCCCATATTCCATCACTGTCTCTACATGCTCAGAGATTGCTTCCTAGCAGCGCTTAACCATCTGAGCAGAAAAGGAAACTCCTCTGGAGACAGAATCGCTTCTTTACTTTCTTAGGTTGCCTCTCCCCTGCTCCTTGCTCTACCCCACCAAGCAGAATGTTCTACAAGCAACCACTCAGTAGGAGTAGCTGAGCCACCTGAGCAGCTCAAGGCCTGGGAAGGTTGCTGGTCACCTGCTGTCAGGGAATTAAACTTGCTAACCACTACCCGTCATGCCATCCCTCTCTTTTTGATGCTTTATCTATCTAGCCCCTCCTTCCTCTCCCAAATGTCTCATTTTCAATTTAATCATTGCTGGATGTCCTTAAAGAAACCTCATATTAACCCAGCCGAATCTAAACTCAGGGCTGCAAACACTAGGCACTCAGCTGCCACACCAGGAAGCTGGCAAGGACCAAGAAGTAGCAAAGAATGACGGGGAAATCTGGGGAGTGACATGAAGTCCCAGTAAAGATGCTGAAGATAGGAAAACCAAGATGATCACTCCAATAACATGCAGGACCTGCAATCTGTTTGCCACCTTGTCTAAAGCACTTCCCAAATGTCAATTGTGCAGAGCGTAAATGCTAAGTGATAGGTCAGAGGTAAACATCTTCCTAAATTATGGACTTTGAGAGGGAAAGTAGGGTTCCTCAATAGTATGAAGGGAATAAAACCAGAAAAAGGGCAGGGAAAATATTTAGGATGTTAAAGTTTTAGTGACAAATATCACGATACAAGTTCAAGAGCCGGATGGGAAACACCTTCAATCCTCTGGCTGGATCCTGTCCTGAATTTACTGTTAGTCAGGTCAAATACTAAATTACCACACTACGCCTATGGCTGCAAAAATGCCATGTAACTTCAAATGACATCTCCTAAAACAATACAGGTTAGTAATGTCACCCCATGGTAATGTGCTTCTACATATAGCTTCTTTCTTGATCTGTCCTTTTATATTTTGTACAATTCTCCTGCTGTTTTTTTGCTTCTCTGCTAGTCTACCTTCCATGACCATAATACAGAACTCAAGCATACTTCTTATCATTTGATCTGTTTCCTATTGCTGAGAACACATGGTAAATAGGTGTCCATCAACCAATCCGAGCCTTTCTGTTAGGCAGAACTGAGAAACTGACGATTACTGTGTCAGACTCCCTTGCAGCTAGCCGTGAAAAGGGAAATAGGGGACTCTGTGCTTCTGTTGTTTGCTCTGGCAGAAGGGCCAGGGAGGTGTTTGGATGTTCTGCAGCAACATCCTGCACCTCAGCTGACTCCTCACGGAGAATCTACTTTGCTGGTGAAGATCACAGCAAAGCAGCAGCAGTGCTTCCTGACCAGGCAACATGGCCATGGTTCTGAACCCTGCAGCTGTAGCATCAGCTTCCCAACTTGCTGCTAGGTGGCTCCCAGATGACAGAAGATGTAGCAGCTACTTGGAGACCCAGATCTGCTGCATGGCTCTGAGCCGTTTCTGAGAGCACAACCTAGAGGTTTTTCTAGATCGTCCAATGATTTCTGTAAGCATTTTGATGCCCTCCAACAAATTCCTTTCTGCTTAAACTAGATAGGAGTGGATTCAGCTTTCTGCAACCGAAACCAGACCAAAACTTGGCTTTTGTTCTTGTTTTTAAAAGTAGATCAACATCTTCATTTAAAAAGAAGACACAAACCAGAACCCTGTAATTTCAGTTAAGTTTCAAACTGGCTGACTGGCCTGCGACAAGGCATTTACTAATGTTTATTGGGCCACAGTTTTTCTCATCCATAAAATGAGAGAGTGAAACAGGATGACCTCCAAGGTCCCTAACAAGCCTTACATTCGGTGCTTCTAAATGCGAATGCCCTTTACTTTCGTAATTCTGAATTTATTCTCGCAATCGGTAAGATCAATGCCCCTCAGTAAGGAGAGACAAAAAAAGCCCTCATTCTTAACGGGGTGGTGGCTTTCAAATCATGTTCTGGGACACAGGGTTCCAGGCCACGAAACTCCACTTTCACCCGAAGCTGAACATTTCCTTTGAAAAAATGGGTGGTAGGGGCAGGTGGGTAGGGGTGGTGAATAATATTCCATTATAGTTTGTCCTAGAATGGGAAGTGGTAGATTTGGTTTCTTCATTGTTTATAATTTTTTACAGCAGAAAGGACTCATCAATTCTTTGTATAATTAAACAAATAGAAAACAGGCATAG